>NC_091767.1:47194801-47498833 GCF_029378745.1 Bos indicus | reverse complement strand
TCTATGTTACTATGTGAATCAATTGTTTGTTACTTTATATGCTGTGTAGTATATCCATTATGTGGACATACCATAGTTTATCTGTTTACTAGCTGAAGGACATCTTTGTTTGCAATTTTTGATTTTGAAAAAAGCTGCTATAAAAATTTCTTCCATAGATTTTTGTGTAACCATAAATTTTCATTTTTTGGGTGAAAACTTAGGGATAAAATTGCTGCTTCATATGGTAGACTTCAACCTTTATAAAAAACTGCCAAACTGTTTTCCAAAGTAGCCATATCATTTTGGATTCCTACCATCAGCATTCTTAGTTGTTCTGCCTTCTTGTTAGCACTTTACTTGGTATTGTCAATATATATATATGTGTGTGTATATATGTGTGATTGTGTGTGTGTGTTTGTATAGCCATTGCAATGAAAGTGTAGTGTGGCTTTTTACCTATTTTTAAAACTGTTTGTTTCTTATTGTAGAGTTTTAAGAGTTCTTTATCTATTAGTATATATGTTCTTTGAAAAAAATGTGATTTTTAAGTATTTTCTCCCAGTCTGTGGGCAGCCTTTTTTAATTTTCTTAACATGATGTTAGTTGCCATGTAAATCATTTTATTTGTAGATAGCAATCAAAGTTATCAATCTATAATTTTATTGAATATAGATTTTTGAGTTATAGTTTTAGACCATTTCTTATACTTAGGTTACAGAAGAATTCACTCATTTTCCCTCTTGTATAATTGGCAGTTTTGTTTCCAAAGTTTAGATCACATATGTTTGGAGTTTATTCTAGTGTGTGGTATGCAGAATTGGTTCAGTAGACCAGTGTTATCATTTTTCAAATGGCTATGCAATAATCCCAGTATTATTTATTTGAGTATGTTTCTCCCTAGTGGTTTGAGTGGAGAAGGAAATGGCAACCCACTCCAGTATTCTTGCCTGGAGAATCCCAGGGACAGAGGAGCCTGATGGGCTGCCGTCTATGGGATTGCACAGAGTTGGACATGACTAAAGCGACTTAACAGCAGCAGCAGCAGCAGCAGTGGTTTGAGATGCTACTTTTATAATATACTCAATTTCCATAAGTTGTGAGGTCTATTTTAAGGCTTTCTCTTCTGTTTTATTGGTTTGTCTATTCATGCACCAGTGTGTGCTATATTTTAATTTTGGAGGCTTTGTTGTGTCAGGTAGAGCTAGATTTTCCTCCAGGACTCTCTTTTTTCATACTGGTTTTCCCAATTTTTATTGTGTATCTGTTTTTTTCCACTTGAACTATAGTGTGAATTTGTCTAGCTTCAGGGAAAAATGTTATTTTTATTGTGATCACATTTTGTTGTTCAGTCGCTCAGTTGTGTCCAACTCTTTGCAACCCCATGGACTGTAGCATGCCAGGCTTTCCTGTCCTTCACCATCTTACAGAGCTTGCTCAAACTCCGGTCATTGAGTTGGTGATGCCATCCAACCATTTCATCCTCTGTCGTCCCCTTCTCCTCTTGCCTTTAGTCTTTTCCAGCATCAGGGTCTTTTCCAATGAGTTAGCTCTTTGCGTCAGGTGGCCAAAATACTGGAGCTTCAGCTTCAGCATGACTCCTTCCAATGAATACTCAGGACTGATCTCCTTTAGCATGAACTGGCTGGATCTCCTTGCAGGTCAAGGGACTCTCCAGAGTCTTCTATAACACAACAGTTTGAAAGCATTAATTCTTTGGTGCTCAGCCTTCTTTGTGGTCCAACTCTCACATCCATCCATGACTACTGGAAAAACTATAGCTTTGACTATACAGATCTTTGTCGGCAAAGTAATGTCTCTGCTTTTTAATATGCTGTCTAGGTTGGTCATAGCTTTTCTTCCAAGGAGCAAACGTCTTTTAGTTTCATGGCTGCAGTCACCATCTGTGGTGATTTTGGAGCCCAAGAAAATAAAGTCTGTCACTGTTTCCATTGTTTCCCCATCTATTTTCCATGAAGTGGTGGGACAAGATGCCTTGATCTTAGGTTTTTAATGTTGATCTTTAGCTTTTTCACTCTCCTCTTTCACCTTCATCAAGAGGCTCTTCAGTTCCTCTTAACTTTCTGCCATAAGGGTGGTATTATCTGCATGTTTGCAGATATTGCTATTTCTCCCAGAAATCTTGATTCCAGCTTGAGCTTTATCCAGCCTTGCATTTTGCATGATGTACTCTGCATATAAGTTAAATAAGCAGAATGACAATATACAGCCTTGGCATACTCCTTTCCCAATTTGCAACCAGTCTGTTGTTCCATCGCCAGTTTTAACTGTTGCTTCTTGACCTGCATACAGGTTTCTCATGAGGCAGGTGAGGTGGTCTGGTATTCCCATCTCTTGAAATATTTTCCAGTTTGTTGTGATCACATTAAGTTTATGAATTAACTTGGAGAAAATGTACATGCTTATGCTATTAAGACTTTAAGACCAATAAAGAGATGTTTTCCATTTGTACAAATCTCCATTTATATCTTTTATGGATGTCTTTGTAATTTACTTCATAAAGCTTTTGAAGTTAACTAAGTTAATTTCTGGGTATGTATCTTTATTGTTCCTATTGTGGAATGTGTTCTTTTCTATTTTATCTTATAACTTGTTACTTGTTATATAAAGAATATTGATTTTTCCTTGTTAATTTTATATCTGCTACCTTGTTTAAATCTTTTATAATTTAAGTTAGTTTTAGCATTGATTCTCTAGTTGATTTTTGGTGTAGTGGTGTGTTACTTGCAAATAAAGATAGTTTTCTCTCTTCTTTTCTCATGTCTAATTGCATTGGTTAATACCTAGAGTACAGTGTTAAATAGTTTTGGAGATAGTGAGAATTAGAATCCTTGCTTTGTTCTTGATCTTAATGGCAATGTTTATGCTGTTTCCTCACCAAGTAAAGTGCTGACTCTAAGACTGAGGTAGGGGGGTGTGTGTGTGTGTGTGTATGTGTGTTTGTGTATATGTGTACAACAAAATATCCATCCATTCTTCATCAAGGGTTTTACTAGAAATAGCTGTTGAATTTTGTCAAAGGTGTTTTGACTACCAATTTAATAATTTATTTCAGATATTGTTACTTTTTCAGTTCTAGGATTTCCATTGCTTTCTTTTGTAGTTTTCATATCTCTCCTGAAATCTCCATATCTTTACTTATAAATTCAACTTTTCTTGGAGTTTAGCATTGATCAAAGGTTCTTTTTTTTTGTTTTCTAATTGTTATGTGTTAATTCCAGTCTGCTTTGTCAATGGATCTGTTTATGATGATCTTTTTTTCACTTGACCAGAGTTATATTTTTGTTTCTCTGATAATATGCAGGACATTATACTGATGAGATTTGGGTTCTGTCATTTCCCAGAACACCTTTATTTTCTGTAGACTTGATTTCAGGTTTTTGTTTTTGGAGTGGTCCTGTATCAGTTTTACCCTTAAGTTAGTTCAGTTCAGTTCAGTTGCACAGTCGTGTCCGAGTCTTTGCGACCCCATGAATCACAGCACGCCAGGCCTCCCTGTCCATTACCATCTCCCGAAGTTCACTCAAACTCACGTCCATAGAGTCGGTGAACCATCCAGCCATCTCATCCTCTGTCGTCCCCTTCTCCTCCTGCCCCCAATCCCTCCCAGCATCAGAGTCTTTTCCAATGAGTCAGATCTTCTCATGAGGTGGTCAAAGTACTGGAGTTTCAGCTTCAGCATCAGTCCTTCCAAAGAAATCCCAGGGCTGATCTCCTTTAGAATGGACTGGTTAGATCTCCTTGAAGTCCAAGGGACTCTCAAGAGTCTTCTTCAACAAAACAGTTCAAAAGCATCAATTCTTCAGTGCTCAGCTTTCTTCACAGTCCAACTCTCACATCCATACATGACCACAGGAAAAACCATAGCCTTGACTAGATGAACCTTTGTTGGCAAAGTAATGTCACTGCTTTTCAATATGCTATCTAGGTTAGTCATAACTTTTCTTCCAAGGAGTAAGTGTCTTTTAATTTCATGGCTGCAGTTACCATCTGCAGTGATTTTGGAGCCCCAAAAAATAAAGTCTGACACTGTTTCCACTGTTTCCCCATCTATTTCCCATGAAGTGATGGGACCAGATGCCATGATCTTCGTTTTCTGAATGTTGAGCTTTAAGCCAACTTTTTCACTCTCCACTTTCACTTTCATCAAGAGGCTTTTTAGTTCCCCTTCATTTTCTGCCATAAGGGTGGTGTCATCTGCATATCTGAGGTTATTGATATTTATCCCAGCAATCTTGATTCCAGCTTGTGCTTTTTCCAGCCCAGCGTTTCTCATGATGTACTCTGCATAGAAGTTAAATAAGCAGGGAGACAATCGCAGCCTTGACGTACTCCTTTTCCTATCTGGAACCAGTCTGTTGTTCCATGTCCAGTTCTAACTGTTGCTTCCTGACCTGCATATAGGTTTCTCAAGAGGCAGGTCAGGTGGTCTGGTATTCCCATCTCTTTCAGAATTTTCCACAGTTTATTGTGATCCACACAGTCAAAGGCTTTGGCATAGTCAGTAAAGCAGAAATAGATGTTTTTCTGGAACTCTCTTGCTTTTTCCATGATCCAGCAGACGTTTGATTTTTACTCCTCAGGTAAACTGAGAGCTTCAGTGGAATGGCTGAGGTATTTACCAAGCCCCTCTGACTTAGCAGCAGGCAGCTGTTCAAGTCGTGGTCAGTTTTTTCAGTATTCTGGTGTTTTTTTTTTTCCCCCTTGGGCTATTTGGGGTCTTGCCTTTAAACCTGTACAGTTAGAAGTCACACAAACATCTTAAGAGTAAATTTTATGTAGATTTTAGGACTCCTTACATTTTTGCTCTCTCCTCTCAGGGAGTTTTCCTCCTTGATTTATAGTTTTTCTAGCAACCCCAAGCTCTGATACTGGACTCCTCAGTTCATTAAGATAACCCCGTTTTCTGCTTGAGGTCTAGCTCTTGCCTTGAAAAGAATAGACTGTGCTTACAGAAGAGCAGTTGCATTCATGTTGGTCCCATTCAGCACCATTTCTTTTTTCAAGTCATGGATTCTATCCAGTTCCTATCTACTTTTCAGTCACTTTCGAATATCTCCAACCATGTAAAAATAAAATAGATTTTTGATTGTTATCGACAGAATACTGAATAGTCTGATACATTGACTCTGTCATTATTTGAATCCATACGTACAGAACCAAGACTAATCCCAGTGGAATTAAATCCACAGCATATGCTTGTTCTATTTTATCACACTTCCCTACCTACTCTGATCAGTGCTTCTTAGGTATAAGAAATGAGTTTTACTATTTTCTGGTTATTTTTCGAAGCTAGGTTGCCAGAAGCATTCTTCTTGGAATGTGGTACCATGCCAACAGTTTGGCTGTATTTAAATGAATTCATTCGTAGTTTGGAGGAGTAACCATGTTGACTGTTTCCTCCTGTACCGATGAGTCTCTAAACCCATGATAATTTGCCTGACTTTGGGAAACCCTTCTGCTGCTTTTATGTTGTTTATATACAGAATCCTAAGTTTAAGAGTACCATATCTTGTCACTTTGAACAGGGTTAAAGATATTTTGTACTGCAAACCCAAACTAATTTCCAAATGTTATGTTTGATAGCTCTGTTTGATAATAGACCTTTCCCAGAAATCCCTCATGTTTAATTTTAAGATTTGGAAAGTATATGACTTATCTTTAAGAAACTCATTTAAAATGATTATTTGCTTATTCTTTCAAATAACCCAGATTATTGGTCCTAGGGCATAACAGAGACTAACTTATAATTTCATTTTCATAATTTCAAAAAGGAAAAAACAGGTGAATTCAGTTTTGGCAACTGTCTTCAGAATTGTTTCATATCGATGTGAAGAGATATTTGATATGCCACTTCATCAAATTATGAATTGTTGGTTGAGTCATACAATGAGAAGATTATAAAAGGTGTGTTCTACTTTAAGAGTACTCAGTATATGAGAATGTAACTGCTAGTTTGTTAAGTTTAAGAATGGCTACTCATTTTAAGAATGGCTACTCATTGTAGATTAACTTTTTAAAATTGGAGTATAATTATTTTACAATGTGGTGTTAGTTTTTGCTGTACAACAAAGTGAATCAGCTATGTGTATATGTATCTATCCTCTTCCTTTTGAGCCTCCCTCCCACCCACCCTCTAGCTCATCACAGAGCACCAAGCTGAGCTCCCTGTATAGAGCAGCTTCCCACTGGCTATATATTTCACACGTGGTGGTGTATATACATCAATGCTACTGTTTGTCCCACCCTCACCTACCTTCTCTGTGTCCATATGTCCTTTCTCTACATCTCCGTCTCTATTCTGCCCTGCAAATATGTTCATCAGTAACGAGAATGACTACTCATTTTATACAGTATTATTTTCTTAATGTAATTTTGTGTCAGTGGTCTACTGATATGCATAAAACATCATCTAAAAGTTTGATTTGCCGAACTTCTACCAAGGATTTTAGGGGAGTGTTTAATTTACTGCAATCTGTGATCATCTGTGCTAATTTAGCAGGTCTTGCCAAAAAGGAAAGCTAACTCGAAGTCCCCAGTGAGCCAGGACTATGACTCATGTTTACAGACGTATTAATATGCATTCATGTCACTAAAATTGATTATAGTTGCTGTAATCCATAATTTCTGGTTATCCATAATCTCCTTTCTAATATTTCCTAGTTCATTGTTCATTTCATTATGGTGGTTAAAATTTCAGTTGTGATTGCATTTTTTATTGTGGGGCAAAATTCTATCATATTATCTTTAACAGTTGACATTTTATTGAGTGATATTTTAAAGAGTTCAATTTTGGTATGTATGCCTGTGTGCTCAGTCACTCAGTTGTATCTGACTCTTTGCAACTCTATGGACCATAGCCCACCAGGCTCCTCTGTCTGCGGGATTTTCCCAGCAAGAATACTGAAGAGGGTTGGCATTTTGTTCTCCAAGGGATCTTCCTGACCCAGGGTTTGAACCTGTGTCTCGTCATTGCAGGTAGATTCTTTACTGCTGAGTCACCTGGAAAGCCCATTGGTATGTATGTATGGTGTAAATTAATAAAAGGGTTTATAGTTGGAAAGAAAAAGATGAATAGATGAAAATTACATAGTAATTAGGATGTTAGTCGGTGAGGGCTTGAACTTGTCATTCTTATAGAAATATAAAGGAAGTAGTATTTAAGGTAATTAGATTAAAGAAATAAAGAATATCTAATGAGGCTTGGTAACTAGATGAAAATGGCTATGGTGGAGCAGTGCAACAGGGAGGCAATATGAGGAGAAAAATGAGTACTGAAGAAGAAATAGATTAACTAAGAGAAAATACAATTTGAGATAAAGGATTGTAGTTTAAGGATCCGGCCATGGATAAAATGCATATTTGGGATTCATTCTCATAGAAATGATAGATGAAATGTTGAAAGTAAGTAAAATAGGATTAGCCATCATTTGTATTAGAACAGATGATGTTATGGTAATTCTGTGGCACAAATTTATAGAAACATTCTGTCTTAAAATATTTCAGTATGACTTATATTCCTGAGTATATTTCTGTATTAGAAATTGGCTTCTTTTTCCTAGCAGTTAGTAACTCATGTATATTAACCACAGTATAGGTTTTTAAATTTAAAAAGGAGAAAAAATAATCCCTTGGGTTTACTTTGCTGCTTGCTTATTACCATTTGGCAGAAACACATGAACCAAATGTTAAGCAGCTTTAATATTAGAGCTTTGATTGATTCAAGGTCTCTCTCTGGTGAATTGCTCAGTTAGTTATGATTTTTTTCTTCTAATTTTATTACTGATTACCCTACCTCCTTGCAACAGGAACTTCTTACCTTTTAATATATCATCTCTGTTGTCATTTTATACTTATAACTAGAAGAAGAAATAGTTTATTATTTTAGAGGACTTTATCCTCATTCCGCATGCTTATCAATTCATGTTCACTTTTGATTATCATCTCTGGCATGTCCATTGTTAGTATATCAGAAACTTGATATTTGTTATCCCCCTTATCCTTCAGATGTTGCTGCATATTTAGCTATTGAATGAATTTTTCAAGTTTAAAAATGTTAGGATATTTCACACACATGCATCTGAATTTCCGGCTGCTTTGGGAGAATTGGGAAATCTGGTGACACTCTGCATTAACTGTCTACCAGTCAGCACAATAGTATTTGTCGTGTCAGTTTCTGTGGCTTGGGAATCCAGGTGCAGCCTGACTGGCCCTCTGGCTCAGGACCTCTCATGAATCTATACTCAAGGTATGTACTGGGATTGCTGTCACTGTAAAATTTCACTGGGAGAGAATCATCCAAGTTCACTCCCAAGGTTGTGGGAGGCATTCAACTCCTCAGGGGAGGTAGGTTAAAGGCCATCCTCAGTTCCTTTTTTAAAAAATGAATTTATTTTTTGTTGAAGGATAATTGCTTTACAGAATTTTGCTGTTTTCTGTCAAACCTCAACATGAATCAGCCATAGGTATACATATATCCCCTCCCTTTTGGACCTCCCTCCCATCTTCCTCCCCCTCCCACCCCTCTAGGTTGATACAGAGCCCCTGTCTGAGTTTCCTGAGTCATACAGCAAAGTCCCATTGGCTATCTGTTTTACATACGGTAATGTAAGTTTCCGTGTTACTCTTTCCACGTGTCTCACCCTCTCCTCCCCTCTCCCCATGTCCATAAGTCTATTCTCTATGTCTGTTTCTCCATTGTTGCCCTGTGGGAGGAGGGTTCAGGATGGGGAACACGTGTATACCTGTGGTGGATTCATGTTGATATATGGCAAAACCAATACAATATTGTAAAGTTAAAAAATAAAATAAATTAAAAAAAAAAAACCTAAAAAAAATTATTCAGTACCATTTTTCTAGATTCTGTATTTATGTGTTAGAATATGGTATTTATCTTTCTCTTTCTGACTCACTTCACTCTGTATAATAGGTTCTAGGTTCATCCACCTCATTAGAACTGATGCAAATGCATTCCTTTTTATTGCTGTGTAATATTTCATTGTGTATATATACCACCTCGGTCCCTTTTCAAGTAGGCCTCTTCACACGGCAGCTCATCACATGGCAGATGCTTCATCAGAACAAAAATGAGAGCAGGACGGAAGTCACAGTTTTTTTGCAACTTAATCTTGGAAATGCCATCCAGATACTTTTGCTGTGTTTTTTTCATTGGGCACAAGTCACTAGGTCTAGCCCATGCTCAAAGGGAAGGTGTTCATTACCCAAGGGAATGAATGCTGTCATGAGCCATTTTAAAAGTCATCGATTGCTCCCTGTTCATGAGTTTTCACAGCACAGGCATGTGTTAGAGCTGAGTCATGACAGGCTCCTTATGAGTGGGTCATGAACTCTCTGGTCCACAGCTGACCTCCTCCAGTCGCCTTAACCTGTTTATGTTCCCTGCTGGGATTCTACATATAACTGAGTTAGTGACAATGACATTAAACAGGGATCACGATGTTTTTTGTAGAGATGTTTCTCGACAGTTTCAAATTCTTCTCTTCTCTGCTCTGTGGAGAAAAAATAACCACATGAAGTCAGAATAGGAGATTTGAAAAGGACCAGATTTAATATAGACTTGTTGGCTAAAATATACCACTCAGTTTTGCAGAGGTTCTAAGTATTCTACAAGTTTTGAATTAAATGTTATTAATATAGATATTTCAATTATTTAAAAACTGTTTAAGTAAACCTACTAAAGGCATTGATATTTAATAAAAGTTGTCATACTGAGAAGCCAGCAAAACTTATTTTGCAATACGTTTTAAAGTATTCTAAATATGTTATTAATTAAAAGCTTGTGGCACTGCACCAATTGTTTTTTAAGAAGTTCATTAAAATTATACATGAATGCTCAGTGCTATGAAGCGTTTAGGTAGAACGGTGTGAGTCAAGTTCCTCATGAAAATATGCAACTAAAATGAAATATCAACTTCATTATCAATTTATCCATATATAACACAGTAACTTTAATACCCTGCTTTCAGATTTTGGGGTTTATCAGATCATGTATTCTCACTGACTTTATAAATACATTTTTTAAAACATGAACTTATTTCTGTTAATAAAATGTCACTTTTAGCTCAGTTGCAGTACTGTGTAAGAATTCACATAAAGAAAGTCTCACCACTAGAAAGCATAAACAGAGTTCCAAGCTACTGGCCTGTAATAAATTTCCTTTGGGTTAAAGAAACTTTAGCAAGAGATATTTCCAGTATAAGTTTTATTTTTCTTAAGCAAAGCCATAAAATAATCATTTCAAATAAAAAATTGCTTTTCTAAAACAGTGACAAATAATATTTAAAATAAAAAACCCTGAGATGCAGCAAGTTTCCAAAGTGTCTTTCTAAAAATCATCTAAGATTTAATATGCATAGTGTAGTTTCCACCTTAAAGAGATTATTAATTATCCAGTTGTATTATTATGTTACCGGACCACTACATTCAATTAACCAGAATTTGCTATTCCCTGACCATACTATGTAGCAGAGTTCATTTTATAAACACTGTATCTACAGTAGCCTATGTAGATACTTGTTTATTTATTTACAGTAGCCTATGTAAATACTTGTTTTATTTACCATGTTGGTTACTATTTTTAAGATACCACTTTAATGATAAGAAATGTAAAAAGTATGCTGAGTATCTCCTGGGATTCCTCTTGTTAGGTATTTTGCCTCCTCTAGATAGAATTTTGTAGAGAATTGTGGCTGCTATGTGCAGTAACAATGTTAGCAAGTCAAATATTACTTTATAGTAATACTTATTCAGCAGTCTTCAAGAATATTTATTAATGTGTCAAATATGTGGCTAGTTTATCTGAACATTAATGAAAAGTTTATTGTGTTCTTAAACATAGATATTTTTAAGAGTTCATAGTATAACTTTTTTTGATGAGTTTCTGTTGTATAGTACTTCCTTTTGTTTCACCTCATTTACCACTCCAAAATGGCAGTGGCTTTGTTGTATTTTCTGTAGATGTGCTACATTGTTAAGGAACCTGATACCCAAAAGAAATTGCCTCATCCCATGTTTCGTGCCGGAGAAGGCGATGGCACCCCACTCCAGTACTCTTGCCTGGAAAATCCCACGGACAGAGGAGCCTGGTAGGCTGCAGGCCATGGGGTCTCTAAGAGTCAGACACGACTGAACGGCTTCCCTTTCACTTTTCACTTTCATGCATTGGAGAAGGAAATGGCAACCCACTCCAGTGTTCTTGCCTGGAGAATCCCAGGGACGGGGGAGCCTGGTGGGCTGCCGTCTATGGGGTTGCACAGGGTCGGACACGACTGAAGCAACTTAGCAGCAGCAGCGGCAGCAGCAGCAGCTTTCTTCTATTGTCTTTCTAAACGTGGGTCTTTTTTTCTCACTATTTTTCTCCTGGTCTGCCAGCTTACACCCAACTCCTTCAAATTAAAACTCAGAATATGATGCATCCAAAAAGTTTTCTATATTTGTACCAAGGTTTATGAATACTTATGTTTGAGTTATTGGTTGTTCAGCATACAACAGGTGCTCATAAATGCTCCTTAAAAAAAATCAGAAACCATGAAACACATTTTTACCTTTTTCTGTATGGAGACAGTATCCTAAATCCTGGGGTCATGCATGTATATTTTTTCCTCAGAATACAGAAAGAGTATAGATGAAATTTACTCTAGTATTTAAGGATAAGTGATTTGATGCAAGATACCTAAGGTATGTATTGATTTGTTTTTATGGTTGCATATCATTTTGATTACCCATGGCGCAATAGTTTTAACCCCTCTCTAATTTCCTTTTTACCCAATTTCAATTTCATTTGAATATCCAAGTTATAAAGCATATAAAATAAAGCTTCTGGAGTTGAAACTGCATCTTCTTGGCCACTTTGAGCCCTAATTGTATCCCCAAGGCTCAGCTCAGTTGTATAGCTTTGAGATACTCCATATCCAACTCTTCTTGACCAGTTGAAATATTGAAAAATCATCAAATAATTAAAAATTTTTTACTGTCTACTTTATGCTTTAAATCACATTAGATACTACTACATTGGAAAATTATAAGATATAATCATGTCTTTCAGAGAAGGCAATGGCACCCCACTCCAGTACTTTTGCCTGGAAAACCCCATGGATGGAGGAGCCTGGTAGGCCACAGTCCATGGGGTCGCTAAGAGTCAGACATGACTGAGCGACTTCACTTTCACTTTTCACTTTCATGCATTGGAGAGGGAAATGGCAACCCACCCCAGTGTTCTTGCCTGGAAAATCCCAGGGACGGGGGAGCCTGGTGGGCTTCCATCTATGGGGTCACACAGAGTCGGACACGACTGAAGCGACTTAGCAGCAGCAGCAGTAGCAGTAATCATGTCTTTACAGATGCTACTTAAGAGATGATACAAGGGTGAACAATCAAGGCATAAATAATTGAGAATAACTATGTCACAGTTCTGGGAATTCTTGCTGTTGATGTGCTTCATGGATGCTGCAAAGCTGGAGATAATAAATAATAGGTAACTTTTATTCAGTTGTGTCAGGCAGTTCTCTTGCCTTATCTTATCATCATAACAACTACGTGTCTCTCCTCCTTTACATATGAGGAAACTGAAGCTTAGAGAGGTTAAGTGCCTTGCCTATATGCACCAGAGCAGAGTTTTCTAAGTTCACACTATTGATTATTATACTTTTCTGGCATTCAGACTTGTCCATATGTGAGAATGGAAGGTCTTAGCATCTGGGGCATGGTGATAGGGATGCATTTATTAGTATGACAGTATTCAAGGTAGCAGTTAAAATACAAATGTGACTTGTGGTATAAGGCTATGCTGCTGCTAAGTCACTTCAGTCGTGTCCGACTCTGTGCGACCCCATATACAGCAGCCCACCAGGCTTCCCCGTCCCTGGGATTCTCCAGGCAAGAACACTGGAGTGGGTTGCCATTTCCTTCTCCAGTGCATGAAAGTGAAAGTGAAGTCACTCAGTCGTGTCCGACTCTGTGCGACCCCATGGACTACTGCCTATCAGGCTCCTCTGTCCATGGGATTTTCCAGGCAAGAGTACTGGAGTGGGGTGCCATTGCCTTCTCCATAATGCTATGCATGAGACTATAAAAATTTAAAAATCAACTGAATAATCTTTTGTATTTTGGAAGCAGTTGTGTGTACATTATCATAGATATGAAATTATCATGATTAGCTAATATTTGAACAGATATTGCTATGCACATTGGAAAGATGAGGAAATACACCAAAAGACTTTAAGTGACTTGTCTGTCCTAAGTCACAGGACTAGGAATAGATTGAGAAATAGAAATCAGTCCTGGACTCCTTTGGAGCCCTTCCACCAAGGTTTTCTTCAAAATTGTAAAACAGAATTAAAAAATGGGTATTTTGTGGGCTGCCTAAATACTTTTATTAATAGCAATTTTCAGTTTATAATAATGCTTCATGCTTGTCAAAGAAATACTGGATGGAAATTAAACATTAATTACTTGGACATGGAGACCTGATTCACACCTAGTTTTCATTTTTTACAGATATTTTTCAAATACGACTGGAATTGAACCCCTTAATTATTTGATCATATTTTTCCCAGTAGCAATTGTGGAGGAATTCAAACCTGCTTGCATGAAACCTATTGGCAGTCACCAGGATAGTAGTAGTTACTGGCAATCTTTAGTCTTGTGATCAATCAGTTCTTGAGTATTAATAAATTAGTTAAAAACACTTTCCCTCTTGGCTCAAAATTTTAGAAAAAAACCCACCTCAGTCACATGTTGAGCTCTTGATTATTTGACACCCCATGGCCTATTAAGGCTGAGGAAAAGATCAGGATGAAACATGAGGTGTCCTAGTTAGATAGCGTACTTACAAACCTGGGACAAGTTGGGCTTCCAGAGAGACTGCAAAGATGAACAAGAAGCCAGAATATAGATAGGGGATTGAGGACCCTTTGGCCTCCTCATTCTGATCACCTAGTAGCTTTTTCTCAACACAGTATCTTTTCCTTGGCTAATGACATCAGTAGTCATTCCCACCTTTGTTAATATCCAGAGGCTCATCATCATTTCCCAAATGAATTCAACTGAGTAGAGCGTAGAGCAGCCAGCACAACTTCAGTCAGGAGGACTGGCTCCCTGAGGAGCTGCATTCCTGTTCTGCTACTTAATGTTAAATACCACACACAGCTGACACTCATGAACTGATTCTCCTTATATTCCTTCTGGAAGCAGGGAAGAGATAATGATTAATACATTACAACATTTTTAAAACATTGATAGACTGTCTTAGGAAGATGCTGGTAGGTACAGATTGTTTCTGAAGCAAAGCTAACTTCTGATGGGAATTCAGAGGTTGTTGGAGAGATAAAAGAAGAGTTGAGGGAACCTAGGAACTGTATGTGTTTGCTTTAAGATACACAGAATTTTTAAAAAGGCTATATTATTTAAACTTTTTGAAGCACTGATTTATAGCTTTTGATTTGAAAGTCAGTGGTTGACTTGTCCTGCACTCTTCCATTTGGTTGTAGAGTTAGTATTTTACTGCATATTTACCTAGTGAATTTTGCCCCAGAAGCTGTCAATGTGACTATTACTGCAGATAAAAATCCTCTTGTATCCTTGGAAAGCTAATGCATCTCTGCTAGAGGCAACATTACCTGGGAAGGCTGAGTGTATGATGTGGCTGCTCAGTTAGCTTGTTCTAGAATGCTGGGTGCTCAGGCATCCCTAGAAGTACTAAGATTAGATGGTTGTCCACATTGGTTGCTCTCCAAACTCACCTTTTTCCAGTGATCCCCCCCCCCCCATTAAAACATTTAAATAAAGTCCTAACTTGATGTCAAATCTTCAGCATCTCCTTAATAAAAATGGAGACATCCAGCCTCAGTACCATAAGAAAGTAGATGCTGCGTTCCAGGAAAGATGGAGAAGTAACATAATTATAAACAGCAGGTCCTACCATCTAGTCCAAGTGTAAAATCTCGGATCTGATCTTTGGAATGGACTTCTGCTAGAGTGGAAATATCTTTTGAAATGATAGTCTTAGATTCTGTCCAAGCTGGCCAAAAATGAGTAAAATACCTGGGTTAATTTGGTTATGATTAGCAATAAAAATATAAGCAGATAGGATTTCCCTGGTGGTTCAGTGGTTAAGATTCTGCTTCCAGTACAGAGGATATGGATTCGATCCCTGACTGGGGAACTAAGATCCCACATGCTGTGTGGCATGGCCAAAAATTAAATAAAATAAAATTTAAAAGCAATAAGCACAGTGAGAAAAATAAAATTCCAAAGGAAAATCATTATCAAATTACCATTCTCATTTAATGAAGTATGTTGCAGTATCTAGATCACTGTATGCGTGAGAGAGAGAATGAGAATATGGTTAGTTAGCATCTTTAAGAATGAAAAAGGGAGAAATTGCATCTTTGTCAACTTGTTTATTACCATTATTTTTCTGTCTAAACAATTCTTTCATTTATTAACAAACTTATTTTCCTGATATGTGAAAGGCAGTTCTTAAAACCATGCCTTGTCCTCTCTCACATGTGGGCAAAGATGTGTTGGAAGTTATACGATGGTTTCTTCAGTTCTTAATTTTATAACTCAATTTCTGTGACTCCAGACATTTTCTCTCTCTGAGCCTCTATTTCCTAAGAAATGGAGGAACACTTTCCTCACAAGATTTTTGTGAGGATTTAACAAGCATATATATAGTAAAAAGATCACAAATATGTCAGTAGCCTTTGAAGATGATATAAGTGGGTATTTGAAGACATGTCAGTTCCTTTGCTTACCATATCAGCTCTGTGGACAAAAAATTAATCAGTTGATCTAAAAAAGAAATCAAAAATTTTATTTGAGTCAAACTGAGGATTATAATCCTGGAAAGCCCCTCAGAATGCTCCAAGAACTATTCTACCCATTCAAAGTAAAAGCAGAGTTAAAAGTTTTTTGAGACAAAGGGCTGTACAGTAAGGGATATATTAATATTACCAACAGTTCAGTACAAAGTGGTGGATCATGTGAACCCTAAAAAGATCTAGATGGAAGAGTATCTTTAGAAGAATTGTCTTGTTGGAGTGAGGGAAATGTTGCTCTTTATGCTTAAACAGGTATTTCTGCTGAGAGGGAGGCTTGGTCAATGTAATGCAGATATGAAATGCACAGTAGAAGGGAGAAAGGAGGCCAAAGGGCAAAGACGTCTTCTGTTTACATTTTTCTTCTCTTTCCATGAAATATGAATTTTATTTCAAAGCTCTTATTGTAGAATTTGGTTTCTATTGACATTAGTCCTGATTCACAGTCATGTGGAAGATTGTTTCAAAATTTTGTACTATGGAAGATCTGGTTTTTTGGTTTGGGTTGCAGACAATACTAATGACTTCGGATCATTTATTCAAGAGATCAGTGATTTCCAAGACTCTTTTAACTTAGATACTTTCCTTAATTATTTCCTAGTTGTTATTTTCCTAAATCTTTATATATATAAAAATTCTATTACAATTATAAATGAAACAATAAATATATATCTCTATATAAAAATTGAATAGAAAGTTATACCAATGGGCATATTCTGACACTCTGTTTAAGGTAGCAAAGAAATATATTTCACAGGGAAGAGCAAATTCAACATTTTGAACATGACAAAAGCAATGGGAATAAAATCCAGAGCTTGATATTAGGTCTCTACTACAGTTTTTTAGTCAAGGCAATTTTGACTGTGACCGAGCCCACTCTAGCTAGCTTAAGTAAAGAGATTCATTGTATGTCTCTAGTAGTTTAATTTCATTGTCATCCAAGATCAGGAAGTAAATTACAGCCAGACCTCATGGGAATCAAAACTGGATAGCCAAGTATAAGATTCTTCTTTTTCCCTTTTAGGTTGCATGGTTCCTTCCATTTTGTCTTCTCTCTGATCTTAGTGTGTCAACTTCATTTTATTTTCTTAACCAGTTTCTTTGGCTTGCTCGTATTGGATATGGCTTAGCAAAGTCATTTCATTTCAGACTACACTGTGGCTTTTCATTATTGATGCCTAGATGCAACTGACAACATCTTTTTGTGTCTTGGCTCAAATTCTCAAAACAGTCTCATGGATTGTTTGAGGTCAAATACCCATGCCTGATCCATTTGGTAGTTTTGGTTGTGAAGGGTACAGACAACTAACCATATCTAGTAAAACCCTTACTAGTTTAGTAAACTTGAAAAAGATTCAGATACATTTTGTCATCTGAAAAAATGTGGATAATGACTTCAAAGTATAATGTGAGAACCAAAGTCAAATACTGTTAGGTAAGGTGTACAGAATTCTATCTATAGCAAGGGATTCTCCCTAAGGATTAATGGTTAGTGAGTAAGTTGAAGTGTTTGGCAGCTGGTATTCCCAAGTCTACAGCTACTCCTCTTTACATTCACTCCAGCTCATCTTAAGGACACAATTCCCAATCATGCTATAAGACGTGAAAGCCAATCATGCTATAAGACCTGAAAGCTAATGAAATTGTATCTCTGAAGAATAAATAGAGACCACACTGTGTTTGAATTACTGGGGTGTGAAAACAGGACAAATTAGCTTGAGCCGCAGAGGATAAAAAAATAACTATTTGTGTTCCCAAATGTTGAAATATATTTAATAACTATCCAATCTTGACATTTAGAATGTATCACCTTTTTTATTAAAAGAAAGGCAAAAATACTTAGAAATATTGCAAAAAAGGTAAATGAAGTGGCTGATCTGTTTGTCAGCAAGCACACTTTTTTAGATGAACTATTATCTTCAACTTGAACTAACCACTTCTTTTTATCAGGTCAATTTACTCAATTTGTGATTTGCATTTTTTAAAAAGGTTTTTTGGTTTGTTTTTGTTTTTTGTTTACTTTGAAAATGATGGATTCTGGGAAGAATTGCTTAATTGTGCAACTCATCATTTGGAAAATATATCAGAATGCAGAGATCAGGCCAAAAATAAACAAAAAATAATTAACTGGTTGATATGGTGCTTTTACATGAAATCCTGGGCTAAATGTCTTATTTAGTGTAGTTTGTTTTTTAATGGTCTCTGTTGACCTCATAAAATATAAATTAGAAAAAGATGACTGCTTTTTTTATGTCTTGTTCCCAAAAAGCTGTTCATGAGATAGGACTCGGCATTTTCCTTGTAACCCCTCACTCACACAGAACATGTTGGCATAAACTCTGCTGTAACCTGAGGCAATATGACTAGCTGAGATGTCATTTCTAGGGTAACATATCAGGTTGAATAGCTAGTTATATATGAAGATGCTTAATGATTTTCATTTAAGAGATTTACTGCAATCTTACAGAAAACAATTTGAATAATAACATTCATTCCAACAACTATGACATCATCATCATCTGATTGCACAGTCATTTGAATGACCATGAAATACCTGTGCAAAATTTACAGGCCAATATTTATTTAATGTCCCAGTGAGGTCTCTCTTATCCTCTAAGATGGCTTATGGCCAAATGAATGACAACTGATTTTAGTAATCTAAAATGTTTAGGGCATAAAAGCTACTAAATATTATGACTAATAAACTAGATGAAATACATGGTATACCATTTTTCCTCATACAAAAAATCCAGGTTGTCTATACAACCAAAATTATTTGATGAAAGTTTCTGTAAGTCAAAGCTCTTGCCAAACCATAGGCTACTTCATCGACAACTTCTTACTAAGCATTTAGTTTTCCTACTTAAGTTTTTTCCTATGAAGCTTGTATAAACCTATTCATCTCTTATCCCTCACCTCATTTTTTTCCCTTTTGTTGTATCTTCTAGTTGTATGCTTTTAAACTTTTTCTTATATATTAATTATGTATCCTCAACTAGATGATGAACACCTCGAGAGTACAAATCATTTCTTGCATCTCTTTACTAAAAGTTGTTTATCAAATTAATGTACATGTACTCAATAAGTACTTTCTGAATAAGAACGTTTTATACACAATAGCCTCAGCTCAGACCCTCTCAATGGCTCATAGACACTTAATCTCTCATGTCTAATATATTTACCAAGAAGTTCTCTTTATAGTAACTATTGACATTTAGTTGATGAAAGATGTGTATAATACAATTTATATCCTATTAGCCAATGCATAAACATTTTAAATGTTTATTTCTGTGTTCCTTGTGTCTTATGACACAGGAATGAAAAGTCTCATAAATGCCTCTTATAAAAGTGATATTGTGCATATTCAGTTTCATGTTAACTGAATTTTCTATTTGTACAATTTCAACTAAGTAGGTTAAGCAAGGGAGACATTAAAATCTTCTGCTTTAGAACAATCGATGTGACTGCACTTGTTAAAGAGATCAGGGAAGCAAAGACTGGAAGTTAAGAGAGTAGTTTCAAAGTGATTAGTATATCCTGGCAGGAGATGATTATGATGATGTCAGAGTCTAGTTGGAGTGGCTTTGAGGGTGGAGAAAGGTGGGTAGATTCAAAGAATATTTAGTAGGTAGAATAAAAAATTTTGGTTGGATTTCAGATATGGTGAGGGGAAAGAGAGGATGGTTTTTGTTTTGAAAGATTCCTCTGGCTCGTTTGCAGAGTGATGAGAAGGAAAAGAGGAGCCTGGAAGAAGTATGGGTTGGTTTGTTAGGGAGTTACTGTTGCTGTCCATGATGACAATTTGGATGAAGATGAAAGCAAGTGGGATGGATAGAGATGGCCTGATTTAAGAGAGACACTGTGTTTAGAGGGTTAAAAACAAGAATTGATGATGGCTAAAGCGTCTGCCCGCAATGCGGGAGACCTGGGTTCGATCCCTGGGTCAGGAAGATCCCCTGGCGAAGGAAATGGTAACCCACTCCAGTATTCTTGCCTGGAGAATCCCATGGACGGAGGAGCTTGGTGGGCTACAGTCCACGGGGTAGCAAAGGGTTGGACACGACTGAGCAACTTCACTTTCACTTTCTAGATATAGGAGGGGGATTAAGAAGAATGAAGTGTCAAGGGAGGCCCTAATGCACGGGTAGCTGGATGAATCATTTACTGAGGTAGGAAGTTGTGGAAGAGGATCTTATTTGGGAGGAAGATCAAAAGTTTATTTTTGGGATGTTGATCTTGAGATGACTTTGGAACATTCAGAAAGATTTTTCAAGTAGGTGAGTGAATATGTAAGTCTAGAGCTATGAAGGGAGGTTTTGGCTGGAGATACACTATTGTGAGTCATCATGTGTAGTTGACAATTAAAGGCATGAGAGTGGATGAGATTGTCAGAGAAAAGAGAGGACTGACAGTTGAGCTTAGAAACATTTTAGTCTTTACCCACTAGGTCGAGGGAATTATACATGAAAAGGAGATAGAGGAGAAATTGTCAGGGTTTGAGCACTGGGGCTCAAATCTGTCACTGTGCTGGAGCAATGATGGAACAAGTGACAGAGTGTACAGGATATTCATAGGGGAGGGTTTTTCCTTCTCTCATCTCTGACTGACATCGATATTTTCTTATTTCCATGCTATCTGTTGATCTGATTCATTTGTGGAAACTATTCTGATAAGCAGAGAATTCTGTTTCATGAGCAATTGCTCAGTGCTTAGACTATAGAAAATATATTTGTTTTTAATTAACATTGCAAATGTTTGTCACCCCAGAATAGAGGAAATACAGTTCTAGAACTAATGCCATTCTATCCTGCCACTCTTTTTAAAGAATTTTCACACTTTAGGGAAGATAGTATTTTGGAATGATTACAGCCTGGAAGATAGCCCCTCCTGCTTACTCAGGTCTCTATTCTAGATTTATCAAAAGTTATCTCTTCTCTGCTCTTTGCTTACATTTTCTAATTATGTACCACAGTTCTTAAAATAACAGTTATTTTAACATAATAAAATATGTTTTCTTGGGCTAGATTTTTATAATTCCTCCTTTTTAGGCATCACAGGAACCAGCAATAATGGTCCAGGGAGTATATGTTTTCCCCTCTCCAAATTTCCTTCCTGTTTCATGCAGTAATAACCATTTGCTAAGGACCATTTACTTGTTGCCAAAGTAATGGAATGTCTGAAGCTGAGGTTAACATTTTTAATAGTAGTGTTACGTTAATTTAATAATATTATCTTGCAAAGTAAATGTAGCATTTGGCCATGGAGAAAACCATGAAGGCCAGCTCATTAATTTGTTCACTCATGGTTAATTATGTGAATAAAAAAATTAGAACTACACTCAGAAATAAAAAGGGAAGACCTACTGATATAAGCAGCAAAATGGATGAATCTCAAAACTATTAGGGCTTCCCTGGTGGCTCAGTCAGTAAAGAGTCTGCCCGCAATATGAGTGACCTGGGTTTGATCCCTGGTTTGGGAAGATCCCCTGGAGAAGGAAATGGCAACCCACTACAGAATTCTTGCCTGGAGAATTCCATGGACAGAGGAGCCTGGCGGGCTATAGTCCATGGGGTCACAAAGAGTCGGACACGACTGAGTGACTAACTTTTGCTTTCAGAACTGTTTATGCTTAGTTAAAGAAGCCAAGCAAAATAGAATACATGATATATGATTTTATTTCTGTAAGATTTTAAAAAATACAAATGTATCTATAGTGACAGAACAGGTCAGTGTTGCTGGGGCTTGGGGCTGAGGGTAGGGAAGAAGCCTGGGATGCATCATGAAGGGACTGGAAGAAACTTGAGGAGCTAGTAGAAATATTCATTATTTTGATGTGGTGATGATTTCAAATGTCAGAACTAATCAAACTGAATGCATATTTAAAGTTTGTTTTACTTTGGTAAATTATATATTTTAAAAAACTAAGTAACAATAAAAATCAAATTTACTCACCCTTCAAACTCTCACTTTCTATGTTCCTTTTATTTTAGAGGTGAGGAAACTGAAAGCAAAGGACAGTATATCTTATGAAAGTTTCTCTGCCTAGTGTTAGGGCTGGTTGGTTATGATTAGACTGTGGTTTCTCAACAAGTGCCCTTCCAACAGAGTATCTCCTCCTCCTCAGAACCTTATCTAGTGAGAGAAAGAGGCCTTGAAATACTGCATCCATGGTGGTTAAAGGAGAGCTGTGTATGTTGTGAACATTGTTATTGAAAAATGAAAAACTTTACTTACCACTCAGATGTCCTTTAATTACATGCAGTAAACTCTCATCATCAATGTAGACTTGTGGAAGTTCCATGCGAATTTGTAATAGGTTAAATTTAATATTTTTTAAGGAAAATGTCATTTTAGTTGTCAAAGATAAGTGATATATTAGTGGAACACAATTATATTTGCAGTTAAGCCTCTATTATATAATGTCTCATATTTCAAAACCTCTGATTTTGACTACTTTTTAATAACTTGAAATTCAATAATAAATGCATTTCTGAATTGTTACAAAGTCTGTATTAATAGACTTGTCTTAAAAAGCTTCACTTTTTCCCAGTCTATTTAAAATGTTGAAACCCAACATTCTGCCTGCAGTTTTTCTAGGATGTACTCAAAGGATTCATTTTTGTTTGTGTTTTAGATGGGCCAAAATTTGATGAACATGATTAATGTTATATTTTTGATAACTTCTGAATACTTTCTTAAAAATAAAAACTAGTTCATTGGGTAAAAGAAGAATGAATGAGAGTAGCAGTTCAAAATGTAATTAGAATTAAAATGACAGGATTTTTTTGCCATTGTATATTTTGAATAATTTTTTTTCTTGACTCTATTGAAAACACAAAAGTTGTTTATATTTATCAACCATTTTCTACTTAACATTGTTATCATTCTGGCCAAGATACTTGCCATTCCTTTTCTGCTAGAAAGAGTTGATTTACCTCTTGTGCACTCATTTTTTGAACCTTTAGTATCGGCATTCACAGGCATGCTGCAGTGCAGATGTAATACGATAGGACAGAATTACATCCTGGTTGTTAAGAGTGCATCATTGATATCTTCTGGAGAAGGGAGCAAAGCAGTGTCAGAAACCAAAAAGCTCTCACTGGGTTCCTCAGTGTTCCTCTATCTTCAAAACTAGCAAGGTAGAACCTCTCTGTAACCTCTGACTCTTAGCCACACATGTTATTTCAAGGAATCATGTGATTAGCATTGAGAACACCTGCATAATTCAGGGTATTCTTGCATTTGCAAGGTCCTTCCTTAACCTTAATCATGTCACAAAGTCACCTTTGCGACTGAGAGTAGCCTGGTCATAGGTTTTAAGGATTAGGGTATAGACGTCTTTGGGAGGCCATTATTATGCTTGATATATGGGTGAAATTCAAGAACAGTTAGGGACTAAAACAAGGGCAGGAATAGACTGAATTAATGGATATATTTCAGAGAGTATCAGTTATGTGGTTTTCAACAGAAGAGTCAACAAATGGTGGGGCTGGGGGGGGAACTACTAACAGAAAAAAAAGCAGGCATCAGGATAACACTTTTAGTTATCAGTTGCCACACTTTGCGCGTAAAAAGCAATACTCTTTGTTCGGTCAATATTTAAATAAACTAATTACATGAAAGGATCTGTTCTGTCATCGGGTTTTACATTTTGTAGCAGGTGAAATTTCATTACTTAGGTACTTGAAGTTCTGTAGCAAACATTTATGAGAATGAGTTGACAACTATTAGGGTAAAAGAAAAATTAGGTTAATAGCATTTTTATACCTAGAGTTTCTTGCTTAGGTTGTATTAAGGATTCATAGGAGAATGATGATAATTATACACCAAATAAACTAGAGACTACAAGAGTCTTCTTAGGAAGACTTCTTTTACTTAAGTAGATAAAACTAAGTTATGTGAACATCAATAGGAGTGTAAGATTAGTTCTAGCTTTTAAATTAGCAAAACAAAAAAAACTCTATTTTCACAAAGCTTAGTTGATATGGGAAGGCAGATTATACTTCAAAAATTTTTTTAAAAACACTGCTGGATAATATTCTTTTTGTTTTAGTTAATTAAATGTCCTTAATTTCTTAAGGAATCCTTTTAAACTATATTTTTCTTTTTAAAAGCAATTTTAATAAATGGACTGGATAAAATTAATACTCTGTTGACTCTAATAGATGCAAATATAGCTGGATTTGGTGGTCTTAAAATTAACTGTAGTTTGAGATTTAGAGCTCAAGCTATAAAATCT
Organism: Bos indicus; assembly: GCF_029378745.1. Lineage (NCBI taxonomy): Eukaryota > Metazoa > Chordata > Mammalia > Artiodactyla > Bovidae > Bos > Bos indicus. Next base: position 47,474,755 of record NC_091767.1, on the reverse strand, counting down.
GTGACAGGTGATCTAGGCAGAGTTGGAAGATAATTTTGTGTATCATGGGAAATTCCACAGCTTCAACTATGTAGAAAGTTTTTAAAAAATGCTCTCTTATGTTTATAATGAAAAACTGGTTTTACATATAACAAATAGCTGAACTTTGCAATAGAATTATTTGGTCTGTTTTTTAAAGTTAACTCTAAATTTAGTAATTAATTGCTGTAAATTGACACCATGTTTACTAGTATAATTCTCTTATCCCATCTCCTGGAGTTGGGTAGATAACCTGGAAAGATCCAGAGTTTGCTTTATTTCACTCTTCCTGAAGTCTTAGAGGATAAAAGAAAAGGACCAAGTGAAGTGAAGGTCATCTGGAGGCAGGGAAGGGAATTAATGCTTCTTAACACAAGCTATGCACTAGGTACGATGCTTCATGCTTTACACACATTGCCAAAACTTACCGAGTTCATTATTATCCAAGAGAGAGAAATGAAACTTAGAGTGGCCAAGAATTTTGTCAAACACACCTGCGCAGTACGGCATGACTTGAACGCAAGTAGACTTGACTCTAAAGCTTTGTTCTTCTCATTGTCTCTGTGCTTCTTTCTTGAACCTTAAGATCCATTTTTTTTTCTGCTTCTGCTCCTTAAATAGAAGGCACTGTGCAATAAAGAAAGGGCAGGTCCTCAAAACGTGTGACACTGACAGGTTTACAGGATTTTCCAAAGTATCCAGGGTTCCGAAATCAGAAAAGCCTTCAAATCATGGAGCCATTCTTGTTATAGTTGTGTGATCCATCTACTCCTTTAACCCAAAGTCTCACTTCCATGTAGTTATGAATCTTCTCCAGGAGCAGATGGCCTATGAAGCTGGCTATGTTCTCTGCATGGTTACAGTGTAGGAGGGCACCCTTTTCTCTACACCCTCTCTAGCATTTATTGTCTGTAGATTTTTGATGATAGCCATTTTCTGAATGGTGCAAGGTGGTACCTCATAGTTTTGATTTGTACTTCTCTATTGATTAGCGATGTTTAGCATCTTTTCCTGTGCCTCTTAGCCATTTGTATGTCTTGGACAAATGTCTATTTGAGATGGTTATACTTCAGCTCAGTTCTTCCTGTCTTATCAACTCAATGAGATTTCTCTGAGGACTCCTGCCTTCTTGTCTGTTCCTCCCTTCCTTACACTCGATTGGGATAAGGAATAGAATGTAGGGCCTAAATCATTTTTCCTTATTTTAAAAGAACTTTAATAATGTGGACTAAAGTTGGACCTACAAAACAAAAAGAGTTATCACACAGGCTACTGAAAGGGAAATGACCTCTTACGTGTTGAGGAGTAAGAAAGGCGGGAATATGTGGAAAATATGTTTGCAGAGTACATCATGAGAAACGCTGGACTGGAAGAAACACAAGCTGGAATCAAGATTGCCGGGAGAAATATCAATAACCTCAGATATGCAGATGACACCACCCTTATGGCAGAAAGTGAGGAGGAACTAAAAAGCCTCTTGATGAAAGTGAAAGTGGAGAGTGAACAAGTTGGCTTAAAGCTCAACATTCAGAAAACGAAGATCATGGCATCCGGTCCCATCACTTCATGGGAAATAGATGGGGAAACAGTGGAAACAGTATCAGACTTTATTTTTCTGGGCTCCAAAATCACTACAGATGGTGACTGCAGCCATGAAATTAAAAGACGCTTACTCCTTGGAAGGAAAGTTATGACCAACCTAGATAGCATATTCAAAAGCAGAGACATTACTTTGCCAACAAAGGTTCATCTAGTCAAGGCTATGGTTTTTCCAGTGGTCATGTATGGATGTGACAGTTGGACTGTGAAGAAGGCTGAGCGCCAAAGAATTGATGCTTTTGAACTGTGGTGTTGGAGAAGACTCTTGAGAGTCCCTTGGACTGCAAGGAGATCCAACCAGTCCATTCTGAAGGAGATCAGCCCTGGGATTTCTTTGGAAGGAATGATGCTAAAGCTGAAACTCCAGTACTTTGGCCACCTCATGCGAAGAGTTGACTCATTGGAAAAGACTCTGATGCTGGGAGAGATTGGGGGCAACTGGAGAAGGGGACGATAGAGGATGAGATGGCTGGATGGCATCACTGATTCGATGGACGTGAGTCTGAGTGAACTCTGGGAGTTGGTGATGGACAGGGAGGCCTGCGTGCTGCAATTAATGGGGTTGCAAAGAGTTGGATATGACTAAGCGACTGATCTGATCTGATCTGATGTTTGATAAAATGGATACAAATCTCTGTACTCTTTTTATGTGATGAAGGAGAATATAATTGTGTTCCTGGTGTATTGATCACAAGTACATTTTATTTTTAAGGCCAGTATGGTATCATTTAAAAAGCATCTATGGAAGTACTTAAAATTTAAGCAGGCTGTACTGAAAAGGTGTTGGTTACATCATAATGCTCATAAGCAGGAAAATGTACCTCAATGTGATGTCCTTAGTCTTTAACAGTGGTGTTTATAAGGAATTTATAGTGATAGAACAAAAAACCCTTACAATAATATTTAAAAACAAGATGGAAGTTGGGGATATGATATTTACTTAATTATGAAAGTGGATAAAATTCTAAACAAAACTGCTAAAATGTTAACAGTATTTGCCTGGGGAATTTGGGCTTATTGCTGATATTTTTCTGCTTCATTATATTTGTTTCCACTACTTTAAAGTGGAAAATCAAATAAGGTTCCATGAAGAGAAAAAAAAAACAAAAACAGACAATTTTATGAGTATTTTCAAGTGACCAGTGAGGAAACAAAAGATCTTTCTGGCCAGATGAGACTTAATATTACTGCAAGTTAATTGATTCTGTGATCCTTCTGTTTAGATTAAAGTCAGTAGAAATCAGATAGTAACTGTACACCTAAATGTTGTGTTATTTTAGCAACAGGAAAAAAAATTATAAAAGTTATGCAACAATTTTTCAACTATCATGAATCAAGAAAAGACATCTCAGGAATCATATAAGGCACATTTTTGAACACTAAAATGATCTTTGTAGAAATAACCATAAATCAATTATATAATTTTGAAGTAAAATAGGAATAGCATCTTAGTGCATTTTGCTATGTTCTAGTTTTTATAATTTCCTCTGCTTTAAGATTAGCTTTGTCTAAAGAACAACACAGGTCATTTAGAAGTTTGGAAACAAGCCATCAAGTATCAGTTCACACTTTTTTAAAGCTGTTAAACTACTAGACTTGGGGATTAACATCAGTAAGCAATGAGTAGTTAGATTATATAAATTCATAAGTATATTACTTTTAAAATTCTGAGTGTTTCATTTTTTCTAAATATATGTTGTCAGAGCAGATTTAGGCTCACAGCAAAATCGAACAGAAAGTACCGAGAGTTCCCATCTTCCTTTATACCCCTTGCCTCACATAGATACAACCTCCCCCATGCATCATCATCCACATCAAAGTGGTACATTTATTTCAGAACCTACACTGACACACTGTTATCACCCAAAATCCATAGTTTGCATTAGGGTTCAATCTGAGTGTTGTACATCTGTGGATTTGGACAAATATATAATGATATGTATCTACCAGTATCACATGCAGAGAAGATTTCTGCTTCCCTAAAAACCCTTTGTGCTCTGCCTATTCATTGCTCCATTTCTCTAACCCCTGGCAAGCACTGATCCTTTTACTGCCTCCAGAGCTTTGTCTTTTACACAGTGTTATATAATTGAAATCATACTTAGCATGTATCCTTTTCACATTGGTTCTTTTCACTTAGTAATGTGTGCTTAAGTTTCCACAATGTCTTTTCATGGTTTGAAAACTTGTTTCTTTTTAACACTAAATAATATTCCCTAGTCTGGATGGACCACAGTTGGTTTGCCTATTTATCTAGTGAAAGTCATCTTTGTTGCTTCCACGTTTTGGAAGTTGTTTTTTTTTTTTTTAAGCTTCTATAAATGTGTGCAGGTTTTTGTGTAAGTGTACATTTTCAGATTTCTTAGGTAAATTTGATGGAGCTTGATCACTGGATTATATGGTAGGAGCATATTTGGTTTTATAAGAAACTGACAAATTGTCTTCCTGTGATTGTATCATTTTCACCACCAGTGAATGAGAGTTCCTGTTGCCCCACATCCTCACCAGCATCTGGTGTTGTCCGTGTTGTAGATTTTGGCCATACTGTTAGGTGTGTTTTAATTTGCAATTCTGTCAACATATAATTTGGTGCATCTTTTCATAGACTTCTGGTCATCAATACATCTTCTTCCAGGTGTCCAGATCTTTGGCCCAGTTTTAGTAGAATTTTTTATTTTCTTATTGTTGCATTTAAGAGTTTTATTGTGCATTTTGAGTCATGCTGTTTGATCAGATATGTCTTTTGCAAATATTTTCTCCCTGTTTGTGATTTCTCTTCTCATTCTCTCAGGCACATCTTTCACGTAACAGACGCTTTCATGAAGCCCAGTTTATCAATTACTTCTTTCATGACTCATGCCTTTGGTACTGTATCTAAAAGGCCATTGCTATATTCAAGGTCATCTAGATTCTCTCCTATGTCATTTTCTAGGTGTTTTATGGTTTTGCACTTTACATTTAGGTTTATGATCCACGCTGAATTAATTTTTGTGTAAGGTATGAGGTCTATCTGGATACATTTTATTACCTATGGATGTCAAGTTGTTCTGTCACCCACTTTCTGAAGAGACTGTCTTTTCTCCGTTATATTGCCTTTCCTCTTGTCAAAGACCAATTGACTATATTCATGCAAGTCTATTTTTGGGCTCTCTATTCTGTTACGTGGGTTCATTTGTCTATTCTTTCACTAACGCCACACTGTTTTGAAGAGATATTACCTTGAAAACTAGTAGAAAGTAGAGTTTTTTCCTTCTTGACTGTGATACATATTTTCTAAAAAGATATTATTTTTGTAGAACTTGTTTCTCTAATGTTGAAATTAGTTCTGATATCCTAAAGAACTTAAATTGTGTTGAAAACATGAATTTACAGAAAAAAATACTTTCTTAGTGACAGTTTGGTTTCACTATACCTGTTTGTATACAAGTTTTAAACTCATTTCTACAAGAATGGATGTGAAATAATTATCAGAATGGCATTAGATTATATTTTGTGTGTGTTTTCTTTAAAGTTACTTCTAAAAAGTATGTAAGAATAAAGAGATGAAGAAAGAAAAAGTATAACATTGTGGTTTCTGTTTATCCAGTTCTAGAGCAATCCTTCTGATAATTTTTAGTAGGAAGTATATTGAGGAATAAAACTCAATTGAGGAACAGATTAAGAATTTAAACCAATATAGATTAGAAACTGTTTTAATCATTTATTACTATTTCTTAAACTTTAAAAATTATATCTCTTATTTTACCTCTTATTTGACTATGTGATTAAAAAAAAAATACCTCAAGCTGTATCAGGTTTAACTTTCCTTGGTGCCTACATTTTGGTAAAGAGTGTTATTCAGGATATTGTCCTATGCTTGAAATCTCAGAGCATGTCTGTTCAGTCTGAAAGATTGATTTGTATTAGCCAAAGTCACAAGAGACTGATTTATAGGTCTTAATGCCCACTTATTAATTTACAGTAGGAGCTATATTAATACAATAACTGGGTCAGTTAACTATATAAGACACTCCCTTTGGGTGAGTAGATGTACTCTAGTGGCCAAACTGTAGATAGGAAGCTTGTTTGGAGGCTATAAAATTAGAGCAATGGGAATTGAATATTAATAGGTATTTCGTTCCAGCTAAGGAGCCTGATAATTTGCCCTTTACCCCTCTAGGGATTTTTCTATTATAATAACCAGAGATGTTGCCCAGATCGCCCCTTAAAATTTTTTTAACCTACCACTCCTTTCCTTGGATTGTATAAGGTTACTGAAACATACTGTCATGAAATCATCCTTCATGAAATATTGGTGTCTAGTTCCAAGATTATAGTATATTTCTCATCGGATTCATTTTGCTGAGTTAGTTCTGCTAATTCTTGGAAACAGATCTTCCTCAAAAAAAGAAACTGTCTAAAAATAATAATATAGGATACAATGAATCCAGCTGTTGTATGTTGATTCTTACTCCTTTTAATTTCAGAGATTGCCACACTTTGATTTAGGACTCTATCCCATTTTTTTGCTTGTGCCTTTTCCCTGTAGTATACTGAATGATAGGATGTACCTATCATCCTAACTTTCAGTTCAGTTCAGTCCTTCAGTAGTGTCTGACTCTTTGTGACCCCATGAACTGCAGCACGCCAGGCCTCCCTGTCCATTACCAACTCCCAGAGTTTACCCAAACTCATGTCCATTGAGTTGGTGATGCCATCCAACCATCTCATCCTCTGTCAGCCCCTTCTCCTCCTGCCCTCAATCTTTCCCAACATCAGGGTCTTTTCAAATGAGTCAGCTCTTAGCATCAGGTGGCCAAAATGTTGGCATTTCAGCTTCAACATCAGTCCTTCCAATGAACACCCAGTACTGATGACATTTAGGATGAACTGTTTGAATCTCCTTGCAGTCCAAGGGACTCTCAAGAGTCTTCTCCAACACCACAGTTCAAAAGCATCAATTCTTCGGCGCTCAGCCTTCTTCACAGTCCAACTCTCACATCCATACATGACCACAGGAAAAACCATAGCCTTGACTAGACGGACCTTTGTTGGCAGTGTAATGTCTCTGCTCTTTAATATGCTGTCTGCTGCTGCTGCTAAGTCGCTTCAGTCGTGTCCGACCCTGTGCGACCCCATAGACAGCAGCCCATCAGACTCCTCTGTCCCTGGGATTCTCCAGGCAAGAACACTGGAGTGGGTTGCCATTTCCTTCTCCAATGCGTGAAAGTGAAAAGTCAAAGTGAAGTCGTTCAGTTGTGCCCAACTCTTAGCGACTCCATGGACTGCAGCCTACCAGGCTCCTCTGTCCATGGGATTTTCCAGGCAAGAGTACTGGAGTGGGGTGCCATTGCCTTTTCCTAATATGCTGTCTAGGTTGGTCATAACTTTTCTTCCAAGGAGTAAGCAACTTTTAATTTCATGGCTGCAATCACGATCTGCAGTGATTTTGGAGCCCAGAAAAATAAAAAGTCAGCCTCTGTTTTCACTGTTTCCCCATCTATTTGCCATGAAGTGATGGGACCAGATGCCATGATCTTAGTTTTCTGAATGTTGAACTTTAAGCCAACTTTTTGACTCTCCTTTTTCACTTTCATCAAGAAGCTCTTTAGTTCTTCTTCACTTTCTGCCATAAGGGTGGTGTCATCTGCATATCTGAGGTTATTGATATTTCTCCCGGCAATTTGGATTCCAACTTGTGTTTCATCCAGTCCAGCGTTTCTCATGATGTACTCTGCATATAAGTTAAATAAACAGGGTGACAATATACAGCCTTGACGAACTCCTTTTCCTATTTGGAATCAGTCTGTTGTTCCATGTCCAGTTCTAACTGTTGCTTCCTGACCTGCATATAGGTTTCTCAAGAGGCAGGTCAGGTGGTCTGGTATTCCCATCTCTTTCAGAATTTTCCACAGTTTATTGTGATCCACACAGTCAAAGGCTTTGGCACAGTGAGTAAAGCAGAAATACATGTTTTTCTGGAACTCTCTTGCTTTTTCTATGATCCAGTGGATGTTGACAATTTGATCTCTGGTTCCTCTGCCTTTTCTAAAGCCAGGATGAACATCTGGAAGTTTACGGTTCATGTAGTGCTGAAGCCTGGCCTGGAGAATTTTGATCATTACTTTGCTAGTGTGTGAGATGAGTGCAATTGTGTGGTAGTTTACATATTCTTTGGCATTTCCTTTCTTTGGATTGGAATGAAAACTGACCTTTTCCAGTCCTGTAGCCACTGCTGAGTTTTCCAAATTTGCTGGTGTATTGAGTACAGCAAAATTGTGTATTTTATTTTGATAGCTATGAATATCAGTAGTATAGTATTTTTGCTATCTACCTTAATATGTTATATATTTTATAAAAGAAATTCTTTTTAAAGATTCATTCTCCCTTTTGAAGTTCTGATCCATTGGTTGAGTGATAGAAATCCTTAATTCAATTTTAAATTCCATAAATCACCTTCAGAAAGTAAAATAGCATGCTGGAGAATTTTTTTGTATAATTTTGTCAATTCTGCCACGATATTTTTATGCTATTTTGATAAAAGTGAATGTGTATTTTCATTGTAAATTAACATGTCAGTATAAAGGTTTTGGCTTCCTGTGTGGCGCTAATAGGAAAGAACCCTCCTGCCAATGCAGGAGACATAAGAAATGTGGGTTTCCATCCCTGGTTCAGAAGATTCCCTGGAGGAGGGCATGGCAACCCACTCCAGTATTCTTGCCTGAAGAATCCCATGGACAGAGGAGCCTGGTGGGCTACAGCCCATAGGATTGCATAGAGTCAGACACAACCGAAGTGACTTGGCGTGCACGCACGTACATAAAGAGTTTTAGGAAGAATTTCATTCTAAGAAAATGGTAACAGTGAATTAAATATTCAAGTTGTGTCTTCCCATTGAGATATTTATTAAATACAGTATATTTTTTATTCCTTTTTATGTTAATTCAGAATTATATCAAAGTTGTAAAATCATGAAAATAATGAAAGATGCAGCATTGGAAAAATGCAATTGTGGTAGTTCTTGACAAGCATAATTTATTTTTGAGTGATATGCGTTTACAGTGATGGCTGGAATCCTTTGCTTATGTCCGCTAAGTAATTAAAATGAGTTTGCCTTTACCATTTGTACTAGGAAACATCTATTTTTCATGCATTGAAAGTGAAACTTCTATTTTGGTATCTTTCTGGAAAAAGTATGAGAAATGTTTATTACTACTGTGAGCCTGTTTGTATTGACTATCCATGAAACAAATGGAAATTTTGCCATGAATACAACACAAAAGTGGAATATTTATGAAACTCACCTCAGAAAGTCTAGATGCTGGAAATTATAGCTGTAATGAAATGGGTAATAACCAAGAATGTTTGTTGTGAGTCCTTTTGAAAAAGAATACGTAATCTGATGAAACTACATTATTAAGTACACATAAAAAAACTAAGAGTTTCAGATGTTGTTGTTTGTATCTCTGACACTAAGTTCTGTTTCATAAGGTGGCCCCTGTGATTCTTTGGAACATGTAGCAGGACCTTCAAATATTGACCAGTTAAAAACAAAATCTTACGCTGTGGAAAACTCTGATAGTTGAGTAAAGTGCCAGTCAATCTTAGGCTACAATGTCTCTTGATGCTAGAACTATATAGTCTGTGTTAAACTGGAAAGAGAGATATTTAGGGGAGTATTGTATATAATTTAACACCAATATGAGACCTCAGTTCATTAGAATTGGCTTCATAATCTTATGTTCCTAAAGATTGGAAAATCAGTCTTAACCAGAAGCCCCCATGGGTCTGTATTTCTTTTCATTGATAGTTTATTGGTTTTCTGCTTCTACAGTTTCACGGGCTGTCTTTGATTTCAAGTACAGAACACAGCCGTACTGTTTATGTCAGTGCCCCCCATTACTTTGTTTTCTCTAGTGTAAAATAATTTTCATTCTGAGCCAGAACAAGTCCTGCCTAATCTCAGCTGGCCCCAGTAAATGAAATGACTAGGTTCTTCAGTTTAAGGGTGTTAAATACTATCTTTAGGAAAGGCGTTTTAATGAAGTGATAACTGATCATTAAATAGTTATGCCAACTATACATTCTTTTTGAATTGCTAATAAGACCATATAAATGTATAATCACAAATTGATGTTTAAATTATATATATAAACAACCTTATTAATTTCCCATTCCATTCTCCTGGATTCATGCTGAGATAATCTCAAATAATTCTCTATGCTCAGTGACAATGTGTAAAAACAAATAATCTTTTTATTTCTGAAATAAATATTTCTCAGTTATCATTCTTTCATATAGATTATAAGTTATTTTTATTGATTTGGGGGAGTCAAGAATGTTAAAATATACTGAAATTTACATAAATCTTAAACATTTAATTATTGATATGAGTAAATTTCTTAGATAAAAAAGTTTTCAATGGCAAGTCACATAAAACATAGAACTCTAACCCTAAAACTCCAGAATTATTGTCACTTTCAGAAAATAAAACTCTATAGTGGAAAAGTTAGAGTAAACAATAAAGTAAAAGAATAAGCCTACTCAGGCAACTCAGATTTATCCTAGAATTTATTCAATATTAATAAGTTCATTAATGTTCTTAGTTGCTCAGTCGTGTCTGGCTCTTTGCGACCCCATGGACTGTAGGCCACCAGGCTCCTCTGTCCATGGGGATTTTCCAGGCAAGAATACTGAAGTGAGTTTCCATGCCGTCCTCCAGGGGATTTCCCTAACATGGGATCGAACCCAGGTCTCCCACATTGCAGGAGGATTCTTTACCATCTGAGATATAAGTTCATTAATAGAAGAGTCAAATATCACGAACTAGCAGAAACCAGTAGGGTTATGATAATAGGTAAGGAAAAGACATTTAATAAACATTAGCACATTTTATCAGTTCAGTTCAGTTCAGTCGCTCAGTCGTGTCCGACTCTTTGCGACCCCATGAATTGCAGCACGCCAGGCCTCCCTGTCCATCACCAACTCCCGGAGTTCACTCAAACTCATGTCCATCGAGTCGGTGATGTCATCCAGCCATTTCATCCTCTGTCATCCCCTTCTCCTCCTGCCCCCAAATCCCTCCTAGCATCAGGGTCTTTTCCAATGAGTCAACTCTTCGCATGAGGTGGCCAAAGTACTGGAGTTTCAGCTTTAGCATCATTCCTTCCAAAGGACACCCATGGCTGATCTCCTTTAGAATGGACTGGTTGGATCTCCTTGCAGTCCAAGGGACTCTCAAGAGTCTTCTCTAACACCACAGTTCAAAAGCATCAATTCTTCGGCGCTCAGCTTTCTTCACAGTCCAACTCTCACATCCATACATGACCACTGGAAAAACCATAGCCTTGACTAGATGAACCTTTGTTGGAAATGTCTCTGGTTTTCAATATGCTGTCTAGGTTGGTCATAACTTTCCTTCCAAGGAGTAAGCATCTTTTAATTTCATGGCTGCAGTCACCATCTGCAGTGATTTTGGAGCCCCAAAAATAAAGTCTGACACTTTTTATAAGGCCACTCAAAATATAAATATAAGAATATTTCCTTGACATAATTAACATATATATTCCAAAATAATATGTATTTCTACCCAGTTAAAACCCTTACTTGCATAAAATGCAGAACATGTTCATCATGATTATTTTAGCATATATTATTTTCAGTATTTTAGGCTGTTTTACAAATGTAAAAAATGCAGACTCCAAAATATCAGTATAAGAATAACCAAGAAAATTCATTGTAATTAATTTAAAATAATTTAAATTAAGAAATAACTCAAGTTCGTAGAAAACAGGTAACTACTGGTTAAACTTAATTGTAATACATTTACAGTTTTCCCTTCAAAAAAGGAGGAGAAATGCCCAATATAAAACAGTTTTAAATAAAAGGTGGGCAGTTTGAGTAACAAATCTACTTAGATGCACATTTTATACAATTTACTACAGTGATTTTTCAAAGAATTAAATTATAATAATATATAAGAAAAAAGTATGTATTTGTTAGTTCTTAGTTGAAAAAATAATCCAAATTTAAAAGTGCCAGAAGAAGTTTAAAAGGAAAAAGATCAACAAGTTTAATTAATCTTTTTTAAAGATAGTCACCCAAAGGAACCAAAATAATTAGGTAACTAAGTACAATACTTAAAAAATATTAAGAGCAAATAGAATTTTTCAAAAGGCAATATATTTGTATTATTAACATATAAATATATAATATATTTATAAAATAAATGCAGTATGTAAATATGCAATTTGGTAAGAAAAATATTTGATCAAGTAGATAAAAGGTCAAATTTAATAAAATACAACAGCAACTAGCAAAATTCACAAGAATGGCCATGTTGATAAATAAACATGAAAATAGAGAAAGATCAAAGCATGGTTATATTAGGTATAAATTGAAAGAGAGAACAAAGGAAAAAGAAATTTTAAAGTAAGAAGTAAGAAAATGGTTTCCCCTAATGAGGTTGCCATGAAGCCATCAGTCACATGTACTGCTGCAGTCAGTCCACATAAAACTAACTTTGAAATTCATCAGTATTCCAAGAAGTGTTTATATCCTTTGACCCAGTAATCCCACTCCAGATTAATTTAACTGAAGATAAAGCTAAAATCATTAGGCTAAAAATACATGAAATGTTTATTTAGCACAGCAGCATTTATTCTAGTAAAAACATTGGAAGCAAACTAAATAGTGCATAATATATGAATTGCTAAAGTATGTCTCATAGTAATGGCAAATAAATCTTTTACAGACAGTAGGCAATGGCACCCCACTCCAGTACTCTTGTCTGGAAAATCCCATGGACAGAGGAGCCTGGTGGGCTGCAGTCCATGGAGTCGCTAAGAGTCGGACGTGACTGAGCGACTTCACTTTCACTTTTCACTTCCATGCATTGGAGAAGGAAATGGCAACCTACTCCAGTGTTCTTGCCTGGAGAATCCCAGGGACAGAGGAGCCTAGTGGACTGCTGTCTCTGGGGTCGTACAGAGTTGAACACGACTGAAGCGACTTAACAGTAGTAGCAGCAATGATACAATCTCAAAATATCCCTGAACAGATACTTTAATTTTTTTAAACTATCTTTGTATTTGAAAGAAAATATAAAGAAACCCTATAGATATTAGAATAGTGTTTATATATATATATATATATATATATATATATATATATATATACACCCCACCCTGCTTGCTAGATTAGATTTGTAATATAAAAATAAACTTAAAATTGAGAGAAAAAGGGACACTTTCCATACTGACTATGTCTGTGTATTACTTACAAAAATATCAAACTAAGAGCAGAAAATGAAAAAAGAAAGTGTTTATGGGACTGTTCCACATTAATTCAGGCAAAGTTCTCTCTGCCAACTGGTGCCAATTACAAATGGAGGTCCTGGAGGCCAATAGAAGTCATATCATGGTTGTGAGTCTAGCATGAAGTTGTTAAAAAAAAAAAAAAGAGAGAGAGAGTGCAAGATGGTCTAGTCATATAACCAGAAAGTTAACAGATCTGCAGGGATTTCCTGGTTAGTCCAGAATTTAGATTGCAGAGTTATGACTTAATCTCAGTGAGCAAAATGTTTCTTTCCATCTTCTAAACTATAACCAACCAGGTATATTTATGGTAATAGTTAGCAAAGCCCCTGTGCATTTTCGCTTGAGACTATGCACTTAGAACAATTATGTATATGCATCACAATCAAATATCCTTTTTATTAATGGCAACCATCAAACCCTAGAAGAGGATCAAACTATCAACTTGAAATGCAGAATGAGAAAAGTTAGTATTCATGAGCCACTTTTCTTGGATGTTCTCTTTACAGGTAGAGAAAATTGCAAAGAAACATCATGATTAGGAATAAGCCATGATTGCATAAAGAAATTTCCAAAGGAAATGGTCCTAGTATCCATATAAATCCTGACGATAAGACGATATAGCTGTGAACAACAGGCATCATGACCTAAAAGAGAAAGTGGGGCAATGCTAAATTTTTACAATTTCTAAACCTAATCTGAGAGCTGACATGTTACATCCTTCTCATGTATTCTGGTAGCAAAGAACCCACTTGCCAACACAGGAGACTTAAGAGATGCAGATTCGATCCCTGGGTCTGGAAGATCCCCTGGAGAAGGAAACGGCAACCCACTCTAGTATTACTGTCTGGAGAATCCCATGGACAGAAGAGCCTGGCAGGCTACAGTCCTTGGGGTCACACAGAGTCAGATATGACTGAAGCAACTTAGCACAGCACATACTCTATAGAATGAGTCTCAACCCTGACTGCATATGAGCATCACCTTAGAGTGCTTAAAAATTCCTGATGTCCAGGCCATGACAGAGCATTAAGATAGAACCTCTGGAGGTGGACCCAGGCATCATTATTCTTAAATATCCACAAGAAATACCAATATGCACACAAGGCTGAGAACTAGTGCCTTAAAGGAATATCAATGGTTTAAGAAAGTTATTTCATAAAATAGGGGCTGCAAATAAAAATATCTATGTGGTCCTGATACATAGTTAAATAGTGTAAATGAGTAAAGCTGACCAGGTTTTCTTTCATAAAGGTGTCTTCAGTATTCTTTCAAAGCAAATACTTTGCACACATATCAATATTACATGTTTAGGAATGGTTTGTTTTCTACCACCCCCAGCCACCCCCCTCCCCCAACCCAGATATTTTCCTGTGTTGTTATTAAAATGTATTTGGACCTGTCTTTGGTTTGGGCCTCTCTTTGATTTGCCCAATTTTGATAGAGTTTCAGAACAAGAAATATTTCACTTTCTACTTTATTGTATGAAAACCTAGAACAAGGGTGATGATAAAAGACAATCAACATTTGTCGGCTGCACCATGGCAGCTGCTCTCTCTCTGTGGCCTTCAGTTACCATGCAGTAGTGCAGATCCAATCATTACCATACTTTCTAGATAGTTCAGAAGACAGGGATTCAAATTTGTGTATGAAGTCGCTCAGTATTTATATATTGGTAACTCAATTTAAAAAGGGAGAGGGTGGGATGATTTGGGAGAATGACATTGAAACATGTATAATATCATATATGAAATGAGTCGCCAGTCCAGGTTCGATGCACGATTCTGGATGCTTGGGGCTGGTGCACTGGGACAACCAAGAGGGATGATATGGGGAGGGAGGAGGGTGGAGGGTTCAGGAAGGGGAACACATGTATACCTGTGGCAGATTCATTTTGATATATGGCAAAACCAATACAATATTGTCAAGTTAAAAAAAAAAAAAGTGCAGTGTACATCAACATTGCAAACCAAAGAATACACGTGCGGGCTTTTTCTGCTCACAAACCAAATCTGGTCAGCGGGGTGGCAGTTCATAGGTTTTGTTCTAAGGTAAATCTATTGAGGCCCCCTAACTAGTTGACCTAATTGTATCATTTCAGAAAAAATCTGTTCTTGACTGTAAAATAAGCAGGGTTCAGATTCAGTTATAAAAAAATATGACTTGTTCTAAAAGTAAGGTCAAAGAACTAGAATTAAGGCATGTGGTCAGATTTAGACTATTGGCCAACTATTGCCAAAGGTTTCTGATAATGAGTGCTTCTATGCTGCTACTGCTGCTGCTACTGCTGCTAAGTCGCTTCAGTCATGTCTGACTCTGTGTGACCCCATAGACAGCAGCCCACCAGGCTCCCCTGTCCCTGGGATTCTTCAGGCAAGAATACTGGAGTGGGTTGCCCTTTCCTTCTCCAGTGCATGAAGGTGAAAAGTGAAAGTGAAGTCGCTCAGTCCTGTCCGACTCCGAGTGACCCCATGGACTGCAGCCTACCGGGCTCCTCCATCCATGGGATTTTCCAGGCAAGAGTACTGGAGTGGAGTGCCATCGCCTTCTCTGGAGTGCTTCTATAGTAACGTTAAATCAACTCTCACCAGGGGCAGTGCGTGTTCTATGGACTCTGGCAGGGTTTAGTTAGTAGGGAAGATGAGAACTGTGAGAACTAATATCAGTCGTATCTGAGGCCTTGGAATAAATCTTTACACTGTTGACCTTTACTGTGGCTTGTTGATATGGTCTTTTCACCAGGTTGGTTCTTGGAGAGAATTTGGGGAGAAAAATATGTTCTTCTTTAGCTGACTAGACAAAATATTGATGTTATATCTGGAGAGCAGTGGTCCTCAAACCTCAATGCACATTAGAATCATCTGGGAAGAGTTGTTAAAGCACAGATTGCTGGTCCCGCCCCCAGAGTTTCTGATGAGTAGGTGTGTAATGGGACCTGAGAATTAGCATTTCCAATAGGTTCCCAGCTGATGTTGATTGCTGCTGGTCTGGGAACCACATTTTGAATCCTCAGGTCTAAGATCTTTAATTCTCATTTTCCCGCTAACCTATTTTTGTATACCTTTGTTTCTGATAGTGGGAAATGATGTTCTTTTGGTGTGTGTGTTAGAGTTCTCCTTTGAATAAAGTAAAGTACCAATGCTAAATAAGTATTACAAAGTATTTCTTCATAGAGACAGCACTAATCTTTGGATACTGTTAATTGGCAATTGTAGGAGACACTTGAAATCCCTTTCTTGTAAGTTTTCTGTGGCAGTCAATGGAAGCTATCTCTGCATTCCAAACTTACTGGCATATTGGTGGGGATGGTAACTGGGGAACCCCAGAGCCTATACCTTATATAGTCCCAGTGCAGGTTCCTAGATTGTCTGGTTGAAAGCATGATATCTGTCTTTTCCTTGTTTTTATGTATCTGATGTTATTTTCTAAGACAGTTAAATCATGAGGCACATCCTGGAAGCTGTTCATGGTTTCCTTGTTATTATGATGTTAGTTATTAGAGCTGTCATTTGTCAGGCATGGACCTAGTAATTGAACTCTGTGGAGATCAGAATTACTGAAAGGGAAAACATAAGTATATTCAGTTCAGCCAGATATTTTTTCTGTATTATTTTCTGGGAAGGATACCATTTGGAACAAATCTTAAAGGAACAAGTCAGTGATTCTCAACTCTGGCTGAGATATTTTTAAAAATCCCTGGGCTTTTGGGTAGGAGACTGAGTGCTTGGACCCTCCACTCCCACCCCAGATTAATTAAATGTGATGCTACAGGGGTGGCACCTGGAATCATGTTATATTTAAAAATCTCTCTAGATTGCTGCTGCTGCCAAGTCGCTTCAGTCATGTCCGACTCTGTGCGACCCCTTAGATGGCGGCCCACAGGCTCCCCCGTCCCTGGGATTCTCCAGGCAAGAACACTGGAGTGGGTTGCCATTTCCTTCTCCAATGCAGGAAAGTGAAAAGTGAAAGGGAAGTCGCTCAGTCGTGTCCGACTCTTAGCGACCTCATGGACTGCAGCCTACCAGGCTCCTTTGCCCATGGGATTTTCCAGGCAAGAGTACTGGAGTTTGGTGCCATGGCCTTCTCCACTCTAGATTAGTGGTTCTCATATTTTGACCAGCATCAAAATTACTTGCAAAGACTGTTGGAGATTGTTGGGTCCCTCTTCTAGAGTTTTTGATTGAGTATTTCTGGGTTGGGGACCTAAGGATTTACTTTTCCAACAAGTTCCCAGGTGATGCTGTTGCTACTAGTTTTGGAACTGTGCCTTGAAGACCGCTGCTTCTAAAGATTACAGTGTACAACTCTAGATGGCATGTCTGCTCTGGGTGCCTTTTCTCTGAGCTCAGCTGTTAGTTACTTCATTAACCTCCGCTTCTCTAGCAGGCTAAATAATAATCCCTAAATCCACTATGAACCTTTCTTTACAGACTGAAGTATTTGGGGAGAGAGGTGGCACTGTTAGTTACACTGGAGCCTTTAAATTATATGGCAATTTAATTTTGTATAAGCAAAACTATATTTGTATCAAATTTGCTACTTTAGTCACTTCTAGCTGTATCAGTCAGCTTCAAAGAGCTTTATCTTTGCTGATAGTTTTCACTATATTTTCCTGTAATTTTATTTACCAGACCATTAAATTGAAGAAAAATAGCAATCACAGCATCAGCAGGCCTAAAATAAATTAGATATGTGTGGGCTGTTTTCCGCATTATACTCCCCTGGTATGATAAATTCAGTCATCATTTTATGAAGCTCACCATTACTGGAAAGGTCATTTTTACCAAAAATGTCTAAAGAGCATCTTCAAACTCAGTGAATCTTAGGAGTTTCCAAATCTTGGTTCTTGAACGCTTTCTGGTTCTGCAGAATTCTGAACGTGTTTTAATCATAATTAAACTTTTAAAACATATATACATATACATTAACTTTCTCACTGTACCCAATGTTCATGCCTCTCTTGCTAGTATGATAAGGGTAAAGCCTTCACAGACATATCTGTATTTATATTACAAGCTGAATAAGTTTGGGCAAATTACTTGGGCACTCCTTGCCTTAGTTTTCTTATCTGTAAAATAGGAGAAATCATCCTGTTTCACAAGGATATTGTAAGATCAGATATAAGGAGGACCAAGTCCCCAGCATAGTGACTGAAAAAAGTGCTGTACGAGTGGGAGATATTTTCTGTGGTGTTAATGGTTTCTAAGAAACTCTTGGAACCCTCTATGTGGAGAGAGGATGCCATGAACAAAACGGGAAATTCACCCAAACCACAGAACCAAATTTTAAAAAAATCATATAAAACTCCATTGTGTCTAGGCATGGATTCACTATACGTCTATATTACTTTTGTACTTCATTCTAAAATATTAAATATGCTTCAGTGCAATGCAGGCTGGATCCCTGCTCTTAAAAAAAAAAAAAAAAAAAAAAAAAAAAACCTCATGCAGGTATGGTTGTTAACCTAGTTTTTAGTTTTATCTCTCACATTTACATGGTGACATGATATGTCTATTAGGCATTGTTGTTAATGTGGAGTCTTGGCAATAATTCACTTAGGCTTAATTAAAAATGGAATTTGATTTAATTAAAGGATTACCTTCACAATAAAAGCTAGGTTGGACTTCTTTGAGGTTTCTAAAGCTTCCTTCTAATAATCATGTGACTGATGCCTTGTGAGACTGTGCTTATTTACAGCTTAAACCAGTCCTTTCAATACACTTCTCATTTCCCTGAACAAAAAAGGGCTTTGGAACTTTACTCTCCATTGAATGAGGTGGGTGCACCCCCATAGTCTACTATAGTTTTTCAAAGCCAGCACTAGTTTGGAAGAAATAAAGTTCATGTAAAAAACAAAATCAAAATCAAAACCATACCTGGAAAATTCCAATTACTTTTATCTTGGTATACTAATTTAGCAAGATTACAATATAACTGTATAATTCAGTGCCACCCCTGGTAGTTCAGATGGTAAAGTATCTGCCTGCAATGCAGGAGACCTGTGTTTTATCCCTGGGTCAGGAAGATCCCCTGGAGGAAGGCATGGCAACCCACTCCAGTAATCTTGCCTAGAGAACTTCATGGACAGAGGAGCCTGGCTGGCTATATACAGTCCATGAGGTTGCAGAGTCAGACATGACTGAGCAACTAACACATATCATTATGCAAATTAAATATATAGCTTATTTTAAGTACATTAGCTCAACTTGTTGCATCTATTATTGCAGTTCTTCAAGTTAGGAATTTTCTGATTGGTCTTCAAAATGTGTGTGTCCCAGTCTTCACAGGTTTGTTGATACGTATGTTTTTGTATAGGTTGGTGAGCATTTTGAGGAGAGGAGATTGTTATTATAAAGCATAAAAACAAACCTTGAATCATCATTATAATATAATGAGGATAAAGCATAGTTTCATTTTCCTTCAGTATTTCTGTTAAAAATGTTTAAAATGATATAAAATCTTTATTTTCTGCCTTTTCTCTTGAAGTCTTGATAATAGAATTTTCTTTTTTATTTTAATGAGCTAGTGAAACAAGCTAGTCTCTTACATTTGATTTTCCCTAACCTTTATCCTATAGCATTGACCTTTCCTTTCCTCTCTTCCTCAGGGAGCATATCTCTTCTTCTCACTGATGACCTAAAAACTTAAAAATAGTGTTAATGCCAAAAAACACATAGGATTATGATCCCTGGCCCCCCACATTTTTATCCACTATATTCACTTGGACTTTTTTGCCAACTGTCTACTTCTCTAGAGGTTGTTTTTGAATATTTCTACTTGTTTATTCTGCCAGTGTTCAAAAGTAACATCAAGAAAGCACTATCATCTATTAGGATTTTCACTACAGGATGCAGTGTACAGATACAGAAACTTGACTTTGTTTTCTGCAATTGAACTCAACTTGATCATGAGCTCCCATTTTTGCTGATGGTGAGATAAAATAAACTTACTCTTTCAAGGTAATTTGTTTTCTTCCTTTATACAATTTTGTCTTTATATAAGGCAGTGGGCCCAGGATTGTTTTCTACCATCCCTTTTTTATTTCCTTCTCTTGAGAAAGAAGGGAAAGCTTATTGAATCCTTTAGTAGTGAGATGGGATGGGTGGGGTGTTCTCTCTCTGGCCACTGTGGGTAGATAACTAGATTTATTCACCTCTGAGCATCGGTCAGCACCACCTGTAGCACCACCTCTATCCCTGAAATCTGTGGTAGAATCAGGCCTCAAAAGTCAGCAGCTCTGAAAGCATCTACTTTAACTTCACTGGTGGCCACCAGGTGGGCCTGAGTGGGCCTCTGAGAGCCCCAGCTATGAGCCAAGGCACAAGCCTCCTCTACTGTACCTTCCCCTTCAGTCTATCTGTAGTTTATTCAGTTTCCTCCTGGACCCACATCTTCTCCCCAGCCAGGGTTTCTTATGGACACAGGTAGTATCTTAATGTTAGATGTCTCATTTTACAGTCTCTTCATTCTGCAATACAGTTGTAAAGGGCTTTTTAGAAAACCTTTTTTTTTGGTTTAAGAAGTTATTCCATATTCTGCAGTTGATCTTATTTATCCTTGTGAAAATCTTTCAACTCTGACTCATTGGTCCTTTGAATGCATCCTTGCAACAACATCTGGCTCTTACAACATAAAAGCATTTGCTCTCACAAGTGTCATCTTTAAAATGGAAATTAAGAGCCTGTTTTGGTAGTTCAAAAGTAGACTATTTATTTTTCTCTACTGGATTTTTGTCTGCAAAATCCCATGAACAGAGTAGCCTGGCGGGCTACAGTCCATGGGGTCACGAAGAGTCGGACATGACTGAGCAACTGAGCACAGCACTGGATTCTGCCTTTCTTCTGAACCAATGGACACCTCAGCTTCAAGGAGTACAGACTAAGGGTTGTGCTTAGTTGCTCAGTCCTGTCCGACTCTTTGCGACCCCATGGATTATAGCCTGCCTGGCTCCTCTGTCTGTGGGATTCTCCAGGCAAGAATACTGGAGTGGGTTGCCATGCCCTCCTCCAGGGGATCTTCCCAACCCAGGGATTGGACCCAGGTCTCCTGCATTGCAGGCATATTTTTTACCATCAGAGCCACCAGGGAAGCCCACAGACTAAGGGTTAGCAATAACTAAATAAATTAAATTATATCGAATAACATTTCAGTATTATTTGATATTACTACTTCAAATAAGCTGATTTTACAAATCTTGCATAATGGTTTTGCCAGTATTGTTTCAAATACTGTTTTAGTGGATTTTGGTCTTTCATATCAATTAAGTAGCCCCAGGCTTCCCTGGTAGCTCAGATGGTAAGGAATCTGCCTGCAATGTAGGAGACTCAGGTTCAATCCCTGGGTTGGGAAGATCCCCTGGAGAAGGGAATGGCTTCTTAAATTCCCACTTCAGTATTCTTGCCTATAGAATCCTATGAACAGAGGAGCCTGGCATAGGGTTCAAAGGGTCCAAAGGGCACAGGGTTCAAAGCCTGTCCATAAGGTTGCAAAGAGTCAGACACGACTGAACGACTAACACTTCCACTTTCATTTACTTAAATTGTTGGCTTTTCAGTTTGATTACAAAGTAATATGTAATGAGGATGCATAAAATATTTATTAATATTTATTGGCAAATTTCTATGAATTTCTATTGGCAAACATATTAAGAAATATTTGCAATGACCTTTATTCTTATTGTGTGGTTTAAATAACTACAGTTTATTTTTTAACTGT
Source organism: Bos indicus (assembly GCF_029378745.1). NCBI lineage: Eukaryota > Metazoa > Chordata > Mammalia > Artiodactyla > Bovidae > Bos > Bos indicus. The sequence continues at coordinate 47,453,129 of NC_091767.1, read as the reverse complement.
GTAGGTTTTTAAAACTACAGTTACATAGAAAGCAGTGTAAAAACCTACTGTGTAGGAGTTGATTTGTGACACTGAATTATACATTTTTTGTTTTATATAGATATTTGGAGTTTGCTCCCAAAGCTACGGCAATTATCTCTAATGGTTCAGCGCAAAGAAGGGCATAAACACACAAGCTATTTCAGTAAGGTTCATTCAATGCAGAATTTGTAGAGAGAATAACTGATCAGATTTTATAACTATTAAGAAAACCCCTTGAGGGCAAATCCATGTTCCCACAGAAACATAAAGGGAATTAATATTTATGGAGCATCTTCTGTATGCCAGGCACTACAGTAACAGCTCATATGTATAGGATGTTTTATTTAGCCTCTGTTAGGAAGGTAGTTCCGGAGAAGGCAATGGCACCCCACTCCGGTACTCATGCCTGGAGAATCCCATGGGTGGAGGAGCCTGGTAGGCTGCAGTCCATGGGGTCGCTACGAGTCAGACATGACTGAGCAACTTCACTTTGATGCATTGGAAAAGGAAATGGCAACCCACTCCAGTGTTCTTGCCTGGAGAATCCCAGGGACAGGGGAGCCTGGTGGGCTGCCCGTCTATGGGGTCGCACAGAGTCAGACACGACTGAAGTGACTTAGCAGCAGCAGCAGCAGGAAGGTAGTTCTAGTAGTAAAAAAAAAAAAAAAAAAAAAAATGCATTTTATAATGAAGCAATTGGCACATGGCCAAGCTGGAATTAAAAATGAGGTCTCTCTCCTACATTGCCAAACACTAAAATCAGTTCTTTCTTTCCATTACATAAACAGTAGAAACCATATAATAATAAAATGATTAAGAACATTTTTTAATTGAAGTGCAGTTGACTTAGAATATTATATGTGTTTCAGGTGTACAACATAGTAATTCAATGTTTTTATAGATTATACTCCATGTAAAGTTACTATGACATATTGGCTATTTCCCTGTATTCTTAATTATATCCTTGTAACTTAGTTATTTTGTGTCTAGTAGTTTGTACGTCTTCATCTCCCTTACCCATTTTACCCTCCCCTGACCCTTCTCCCCTCTGGTACCAACCAGTCTGTTCTCCATATCTGTGAGTCTTGTTTCTGTTTTATTTGTTCGTTTGTTTTATTCCTTAGATTCCACATATGAGTGATAACACATAGTATTTGTATTTCTGTCACTTAGTTCACTTAGCATAATACTTTCTAGATCCACCCACATTGTTGCAAATGTCAAAATTTTAGTCTTTTTTTTACACCTGAGTAGTATTCCATTGTATATATACCACATATTCTTTATCCATTCATTTGTTGATGGATACTTTTGTTGCTCGCATATCTTTGCTTTTATAAAGCCGCTATACACTTTTTAAATTCAGTGTTTTCATTTTCTTTGTATAAACACACAGGACTAGAATTGGTGGATCACGTTAGTTCTATTTTTAATGTTCTGAGGAACTTCCTTACTGTTTTCTACAGTGGCTGCCCCAGTTTATATTCCCACACGAGGGCTCCCGTTTTCCACATATTCTCCAGTGCTTCCTGTTTGTTGTCTTTTTGATAATAGTCATTCTGACTGATGTGAGGTGATATCTCATGGGGGTTTTGATTTATATTTCCTGATATTAGTGATGTTGAGAATCTTTTCATGTACCTGTTGACTATCAGTATGTCATCTTTGGAAAAAATGCCTATTAAAACATCTTCTGACCATTTTGAAATCAGGTTGTTTGTTTCAAGTTGTATGAGTTATTTATATATTTTGGATAATAACCCTTTATCAGATATATCATTTGCAAATGTCCTCTCCCATTCAGTCAGTTGCCTTTTTATTTCGTTGATGGTTTATACTGTTGTGCAAAAGCTTTTAAGTTTGAATAGGACCCATTTGTTTATTTTTGCTTTTGTTTCCCTTGCCTGAAGAGACAGATCCAAAAAAATATTGCTAAGACCAATGTCAAGGAGTACTGCCTATATTTTCTTCCAGGAGTTTTATAGTTTCAGATCTTGTACTTAGGTATTTAATCCATTTGAATTTTTTTTTAACAAATCTTAAATTTTATTGTCATAATCATTTCGACAAGATTAAATGAGAGTGACTAAATTCAACTCAGTGAAAAATAAATACAGCAAATTACTAGCTAATTTGAATAATATTATCTTAACCAAAAAAAAAAAAAAGAACAGATAATATATACATGGTTTCTGATATTCAACTCTAATTCCATTAAGGAAAAATCACATCTGAACAAGGGAAATTACCCTTCCTTAGTTCCATTGAGATCTTCATCCATCATCCAGCTTTGGATTCATGGTTTTCCATTTGACCAGTATTTCCTGAGTCTCTGTACTATAGCTGACAGGGGTTACAAAGATGAATGCAAATGGTCATTGTCCTCCAGGAGCCTACAGTCCAGTGGAGAAAGCTGAATTTTAAACAGAAGCCACAAGTGGGAATCCTAAGTCATAGCTTCAGGGTAGCAAGAATTGTTAACTGCCTTTTCTATAACTGCATTAAATCTCTATCTTGATCTCTCATTATGTCAGTAGTAAGAAGTTTACTTTTAGCCAATTCAGACTGATAGACAATTCAGGGGTTCCCCCTTGCCCTTCTCCCAGCTCCTTCAGCTCGCTTCTCAGATATGGGGGAAGCAAAATTCGAAGGAGCTGTCCTCCCTTTTTGGGCACCCTCGACCGCCCTCATAGTCACTTGCCAGTGGCTTATGGATGCTTGCTTCTCTTCCCTTTTCTCTGGCTCCAGTCCATAAGACCTTCCAAATCAGAATGAACTTTGTGCTGGAAGATCCTCTGGACCTAAACTTTTGATCTTTTAAAATATTCTTTAAACAATGAACTACCAATTTGAGTCTATTTGGGGAGACCATGTGAGTTTATTTTTGTATATGGTGTGAGAAAATGTTCTAATTTCATTCTTTACATGTAGCTGTTTAGCTTTCCCAATACCACTTACTGAAGAATCCATCTTGTTCCCATTGTATATCCTTGTCTCCTTTGTCATAAACTAATTGACCATATGAGTGTGGGTTTATTTGGGGGCTTTCTATTCTGTCTCAGTGCTCTATATGTCTGTCTTTGTGGCCATATCATACTGTTTTGATTACTATAGCTTTGAATGTAGTATACCCTGAAGTCACAGCACATGATATCTCCAGCTTCATTCTTACTTCTCAAGATTGCTTTGGCTAATTGGGGTCTTTTATGGTTCCATATAGATTTTGGAACTATTTGTTCCAATTCCCTGAAAAATGTCATGGGTATTTTGATAGGGATTGCATTAAATCTGTAGATTGCTTTGGGGAGTATGGACATTTTAGCAATATTAATTCTTCCAATTCATGAACATGGGATATCATTTATATATTATCTTCAATTTCCTTCTTTAATTTTTTATAGTTTTCAGAGAACAGACCTTTCACCTCCTTGGTTAAAGTTATTCCTAGGTATTTTTTTAAGATGTGATTATTTTCTCGATTTCTTTTTCTGATAGTTCATTATTAGTATATAAGATTACAATGGATTTCTGTATACTAATCTGGTATCTTGCAACTTTACTAAATTTATTTATTAGTTCTAGTACTTCTTTTGTGGAGTCTTTGGGATTTTCTCCGTATAGAATCATGTCATCTGCATATAGTTACAGTTTTACTTTTTCCCTGCTAATTTGAATGCCTTTTCTTTTTCTTGTCTGATTGCTCTGACTAGAACTTTCTCTATCATATTAAATAGAAGCAATGAGAGTGGTGAGAGTGGATGTCTTTGTCTTGTTCCTCATTTTAGAGGAAAAGCTTTCAGCTTTTTACTGTTAGTATGATGTTAGCTGTGGGTTTGTCATACTTGGTCTTTATTATGTTGAAGTATATTGGGTTCAATTCCTGGGTCAGGAAGATCCCCTGGAGTAGGAAGTGGAACCCCATTCCAGTATTATTTTCTGGAAAATTACATGGACAGAGGAGCCCGGTGAGGTACAGTCCATGGAGTTGCAAAGAGTTGGACACAACTGAGTGACTGAGCACATGTTTCCTCTATACCAACTTTGTGTAGAGTGTTTAATCAAATCTTTAAATATTGTTTTCACATAAAGTATAACTCTACCTCTTATTTATTGACTTAGTATATGACTTTGAAACTGGGTGTAAGGGATTTGGAGAACAATTGGACACAATAGTTTGGCACAAATTCAGTGACTCTTGGAACCTGGGAATAACAGTAATCGACATAACATATAAAGCATTATTTCCCCTTCCAGGAATTATTTTAGAAATAGCAGAATTTCCCTTTACATGCTTTGTTTTATCCATAAAGTGAAAACTTATTCATCATCACATGCAAGTCCCAAACATTACTTGGATGCTTATGGCCAAAGTGCTATACCACTTGCTCAGAAGACAAAGATGCCATCTCTTACTTGTAATCAGATGTCTACACTAAATTAAAACGTTTTGGGCACATGTTGCCCTCCTGATATGGTTCCCTGCAGGGAAAGTATGTGGTTTTTCTTTTTATATTTAGAATGTATATATATGAACTGCCCTACCCTAAGCACACTAAAAAATAAAAAGGAACCTCAGTGTAGTAGCATGGAGTTTAGCTGTTTGTTTGTTTGTTTTTAATTTTTGTGATTTATCTCTACTTTCTTTTTTCTTTTTGTCTGTGCTGCGTGGCATGTGGGATCTTAGTTCCTGACCAGGGATTGAACCCATGCTCCCTGCAGTGGAAACACAGAGCCATAACCGCTGGACCACTAGGGAAGTTCCCATATTAGATACTGAATATGGATTAATCACTTTAAAGTGACTTTCAAAGTGTTATTTAGGCTCGACTGATAGTCTAATCTGGCCCTAGAACATGAGTCATTAGCTAGTGCCTTTCTAAGCTCTGAAATCCCATATATTTGGGGGGAACATCATTAACTTTTTTTTTCCATTTCATAAGGAAAAGATCTTTGAATAGTATCATGTAGAAATTCTACACTTGGAAAAAACTGTCAGGGCTTTTATTACTAATAAATTACCTTGAGTTGAAGATTCTAAATTGGGAAGTATGAGAAAATTTCTGACTTAGTATTCTGTTTAAATCAATATCATCTTTAAAAATAAATGTATATTTTAACATACCTTGCTATATTCATCATTCACACAGCCATTCTGACTTAACTGTGCGTGTGTGCCAAGTCACTTCAGGCATGTCCAGCTCTGTGTGGTCCAGTGGACTGTAGCCTGCTAGGCTCTTCTGTCCATGGGATTCTCCAGGCAAGAATACTGGAGTGGGTTGCCATGTTCTTCTCCAAGACTTAACTGTTCTGTGTTGAAAGGGTTGAATATTGTAAACTGTGGTTAAATGTGTAGGTCCTAACGCACCTTCACTCTACATTTTGGCAAAGCAGAATCCTTAGGAAGGCCCTAAGGTACCTTATCTAAGGTACCATATATGATACAACTAAATAGGAAAATAACCCAATTAAATAATTTACTAGCTCATTAATAGGTAGACATCTCAATTCTTAGCTTCCTTGATAGTACAATTATAACTAGCTTACAGCTTCACGCATTTTGAAAGTGTTTTGACTACCAGTGAGAATATATTTAAATTAAATTTTTATAGAGTTAATAGTTAAGTTACTTTTCCTTTGGTTGCCTTATGATTTAAAATATTTCACCATTATAGAGTTCTTTTCATCTTTAAGAGCTATGAAATGAGGGACAGTGCCAGTGCTATCTTGCTTTCTTTATGGCTCTCAGCACAGGAAGAGATAATTTTTTATTTGAAATTCCATTTCCTTTTTATATATGGGAAATAGCACATGGAGGCAAATGAGGCATCTGCCTGGCTAATTTTATTAGACTTCCCTCTACCACTAAATTTCTCCCATGTAAAGGTGCCCTTTTTGTGGATTTTTATCCCATCTTCCTTCTCCTTTACATTGCAACATGTCATATCTCTTTGAATTAAGATGATCTTTGCCCAGTTATCTAGAGTTTGCCGCTTAATAGTTTTATTTTTTACAAATTTTCTTTTCAGTTTTTATGTTTATAACTAGGTACAAGACCATTTTTAGGAGAAGGCATGCAGTTTTAGTCACAACTCCAACAACTTTCTAGATGGAAAGTGTTGTTTGACTTTTTTTCCCCCTGAGAACCGAGTGACACATTTTATACTAAAACTAATAGTGGAACAAATACAGTTGGCAAATTGGAATAATTTCTCCATTACTGTAGTCCTTCCTTCCTTTTTTCCTCTTTCTTTTTCTTCTTCTCCTTTCTCTCCCTTAGTCCTTCTGGTTCATAATTCTTCTCTTTCCTCCCTTTCCTATCATCTTTCTATATCTATTTTATTTTTTCACTTTTTACAATTTTATTTTGGTATAGTTTTAGAATTGTAGATGAATTGTAAAAATAGTAGAAAGATTTTCCATATATGATCCATCTAGCTTCCCCCAAAGTCAACATATTACATAACAAATAATATGTTTATCAAAACTGTTACTTTTACATTTTTTGTGTACCCCAAACCTTCTATTGCAACACCTGTCAAGCACTACTAAATAACAGGACTACCTTATGTCAATGAAAATAATGCATGTTTCACAAGGATATAATGAAATAACATCAGCCCAAATTCTCTTTTTTCCCCTGTACCACTTACCCTTATTTAATCTCTGATAGTGTGCTTTTATGAATAAGACTTTAAAGAAAACTTTCCCTAATGTAATAATCTCACTAAAGAGGCTGTTTCAGAGCTTTAAGTGGTTTAATATCTCCCAAAACTTACTCCTGGAATACTGAAGCCACTTCTGAGCTATTCCCTTTGTCTCTAGTATTGACATTTCCGTCCTTTCTCCAGCCATCTGCCAGGGTGTTCTCTGTAGAGAGAATTTCAGAATTGTGTCATTCTCCTGCTTCACATCTTTCTATGGTTGTTCATTGACCAGAGCCATGGTTTCCAAACTGTGTGCTTCAGGTGCCCTGGGCATGGCAGTTAACTCATATCGTTACCATCGGTTATTTTAAATATTTGAGGGAAACAAAGCTATCCATCTGTGGAACACCCTCTGTAACAGCTCGAGATAGTTCAGTTTCAACATTAGATTGTCTCCATTTGATGACATTTTGATGACATCATATTTTGTAAAGCTGAGTTTTCAGTGATTGCTATGATGAAAAGCAAGTATTACATAAAAAACAACATAAAGCAAAAAAGGTGGCAGTGTACAGTCTGATTCCAAAGTCCATGAAGATGTGGGTGCCCCACCAAGCATGTCCCATTGGTAAGTAATGTGGCTACTTAAGGATGAAATAAAAGTGTTAATTTTCTTTTAAATATGTGTGTATTATTTTTCAAATGGTTACTAAGTTTTTAGGACATAAATATTTATTGTTTAGATCTAACCTTTTAAAAGAGAACTGTAATTTATCTTTTTGGGTCTAGAGTCTTGATGAAAAAAGTTACTAAAACTAAGAGTGCTACAAACCAAGGAAATATTCAAATCTCTGGTCAAAAAATAAAATTCAAACTCTATGGCAAGGTATGCAGTCAGAATCCTTCAAAATCAGTCTTCTGACCTTAAAATGATGAAGTAGTACCATTCATGCTTACATTTCTAGGTTTCAATTTCCTTATCAATACGATTGGGATAATATTAGGACCTAATATATATTAATAGAATTGTCGAAATTAGCATGTACCAGCTCTTAGCACATGGTAAGCCTTCAGTGAAATTTTGATAATTAAACATGATGATATTTGATCTTTAAATGAACATCGTCTCAGTCAAAACAGATGCAGACTAGAATCTAAGAGCCCTAAAAGTCTTATGAGTTCTAGAGTTGGTTAACTTCCTTAAGGTAGCTCAGCTAGTTACTGGCAATGTGAGAACTCAGAGTCAGACCTCTTGAATCTGTCTCATCAGCCTTTTCTTCACTCTGCAAACAAAATTGGTGGTTTTCATCCTTGAGAAAGTGTGCATTAGTACTAGTCATGAGTAGGTTTTCAAAGTTCAAGGAGGACATTAGGAAATCAAATTCAGCGTGTCTTTTTTATTTTCTACTTTTCTTTGGACAAAGGTTTATCTGGTATTACATTTATGAAAAGGGGAAGAATGAAATACTGAGTTGTTTGTCTTCCTAAGAAAAGCAGGACAATGTGGGTTATAATTTGAATTGGTTCTTATTCCCATATTGTGTTTTTGATTCTGTATCTTTTTTTCCTTAGAAGAGAGGTTTCTATAAAAATATTCAGATTTATTCTGCAGGTGAAAACACATTGCCTTAATGACGCAAGTGCCCTGAAGGAGATCTGTTTTGAGCTAGAGAGAGGTGTAGAGAGATAGCAGAGGTGACATTAGAAGGTCTTTCCTGTGTTGCTACCTGCAGTTTGGTCTTGGGCCCTGGCCAAGCAGGGATAGGACATCTGTTTAGGCTCTGAATTCCTGTTATTGAAAGAAATAGAACTAAAACAAAAAAGAGTAGATGATGGTCTCAAGATTAGTGAAGTATCGTATTAAGCATTATTGCTGCCTAACAAACTTAAAACTGTGAACCCTGATTGTATTTCTAGGTAAGAAAAATATATTTGATTAGATTACTTCTAGGCTTTTCTTGTTTCATGATAATTTACAGTATCAAATTTACTGTCTGTAGGACCATATACTCATATTCTACACTGGGGCTTAGAAAGGTCACTTAGCTCAGTGCATGAGTTTCCTAATCTGTTGGATTGATCCAGCTGGGTCTATGGATTATATTTCCTCATAGCATGCAAAACAAACAAGCAATAAAACCAAACAAACCATAAGGATTTCCAGATCAAATAAATTTAGCATATATTCCTATATTCCTCTTAGAGATTCATAATACACCTTATTATATTAAATACTCAAAATATCCTTCAGTAAAGATAAGTTTATTTGACTCAGTTTCCTAAAGAAACTTTCTTTTCAGTGACAGTTTGTTGACATAACATGAAATGACCACTTTGGACTACCGTGTGTGTGTACGCATGAAGTTGCTTCTGACTCTTTGCGACCCTATGGACTGTAGTCCGCCAGGCTCCTCTGTTCATGGGATTCTCCAGGCAAGGAATGTAAAGTGGGTTGCCATTTCCTTCTCCAGGGGATCTTCCCAACCCAGGGATGGAACCCAGGTCTCCTGTGTCTCCTGCATTGGCAGCCGAGTTCTTTACTACAAGTGCCACCTGGACTACAGTATCTCTAAATTCCAATGGTAAACATTTTTATGCTATGTTTCCAAAAAAATAACTTGGGGCCAAATGAGTCAGTAGCCAGCTCTCTACATCTGCTGAACTATGCCTTTCACCTTTTACTATATACAAAGGTCAGTTGTGTTCTGAGTGTGCAAATAAGTAAACCATGAAATTGTGCAGTCAAGAGTAAGGATAATGGAACAAACTGCTTGGATTCAAAATTCAAACCCTGCCTCTGCCACTTACTAGACTTGAGAACTAGGACACATTAAGAAACTCAGTGTTTCATTTTCTATCATCAGTTAAATGGAGATGATGGTAGAACCTACATGGTAGAGTTCAGATCAGAACAGGGCTTGGCATGTAATAAGTTCTCAACAAATACTACTACTATGATGATGGCGATGACTTCTAAAGTAACCTGCAGACTTCTTTTCTGCTGATATTGAGAAGGAATGGGAAGAGTCTCATCTCAGGTTCACACATTGTTAAATTTGTATCTCCTTGACCTTTCTTCTCTCTGTAATATTTCCCATCTCAGTAAATGACATTACCCTTCAGCAAATAAGTAGTTCAGGCCCCAAACGTAGGAGGCCAGTTAGTAAGTTCATTGTCCTCTACCTTCAAAATGCTTCAAATAACATCTCAAAACCCATTCTTTTAAGATATTTATTAGCATCATCCAAGTGCAAGCTACCACTGTCTCTTTCCTGAGATCCTGCAATAACCATCTAATGATTTGTGATCATTCATAGTTCCCTTATCAGTAGCAGCTAGAGTGCTCATTAAAACATACATCAAATAATTTGCTTTGAGCCCCATTGTGTAATATGGGGATAAAATGCGGACATCTAACTATGATCGTCAAAGTCCTACCTGAGCCCAGCCGGGGGCTCTGTGAACAACCTAGAGGGGTGGGATGGGTGTAAGGGTGGGAGGGAGGCTTTAGAGGAAGGGGATATATATAAACTTATGGCTCATTCATGTGGTTTTATGGCACAAATCAACACAGCATTGTAAAACTATTATCTTCCAATTGAAATTTTTTAAAAACTCCCAGAAAGCTAATTTCAAATACTGGCTATGGAAAACTTTTCAATAAAATAAAGATTATACCTAAAAAAAATTCTAAGCAAGTTTAAGATATTTTGTTCTACAGTAAGTCAATGAATTTGTGGCTATAACAAATTTATGTTTATAGAAAGTTAGTTTTTATTAAAAGCACAGGCTGACAATTAAAACCATAAACTTTGTGTTCTTAAAAACAAACAACAACAAAAAAAACAGAGTCCTTACCTGCCTCTCTAATCTCATCCCCCTTCATTCACAATGCTTTGGACCTCCTGGTCACACACCAAATGTTTGTTCTTACCTTGATCTTTTGTTTTTGATATTCTTTTTTCCTGCAGTATTGCTTCTCCAGATTTTTACAAGCCTGGTTCCTTCTCTATTCTGGTCTGAGTCCAGTGTGACCTTCTCAGAAGGTCTGAGTCCAATGTTACCTTCTCAGAAGGACAATACTCCACCATCCTGGTAGCCTCTGACATACTCTATCTGAATTTTTAAATTTGTTTATTTGTTTATTTTTCCATCCTTCAGCATTTAAAGTTGTACAGGGATAGAGACCATACAAGTCTTGTGTATGGGCATTTAGAATAACTTTTATTTCCATTTCGGTATCATTTAATGACTGAATGCTGTTTTGCTTGAGTGTCTAGTAGTACCCATATCACAGGCTTGTTTTGAAGGTTAAAAAAAAGCTACACATAAATAGCAGGCCAGTTCTTAGCAAATGGAAGCCGCTGAGTATCTGTCCTTAGTATTCCTTAGTATTTTCATGCCACTTCCACATTTTTTCATTCTAACACCTCCAGTCAGTCAGTTCAGTCGCTCAGCCTTGTCCAACTCCTTGTGACCCCATGGACAGCAGTACACCAGACTTCCCTGTCCATCACCAACTCCTGGAGTCTACTCAAACTCATGTCCATCAAGTCAGTGATGCCATCCAACCATCTCATCCCCTGAGGTCCCCTTCTCTTCCTGCCCTCAGTCTTTCCCAGCATCAGGGTCTTTTCAAATGAGTCAGCTCTTCACATCAGGTGGCCAAAGTATTGGAGTTTCAGCTTCAACAGTCCTTCCAATGAATATTCAGGACTGATTTCCTTTAGGATGGACTTGTTGGATCTCCTTGCAGTTGAAGGGACTCTCAAGAGTCTTCTATAACACCACAGTTCAAAAGCATCAGTTCTCTGGTGCTCAGTCTTCTTTACAGTCGAAATCTTACATCCATATATGACTACTCGAAAAACCATAGCTTTGACTAGACAGACCTTTGTTGGTAAAGTAATGTCTGTGCTTACACCTCCAAGGTCCTAATAAAAGGCTCCCCCCCAACCCCCCGCAATATTTGGAGAATGCAAGAAGCAGAGGTAGGGCTTGAGACTGGATCTTTGGGCCATTGGTCCAGGTTGTCTCTTACTGTGTCATTCAACTTTTGTGGTAAAATTTGTTCAGCATTTAAGAGACATTAGATATTCTTTCATACACCATACAAATAATTCTTTTTAAAGAAGAAGGAAACCACGACAACAGATTTGAACCCATGATGGAGTTAATTCATTATCCTATAATCATTTCAGATCTTTTTTTTTAAATGTATTGAATTATCTATATGTTTTTACATCCTCTAAAATTTAACATTTGAAATGAATTTTCATTCTATAGTGTTATACTCATCTACCTTAGATCCCTTATATAATTAAAAAATTATATTTCTAAACTTTGAAAGTGCTATTATTATTTATCATTTTCCATATCTAATCCCTATTCTACTCTTCTGAGCTTCATGTTATTTGCATACTGAATAAGGGAGATTCATATTCAGGTATCTATGTGACTGATCAAATTGTGCACACTGGAAAGTATTGAGATATATCATACATACAAATATGTGTAAAATGAACATGTGTGTGTGTGTATAGTTTAAAAAATGCCAAGCATTTCTATTCACCATCTGGGTTATAAAAATAGAACATGATCGGTACCTTTAACATGGGTACCTAAAAAAAAAAAAATTCTCTGTGTGCCTCCCTCTATACATAGAATTTGGTAATCATCATTCTTTTGTTTTCCTTTATATCTCCTAACAATGTAAGTTTAGTTTTGCCTATTTTTGTTCATTTCATACCAATGGAATCATACTGTATATGTTTGGTGACTTGCTTTTTCATTTTATGTTATGTGTTTGAAATTTATCCATGTTGATGAACACAACTGTGATTTCATCAGGCTCACATCAGTACAGAATTCCATTATATGGATAAATCACTATTTATTTCTCCCTCATCTTATTGATGGGTATTTGAACTGTTAGTTATTTGCTATTATGAACAGTGTTGCTGTGGACAGTTTCTTATGCTTGCTTATACACATGTGCAAGAGTTTTCTTCTAAGGTTTATACCTTGATTTGTGTTTCTTTGTCATAGGCTATTCTCATATTCAGGTCTACTGTGTAGTACTAACTTGTTTTCCAAAGTGATTCTATCAAGTTACATTTCCCTCCAGTGGTACATAAAAATTCATAGGGTTTTCTATCTTCCAGAAGATTGTCAAGAAGGCTGTCAGGCTTTCAAGTTTTACCAGTTTGGCAGGTGTGAAATGGTATCTCCTTGAGACTTTACTTTGCATTTCTTTGCTTACTAAAGAAACTAAACATCTTTTCATATATTTATTTGTCTTTCCCATTTTCTCTTGTGGGAAATGTTTGCTCACATTTTTTTTTTCTATTGGCTTGTTTGTCTTATTGACTTACAGAAATTATTTTTACATATTCCAGGTGCTATTTTGTTTGTCATACATACAACAAATATCTTCTCCAAAAATTTGGATTGTCAGTTCATGAGTTGCTTTTGATAAACAAGAGTTTTACATTTTGATATAGTTGAATTTACCCGTATTTTCCTTTTTAAAAAATTGGCATATAAACCATTCTCTATCTTGATGTCATAAAGATATTCTCCTAACTTTTTCAATAACCCTTAATATTTATAACTCTTCACATTAAAGTCCTTGAATAGATTTTTGTATAAATTCCAAGGGCAGGATCTTGTGTTTCTGTGTGAATTTATAATTATTCCAACATAAGTTATTGAATAATATATCCATTCCCCACAGATGTACAATACCACCTCTATCATGTATCTGGTCTCCAGTTACACATGAATCTGTTTCTGGGCTCTCACTTTCATTTCACTGACCTAGTTGTCTATCCCTGTGACAATACCATAGTTTTAAAATTGCTCTAGCTTTATGATAAGTCTTAATAACTTATAGGTTAAGTATTTTTTATAATTTTCTTACCTCCTACCTGAAAATATTTAGAATCATTCTGTCTGGTCCTATAAAATATCCCCTTGGGATTTTTATTGAAATTGCACTGTAAGTATAGATCAGTTTAGGGAAGGGCGTTGATATCTTTACAACATTGGGAATTTCTCTCTATGAAAATACACCTCTAAATTTTGATAATTTAGACATGCTTATGTTTTCTATACTCACAATAATGTTATCTGCAAGTAATAGAGGTTTTATTTCTTCTTTTACAAACCATTTGTATGTTATTTTTTCCCTTGACTTATTCCACTGATTTAAAAATCAAAGGTAATGTTGAATAGAAGTGATATTGGGCATTTTTAAAATGTAAATTCAAAGGGAATGAGTTTGATATTTCACCACTGAATAAAATGTTTCCTCTAACTTTTCTGTATATACCCTTTTCAGGATAAAAAAAGTCTTTGATTTCTAGTTTTTAAAGAATTTGTTATGAAGGAATGCTGGATTTTATACAGTGCTTTTACTAAACAAACTGAGAAGAATATATAGATTTTCTCCCTTTGGGTTGTTAATATGATGAAGTATGTTTCTTATTTCTTTTTAAAAAATATTTGCTTCTTTACTTATTTGTTTTGACTGCACTAGGTCTTTAGTTGCAGCATACAGGGTCTAATTCCCTGACGGGGGCTGAACCCAGGCCCCCTGCATTGGGGGCACCGAGTCGTAGCCACCGGACCACGAGGGAAGCTCCTGTTTCTGATTTCTCATGTTCAGCTCACTACATTCTTGAGATAAATATTTAAGATTCTTTGTGATGCATTGCTATGTTTGTCATGTATATTCTTTTTCAGATTCTTTTCCATTTTAGGTTAGTACAAGGTATTGAATGTAATATTTTACTAATACAGCTTTTGCTACCTTTTTTCTTTTAATTGTTTATGTCTTTATAAACATGCATGTAGATTTTCTTTTTTGAATCAAATCTGTTACTTTTTCTTAATTGGAGAGTTTAGTCATTTATGTTGAATATTTCAGGTATATTTGTCTTCATTTCTAACATATTGTTTGTGTTTGTATGTATTTTTTCACTTAGCTTTTTGTTCCAGAATTTTTTTCTCATTCCATTATTATCTTCCATGAGTTTAGAATTTATATATGCTCTGTCTATTCTTTTAGGCCCAAAACATTTAAAACTGCTCATTTAACTTATCAAAGTCCAATATTAATCCATGTTTTTTTGAGTTGACCAAAAAAATTCATTTGAGTTTTTCTGTCAGATAGAGAAAAAACCTGAATGAACCTTTTGGCCAACTCAATATTATCTGCCCAAACAATATAAGGATTTTAGAATAATTTAGCTAGTATTATCTGAGTTGTATAATTGTCCTAGCTTTTAGCTATTAATATACTTTGATTCTTCTAACAGCAGAAATAAGGCCTGTATTATTATTATTATTTTGTTATAGTATCACACATACGTTACAAATTTCCTTTGTTAATAGTTTCTTGCATCTTATATATTCCTTTTGAGGTCATTTTCCTTTTTCTAACCTATGAGCTTCAGAAGGGCCTTTTGAGAGAGTCTCTTGATTCTACACAGTTTCTCTTGATTGATCTGAATCTTTGTTCCATTCTCATTCCACTGGACATTCTTGGTTGACTTTTTTCTCTCTCAGTGTTTTGAAAATATTATTCCAACTACTGGTTTCCACAATTGCATGTAAAAATCATCACTTAGTATAATTCTATTTCATTGTGGATATTTATTTTAAATATGTTTTCTTTGTTTATGGTATTCTGAAATTTCACTCTGATATATTTATGGGTCTCTTTGTTTATTCATAGGCTATCTTAAACTTCTTAAATACATAAATTAGTATCTTAGGAATACTAAATCATCATCTCTTCAGATAGTGCCTCTGTCCTGTTTTGTCTTTCTGTTTTTTTTTTGTGAAATTTGAATAGATCCGTGTTGCAGTTTCTCATTCTATTCCCTAGCTTTTTGGCCTCTTAACTATTTTGCCCCTTTGTGCTACATTAAGGTAATTTTTTCAGATTCACCTTTTAGGCTCACAAATGTTTCTTTCAGTTCAGTTCAGTCACTCAGTCATGTCTGACTCTTTGTGACCCCATGAATCACAGCACGCCAGGCCTCCCTGTCCATCACCAACTCCCGGAGTTCACTCAAACTCATGTCCATCGAGTCGGTGATGTCATCCAGCCATCTCATCCTCTGTCATCCCCTTCCCCTACTGTCCTCAATCTTTCCCAGCATCAGGGTCTTTTCAAATGAGTCAGCTCTTCACATCAGGTGGCCAAAGTGTTGGAGTTTCAGCTTTAGCATCAGTCCTTCCAATGAACACCCAAGACTGATCTCCTTTAGGATGGACTGGTTGGACCTTCTTGGAGCCCAAGGGACTCTCAACAGTCTTCTCCAACACCACAGTTCAAAAGCATCAATTCTTCGGTGCTCCGCTTTCTTTATAGTCCAACTCTCGCATCCATACATGACTACTGGAAAAACCATAGCCTTGACTAGACGGACCATTGTTGGCAAAGTAATGTCTCTGCTTTTTAATATGCTGTCTAGGTTGGTCATAACTTTCCTTTCAAGGAGTAAGCGTCTTTTAATTTCATGGCTGCAGTCTCCATCTGCAGTGATTTTGGAACCCAGAAAAATAAAGTCTGACACTGTTTCCCCATCTATTTGCCATGAAGTGATGGGACTGGATGCCATGATCTTAGTTTCCTGAATGTTGAGTTTTAAGCCAACTTTTTCACTCTCCTCTTTCACTTTCATCAAGAGGCTCTTTAGTTCCTCTTCACTTTCTGCCATAAGGGTGGTGTCATCTGCATATCTGAGGTTATTGATATTTCTCCCGGCCATCTTGATTCCAGCTTGTGCTTCCTCCAGCCCAGAGTTTCTCATGATGTACTCTGCATATAAGTTAAATAAGCAGGGTGACAATACAAAGCCTTGACATACTCCTTTTCTTTAGCTGTGGCCAATCTCCTGGTAAACTCTCTTATTAAAATTCTTATTTCTATTATAGGTTTTATCTCTAGAGGTTTTAATGATATCTTTTGCTAAACTTTGTGTTCAGTCTTTGAAGATCTCTTTTTCTAGTGAGTTACTCTCAGTATCAGTCATCTTCTATTTATAGCATTGAAAACATTTATAGGTACTAAATGTTTATGAGTTTACAGGAGTGCTCCTGCAGTTTGTGTTTTCTGCTGACTCTGACCTACTGTTTCCTTACATGTTTTGTTAATTTTTTTCTTCTGAGCTTTTGCTCCTTGGAACTTCACCTGTGGAAATTCTTGAAGCTTGATTTTAGTTTGTTGTTCCTCTATAGAATATTTAAGTTTGCTCTGTGTGTGGTACTACAGATACTACCCATTCATCCCTCTTTAAAGTAAATGTATACATTAGGGGTATTTGAGCGAATCCAATTGTACAACTAAGTTTGGGATTAGAAAATCTCAGGGAGAAATTTTTCTCTTTTCCACCTAGAGTCAAGAGCATGAAGGCATGATGCCTACTGTCGCCTTCTGCAGGAGATTTTATTTTTCTCTCAAACACGTAAGAGATCCCAACTGTGTGTTGGGTTGGCCAAAAGTTCCAATTTTTCTGTAATATCTACAGAAAAACCCAAGTGAACTTTTGGCTAACCCAATATACACTGGTCTTCTGTCTGACTTCCCATTTACTTGAGCCTTAAGCTTTTCCCTGCTATTTTCTGCTCATGTAATCTTCAAAAAGCAGACTCTAGGTAACTGTGGTTCGGCTGATACTGCGAGTTCATCAGGCTTCAGTGCTATTTTACCTCTCTGCATTCTTCCTTTCTTGTCATTACTGTCCTCCAAGGAATTCTGTTCATTTCTCCACTAGCTCAGACCTGCACTAAAATTAATTTTTAAAAATCTATCATTTTTAGTTCTGTATTATAGAAATGTGTGTGTGTTTATAATAGTCTGCCATACTATTGGTATGTACACATATATACAAATATGTTAAACAATTTAAAGCTATGGATAAATAGTATCATAGATTTTAATTCTGTTAATAATGAAACAATTTTAGCATACATACAGAAAATAATATAGATGACATTGTAGACTTAGGAGTTATTTCTGTGCTAATATGTTTTCTCCTTTCCCCAAAGTATCTCTTTTTAATGCCATGATTTAGTTAAATATCAGGGATTTAGACTGAGGAATAATGGCAGGGGGAACCCTTCACTTTCAAGAAGTAGCAAATGTTATAAAATTTCTGTCTAACCAACAACGGATAAGCCAATTTAAATAATACTTAGGATTGAACTTAATCACAAGAGCAGGCAATTAACACTGACCTTCTGTCTTCTAGGAAGTTTTAAGTTCAGGGCCATCAGGACCTGTCCTTGGCTGTACCTGTAAGTAAGCAAACTGGTAGGAACTTCCTAGAAATGTGACCTTCCCTGCAGAGTTAAAATTCCAGTTCTTATTACATGGGAGACATTGGGTATCTTTCCTAAAATCTCTAACCACCATTTCCTCATATATTACATGAATTTAATGAAAATTAAAAATTTACCTGTCTCATTTAGCTGCTGGTGAGAAATAAAACAGTTTATTTAGTTGGATATTCAGTGCATGACTAATGTAAAGTATTAATAGGCCACTCTTATTTTTCCAAGTTAATGACATGTTCTATGATTCTGAAATTTTAGCCTTTTTATGCACTGAAATTCAGCAGTTGAATTTTGAAGATCTTTCTCTCTGTCCTCCAAAATGAGAACCTACGCTTGTAATGTTCCTATTTTTCTAAAGTTGCTCAGCATTCAAAAATATTTTGTCTGTTACCAAGAGCACATGTAAATTTTTGTAGATTAGTGTTTTTTTTCTATACCCCACAAAAGTTGGAATTTGTGTGCCAGCTCTATAGTAATTTCTAGTATAAAAATCTGTTTTGCAGCAACAAAAGCATATTCCAAGATTCCTGAGACTCAGAAGGATAAGCCATTGCTTCTTTTCTGAATGCCTATAATTCTTCCTCTTGGCATTCAATGCATTCAGGTATTGTTTTTCTTACACACTTATCTCAAATTATATGGTAAATCACTAGAAGATAGGTATCCTAAAATTTCTTGTATTAATTATTCAATATATATTTTTAAGTTTTTAAGAATAATCATATCCCTAATTAATTCATTCATTTAACAAACAAGTAACCATTAAGCACCTAACTTTAAAAAAAGCATCTAAAAGAAAAGTTCTAGGCCATGGGGTAATGAACATCAGTAAACAGGAGATAAAAGGCCCTGTTCTCATGGAATTTAGATCTGTATGAGGGATAGGAAAATAAGTAAATTAAAATGGATTAGAAATAGTAGTAAGTGCTATGCTGTCATAAGAAATGTGGGATGGGAAGATAGTCTTTGGCTGGGTAGGAGGGAAGACCTCAGTAAGAGATGTTATTTTAGCTTTGAATTAAACAAGAGAAGCCAAGCATGTGAGAAGATGAAAGAACAATCCAGGTAGGGGAAAGAGGTTGGCATTTTGAAAAACAGAAGGCCATTGTAGCTGAAAAATAACAAACAAGGTACATAGACTATTACTTGATGAGATCTAAGAAGTTGAGCAGGGCTGGGTCATTTAATAGATGATTTTACTAACAGTATTTCGGTACAGTTGACTAGAATTTACCATATTGATTTATATTTCATTTTGTCTTTTCTCCCTGTAAATTTGCTGCTATTTTCTTTGCTTAAGCTGTCAATGCCAGTGAATCTCTCTTCCTATCTCAGCCTTCCATACTCATTGTAACTCCTTTGGGCTCAAAGGACCACAAAGCTAGTTTGATTAGTAAGAGATTAAGGGATAAATGTGTTAATGGGCTGGATTCTCTGGGAAGAGAGTTTCCCTCTCCATGGAAGACATTCTGTAAAGGGAGCTTTGCACATGAAGGGCAGATCACAGCAAGATTCTGGCTTCTTGCAGTAAACAGATTGCAAATCTGAATAAATTACATGTCCTTTCTTGGCTTAGCTTAATTTGAATTACTATTGTCTAATATGAGTTTCCTGAGCTGTTAATCATGATTTGTCAACAAGTTGATTGTGAAGCTATAAAACAACTATCCTTGATCTGATGACACAGCATTTCAGTGGTTACCACACCTTCCTACCTGTAGGAGGAGCTCATGAAGGGATTCTTAGGATCTTGCATGTGTGTGTGCTCAGTCATGTCCAACTCTTTGCGACCCCATGGACTATAGTCTGTCAGGCTCCTCTGTCCTAGGATTGTCCAGGCAAACATACTGGAATGGGTTGCCATTTCCTATTCCAGGGGATCTTTCCAACCCAGGGATCGAACCTGAGTCTTTTGCCTCTCCTGCATTGGCGGGTGGATTCTTTACCATTGGGCCACCTGGGAAGCCCTTCTAAGGATCTCAGGCGACATTATTAAACCTTCTCATGGATATGGGGCCCTTGATCTGGTGGCTTATAGGTCTCCAGAAGTGTTGACAAAGGGCCATTCTTTTCTGAAAGTCACGTGGATTTTTGCATTGGAAGAAATAAGCATTAGAAGAAATAAGTATTTGAAGGGATGTTATAAGCAAATATGGACAATTTCATGCTGTGGCATTATGAATCTTCTGCTTTTGTAAAAGGGATATGTAGCTGTTTTGAAATTATGGGGCATTAATTTGCACCTGCAGGGTGACTGTCAAAGGGAGTCTAGGTGGCATTGCTCCATGAGACTTAATTTTGTAATTTGGTACAGACTCCAGCTGAGAAGTTAGGCTACAGAAAGCAGCAGGAGCAAGCTAAATGTGTATAGAAACTGGTGGTATTGGCCCGTGTTCTCAGCAGAGAAAGTCTTGTATGGTGTCTGAGCACTTGAGAGCCTTGGACCAAACAGCATTGGCATTATTTGACTTTGACTGAGTAGCCCTGGGATGAAACGGCCTTTCATTCAACTTTGTTAAACTTAAGGGCATGCTGGGCCTTGCTTCACTCTGAGTTTGCCAAGGACAGGATTGGCAGCTGTGGAACAGAGCAAGACGTTTCTGCCACGTCAATCTCTTGATGGCAGCAGTAAGAGCTAATAGGCACTTTTCAACTCGAAATTATACTGTTTGTTCAGTATTTCCTTGCTTGTCTGGGTACAAAGAAAGGACTAGAAAGGCAAGAAGCACAGAGCCTCTCTTTACATAATGTAGCTGGGGCCCTCTAGTGGATGATCGTAAGTATGCAGGTAATTTGAACCGCAAGTCTGGAAAATAGAATTTCTAGCCCTCAGATAAATGATACATACCCAGGCAGGATTGGCTATGCCTTTAGAGGGGCCTAAAGCTTATACAATTTAAAGGCCCCTTTTAGAAAAAAAAAAGCAAAATATTTAAGTTTTACAGAAACAAGCAAACGTAAACATACCTAGGGTTCCTCCCTCATCCCCTAAACCTCATGAAATTTACGGTAGATCCAACTCTGGATTTACTGAATCCTGTGTTTGCTGATTTTCAGTAAAATAGAAATTTTTTTTTAAATTTTGTAACTGTAGCTTTTTAGTCTGTAAAAGATTGAACAAAATTATAATATACTTTTTAAGTGCAATGTAACATTCAGACTTAATTTTTCATTATTAGAATTAGTTAATTCAACCTTTATAGCATATAATTTTATAGTGACTATTCTATTTCCTAGCTGAGTTCAGAATTGTATATACTGTATATGTGTAACAAATTAATCTTTAAACTGTAAAATCTTACTTAATAAAGATACAAAGTTAATAAAGCTTAGTAAATAACTTTGCCTTCATTAACCTGAAGAGAGTATTTTAGTGATTAGCATAATCAGCTTTGCTTCTTTACTGGTAATTCTAGAAATAGATGAGTCTCATCATCAGAAATGTTGGAATTTGCAAATTGGCTCGAAGATTTGCAAATCGGGAGCCAGAACCTGCCAAGTGTTGTTAGAATAAGATTGATTCGGTCTTAAAGTGCAAAAACATTAATGAAAGACACTTTTCATTCAAAACTAGGGCATTACAAAGTCCATTTTTTTGAAATAAAATAAGCAATCCATTTTTGACTGTTTCCTCGAATTAGGAGTGTATATTTATGGTTTTGTGCTCAGTTGTAAGCTCTTTCTTAAAAACTAGAGTTCTAAGTTACTAAGAGAATTTTCTATACTAAAAAGCTCCTAGATAATGATTTATAGATGTTTCCTTTTCAAATAACTGAATTTATAATTGGATTTTAAACATATAATGTGTTCTTTATTGCCAGAAATATGCAGTCTCACCACTCAAAAGGACCATAAGCTAATAGAACAGGGTTTATTGGAATCAGATTCAGAGAGACAAGAGCTGAAAAACAACTTCTAAGGTCATCTCATCCAGACCCTCTGCCTTTAGACTGATCAGGAGTTGTGTTCTCCATGTTTTCTTTACATATAATAAGGGTAGGTGATTTTAAAGAAAAAGTTAACTTGTACTTCTCAGTCTTCATAAGCATTGAGACAAGCTAACTGAACGATTAAAAACCCTCAACTTTTAACCTGAATCACTAGCTTTTTATATCCAGAAATACAAACTGATTTTATTTTTGCAAAGATAATGTATTCCAATTTAAAATCTAAGGTAACAGCCTTTTTGTTTGGCTTTATTAATATAATACATCAGGCTCTGGCCTGTGTATTATTGTAGAGCTTATGCTTCTCAAGTATTATTTCCCTGTTATCCTTGCAAAAACCCATTGAGGCTGGTGTCCTGCAGATGAGAAAACCAAGGACCAAAAAGGTTAAAGAAATCACCCAGGGTCATTTAGCTAGCAGGTGGCAGATTAGGGCTCGTACCCAGGCAGTCTGACTTCCTGATATATAACCTCTCTGTCAGAAGGCGGTGAGGAACCCACTGAAACTTGTGACAGATTAATGCTTTAAAAAAAGAAGGAATACAGGTTGGATTATAAAACACAAACTTCAGAAGATAGTAATTGTGTTCACATAGATGTGGGTGTATTAGAAAGTGCACTCGGCTTGGCATCTTAAACTTCTGAATAGTGATAGTAGTTAAAGGTGGAGTTCAGTTCAGTTCAGTTCAGTCATTCAGCCGTGTCCGGCTCCTCGCGACCCCATGAATCACAGCACGCCAGGCTTCCCTGTCCATCGCCAACTCCCAGAGTTCACCCAGACTCAGGTCCATCGAGTCAGTGATGCCATCCAGCCATCTCATCCTCTGTCGTCCCCTTCTCCTCCTGCCCCCAATCCCTCCCAGCATCACAGTCTTTTCCAATGAGTCAACTCTTCGCATGAGGTGGCCAAAGTACTGGAGTTTCAGCTTTAGCATCAGTCCTTCCAAAGAAATCCCAGGGCTGATCTCCTTCAGAATGGACTGGTTGGCTCTCCTTGCAGTCCAAGGGACTCTCAAGAGTCTTCTCCAACACCACAGTTCAAAAGCATCCATTCTTCGGCGCTCAGTAGATAGCCATAAAAAAAAAGATGAAACCTTGCCTTTTGTGATAACATGGTTGGACCTTGAGGATATTATTTTAAGTGAAGTTGGTTAGATGGAGAAAGACAAATACATGTGATTCCACTCACATGTGGAATGTAAAAACAACAACAAACCAAAATAAATCAACAAACCAATCCAAAACAAACACACAGAGAACAGAGTAGTGATTATGAAAGGGATGGGGTGGAGGAGGGCAAAATGGAAAAGGGGATCAATTGGTAACAAAATAAGCAAAGGGAATCAATTGATTAGTTTTCAAATTAAAGCTAAATCTTTGGTGTGCACTCTGTTATGTATAAAGAAATAGATAATAATGTTATACACATGACACTTCTATAATATGATGTCATAAACTAGTGATACCTCAATGAAAATTAAATTTTAAAAATATAGGAGTAGATACACTTTCCAAGAAAGGAATTCTTACTACAAGCAGAGGAGGAGTGATAAGTGGAAGCTTTGGGAACACCAGAGAAGAGGAAAGGTGGCTGAAAGTGAGATTACAAAGGAATGGTCAGTGAAGTGGAAGAGCTACCTTCTGGCACTGCCCTGGGGGAGGGAACAGTCTCACCAGTTGAGAGTAGCTGGCAGTGCTGGTCATCCAATACACCAAGCCTCCTTGAATAGCACCTGAAATTGACCTAAAGGTGTCTGGTCACATAAGCCATATTTAGAGTCTGCTTATACTCTAAGTGTAAGTAAATGAATTACTTAGAGGTGGGGCTGTTAATATTCCTTAGATAAGAGCACGGATCCAATGCTTCCCTCCTGCCCTCCTACCGCTGCATTGGTTTTAAGTTGTCCTGCTTAAAGTGAGCCTCAAACAAGAAAGAGCAGGCTGCTATTTTTGATTTTGAATTCCTGTACAGTTGGTGCTAACAGATGTTTCCAAACAACAGACTTCTAAAAATCACAACTCTTCTTGAAGCTTCAAACACAAATATGCAGACTTTGTAATATTTTGGCATACCTCTTGTTTTAAAAATAAAATCATCTTCTCAGCCCCTTGGGGTGAGTGAACCCCTGTATAATTACCCTTTTCACATTTAGACATACATCACTATTGTTGAGAATGTTCATGTACACTTAAATATGGTTTTCTCCTGTTGTTTTAATAGCTTTCAGTTCAGTCGCTCAGTCATATCCGACTCTTTGGGACCGCATGGACTGCAGCACGCCAGGCCTCCCTGTCCATCACCACTCCCAGAGTTTACTCAAACTCATGTCCATCGAGTCGGTAATGCCATCCAACCATCTTGTCCTCTGTCGTCCCCTTCTCCTTCCACCTTCAACCTTTTCCAGCATGAGTCAGCTCTTCGCATCAGGTGGCAAAAGTATTGGAGTTTCAGCTTTAGCATCAGTCATTCCAGTGAATATTCAGGACTGATTTCCTTTGGGATAGACTGGTTGGATCTCCTTGCAGTCCAAGGAGTCTCAAGAGTCTTCTCCAACACCACAGTTCAAAAGCATCAAGTCTTCGGCACTCAGCTTTCTTTATAGTCCAACTCTCACATCCATACATGACTACTGGAAAAACCACAATAGCCTTAACGAGATATAAGCAATATGATGACTCAGAGATCCAACAATTTCTAAAATAACATGAAAGGTACACTTCCCCAGCTTATAAAAATACAAAGAGATATAGACAACAGTAAAAGTGGTAATTAAAAAGACTTTTCTTTAAACCCCCACCAATAGAATCCATGTAGTCATTAAACATTTGAGTGCCTACTACATACCAGTTTTCTATGTAGGGAGACAGCAACAGAGAAATGTTTTCCAAGGGAGCTTTATTCTAGACAATAAAATAGGTCAATCAAAATGGATAGAATGCTAGATGGAGGTGAGTGTTTTAGAAATAAAGGATCAGGAACAAAGGTGAGTCCCCTTAAGTGTCTCAGGGTGCCTTTGCCTTCTTTTTAAAGGTCATCCAAGTTCTGTCACTGTCCCTACTGAAGTTTGCCTCTCCTCTGTCCCTTGTGACCTGAGTTGGTGCTGACTTCTTGGCTTCCGCTATGGTAAAGTTTAACCTGGCAAGGCTACAACCAGCCAGGATAGGTCTTTATCATATTGATATGCCTCTCAGTTTATCTTTTGGGGTCCAGATTTTGTCTGTGGTGGTGCTTCTTCCTGCAGTGTATTCATTGATCATTTCAGGAGATCGGTATTGAGAACATATCATATACCAAGCACTGCGTCCGATGCTGGGGGCACAGTGGTAAGACCATACATGGCCTTGCCTGCATGGAGCTTATTGTCTAGACGGGGAAGGGGGAAGCAAAAACATGTAAACACTAACTGCTACACAGGAAGCAAACAGACTTTTGAAATAGAGAATAATAAAATATGGTAGTCAGGGGACTCCTCCTAGAAAGTGCACCATTCAAGTTGAGATTGGAAGAAGGAAAGGAAGCAGCCTTTTAATTTATGTATTTGTGTGAGGGGAGAGTGGAGGGTTGCATTTCAGGCTGTAAGAACACCATATACAAAGTCACTTAGCCAAAGGGGATAAAATCCAGAGCCTTCAAGGATCTGCACAAAGGCTTTCATAGAATTGAGTTGGAACTGGAATATTGAATGGCCTGAATCTGCCTCTTAAAGCAAATCTGACATTAAAGCTTTATTTGACTCCATTGTTTATTTTTTCAACACATCCCTCTCTTAAGAACTTGGCTTGGGAGAGGGCGAGGGTGGGATGATTTGAGAGAATGGCATTGAAACATGTATAATATCCTGTGTGAAGCAAATCGCCAGTCCAGGTTCGATACATGATACAGGATGCTCGGGGCTGGTGCACTGGGATGACCCAGAGGGATGGTATGGGGAGGAAGGTGGGAGGGGGGTTCAGGATGGGGAACACGTGCACACCCGTGGTGGATTCATGTTGATGTATGGCGAAACCAATACAATATTGTAAAGTAATTAGCTTCCAATTAAAATAAATTTATATTAAAAAAAATAAACCACACGCACACAAAAAGAACTTGGGGGTCATTTCCATCCATGCTGGTTATTGGTACATTTGACAAAGTATGAATCACCTTTACTCCTGCAACCTCCTCTCCCAGTCTACCTTCAGCTCCGCCACCTAGATTCCTTTCTCAGAGATTATTTTCTGAGCATCAGAGGTACCAGTACTTCTAAATATTCCCACCATTGTTCTTCCTAGGATGTCACAGAGTCTATACCAGTCTCCCATGTCATACCAGACCTCCTCAGAGGCTTGACACCCTTCTGAGACCCTAGTCACCAGCACATGTGCTTGGCAAAAAGATACATTTTGAATTTTTTTTCAGTTAGATAAATTTTCATGTTGTTTCTCTTTTATAAGTACTGTATTTTCTAAAAGTTCCAGATGGACAAATAAATTAACTACACCCGTATTGGGCTTCCCTGGTGGCTCAGATTGTAAAGAATCTGCCTGCAATGAGGAAGACCTGGGTTCAATCACTTTGTTGGGAAGATCCCCTGGAGGAGGGCATGGCAACCCATTCCAGTATTCTTGTCTGGAGAATCACCATGGACAGAGGAGCCTGGCAGGCTACAGTCCATGGGGTCACAAAGAATAGGACACAGCTGAGCGACTAAGCCCAGCACAGCAAACCCATATTGTCTTGGTGAATCTCAATAAGCCAACATACCTTTGATCTCTGTTGTATAACTGTCCATATTTGTTTTTGTTTTTTTTTCATAGTATATTTTTTACACAGTGGGTATCATTTCAACTGTTGATACTTTCACAGGAAGAGGTTGCCCTCCTCTGCCTGTGTGAACATTTCGGCTTAGTAGCTGGGCCAAAGGAAATATTTGTGGTAAAGGACAATCTGTTAAAGAAACGAAGCTACTTCCTTTCATTTCCACAACGGGGTATTCAGCAGTTTAGAGAAACTGGAAGAAAATAATGAGCAGAAATGGTCATTGGGTGTTTTTTGTGCCTAAGAAGGGTAAGTTTGGTGAAGAGAGAAATTGAAAAATAAGTAATCTTTGCCAATCTGATATCCAAAAAGTAGCATCTTACTGTTTTACTTGCATTTCTTTGATTACCATTGAGATGAACTGTCCCTGGATGTACTCGTTGGCCACCAGCATTTCCTTTGTGCATTGCTTCTTTGTCTCTTATTCTTTTTTCTCTTGAGGCTTTACTTTTCTTATTGATAAATAAGATTTCTATATATGTAACGTATGGATATGTTAATATGTAATCATTAACCCTCTTATATATGTTTCCATGTATGTCATATATGTTTCCAGGTTCTTAGTTCTGGTCAAATCTGTCTATTTCTTTATATCAGGTTGAACCATAGGCTGTTGCTGTTTCTGTACGTCAAACATGGTTAAAATAATGTAGCAATTACAAATGATTCACCCTGAATAGTTTATGCCTTTGATGTAAGACTTGAGTATCTACTTACTCTGAATTAGTGGACTTGAGTTTCTACTTACCCTGAATTAGATTGTTTCATATATACTTTTTCTCATGCCTAATAACCTTATATTTGTTCCTTTCACAATTCTGTTTCTTTGGAAATAAGTACTCTATTATTCATTAGAGTATTGAAAACACTCTTCTAACATGGTGTAGTTTTATCTAATTTGGTACCTTTTGGTTTTGTCCTGATTCTAATACTGTGGTATTCATAGCTTCCCCTAACTCCTTTTAGCTTCATCTTAGGAATTGCCTCCTCTAGGAAACCTCTTCTGACTCCCTCAGCTTGGTTTGGTGTGAATATTCTGTGCTTTGGTGGGACCTGTATACATCCTTCTCCCATGGAGTTTACCTTGTCTACTGGGATCGTTGATTTCTTCACTGCAATCCGGGAGCATATTTTGTTTACTTCCAAGTCCTAGGAGCTCAGATATTGGTTGCCTCATAATAAATTCCCAAGTAGTATTCTTTTAATTGAATTGAACCACTTGAACAGGAGTTTCCCACAGATCAAAGAATATTTTTAATAGTTTATATGATTTACATGCAAGTAGTCTTTTTAGCACAGCACTGATGGCATTTTAGGAACATGAAAACAAAATGTGCTGAACTGAATTGTGACCCTGCACTCGTTCTAGTTAGAACTCTCTTCCTTTTTCTTTCCTCGTCTTTTATTTTATTTTATTTTATATTTTCTAAGTAACCTACTTCCTTACATTTCTAGTCTCTGACCTTGTCTCCCCCTCCCTTTATTGATAACCACCAATGAAGTGCAGGGTTTGACTCTTTCATGTGCATGAGTATTATATCATGATGAAGTGTTTTCCTATTTGAATATTTTATTCTTGACTTTACCTAAATATTGTCTACATGTTTGTTGAAAAAAGTATAATTAGAAGAGTTATATCATTATATTCAGGTTGACTGTAGATATTTTTTTTAGCGGGGGGAGATGTTCTGCATTTTGTCTGATCATAAACATATTGTAGGCCATCAAACCTCATTCATAAACTTTAGAACTTCACACTTTGTACTGATCTTTGCTGTATACATCTTTCTTTTTTAATTCTGTTTTTTTTTTTAATCACCAAACCCAGTCATGCTGCTTTGATTTATTGCACTGATTTTTCTAAAACTTTCCATCCATAAATGTTGTTTACTACATCAAGTGTAAATAGTTCATTGTAAACTCTTTTTAAAAAGTAAAAATAATCAAAAAAAGATTTTTATTGAGGAATAAAATCTACAAATGAAAAGGCACAGAAAACATGAACTTTAAAAACACTAAAGAAATACATATCAGTATACACTTCACTCAAAGCAAAAAATTTGTTTACCTTTTCCATTTTATTCTCATCTTTATACTCTATAGGCCTTTGTGGGGAGGGTCATCCTGAATATTGTGTCAATTATTCCCTTACTTTTCTTTTTTTTTCCCCCCCTTACTTTTCTTAATAGCTTTCAGAAATCAGCCTTTCTAGGAATTCTAAAATATTGTTTAGTTGTCTGGTTTTGTAATTCAGGTAATTACAATAAAATCATACTACATGAATTTTTAGGTGATTCGATTTTTGTATATTTGAAATTTATCTGTTCTGATGAATGCAACTTACATTATTTTTCATGGCACCATAATATTTCATGGTATGGATATATCACATCTATTTTCCCATTTTTCTTTTGAGATACATGTAGGGGTTTTCCAGTTTTATTGCTATATCAAGCAGCATAATTGTAAATATTCTCATACATATTTCCTGGTGTACATATGATAATTTTTTCCAGAATAAATACTTAGTAATGAATTTTCTTAATTATAGACTAGGCAGCATGTTGAACTTACTTACATGATTTTCCAAAGTAGTTTTATGCATTTTCAGACCTAGTTTCAGTGAGATGAGAATCGACTACTATATTTTCATGGCAACACTTAGTATTATTCTTTTATGTTTTTGCCAACATTATGGGCATGAATTGTATCTCATTGTGATTTTAGTTTATACTTCCATGATTACTAAAAAGATTAATATCTTTCAATAGACTCTGAGGCCATTCATTTCTTCTATTTTGAATTCATGTTCATTCCTCTTTACCATTTTTCAATAGTGCTATTTGACTTTATCTTATTATATATACTGCTTGGTAACTCTCTGATTATGTGTTTTAAAAGTCTTCTAAATTTATAGCTTTTATTTTTATTTACATTATTTTGTTTATATATTTTATATTAATTGGTTAAATTTTGTATTTTTAAAATATAATTCAATTTACCAATTTTTCCCTTCATAATTTGTGCATTTGGTGCCTTGTTTAAGGAATAATTTTCTATCCCCCAAGGTAAAAAGAAATCTTCCCTAAATTTCTTCGAAAATCTTATTTTTTACATGTAAGTGCTTAATTCATCAGGAATTGATTTATTTGTATGTCTGGAAAGGGATTTTTTCCCCCACACATGTAGTCAATTGTCCCAGAACAATCTATTTTAAAAATTTCATTCTTTCTCTGCTGATCTGTATTATAAACTCAATCATATATTGTGACTGTGTGGCCATCATTCTTTTTCCAAGCTCTCTGTTTTTATTGGTTGCTCTATTTGTTAATCCCTGTTCCAATACTTGATTATCTTTATTAGTAAGACTTTATAATAAAGTTGCATATCTGGTAATTAAGTCCCATGATATTATTCCTCTTCTTTGGTATATTGGCAGTTTAGTATATTGGAATATTTAATATATTCTTCTTCTTTAGTATATAGGCAGTTATTAGAACTTTGAAATTCCTTATGTATTTTAGAGTCAGTTTTTCAAGTATCACATATAAAACACTCACACATACAGCTGGACTTTTGATTGGAATAGAATTTATAAATCAATTTGTGATCAAATAACATTTCTTGCAATATTAAATATTCCAATCTGCTTATAATTCTACTTTTAAATTATTCTTTCATGTCCTTCAATAAAATGTTACAATTTCACCATAGAGATTTTGCATTTGATTTTTTAAGCTACT
This sequence comes from Bos indicus, assembly GCF_029378745.1. Lineage (NCBI taxonomy): Eukaryota > Metazoa > Chordata > Mammalia > Artiodactyla > Bovidae > Bos > Bos indicus. The sequence continues at coordinate 47,422,624 of NC_091767.1, read as the reverse complement.
CTAAATGGTGTCTTTTTTAAAGTTTTCATTTTCTGAATTTTATTGCCAGTAAATAAACATTCAAATTATTATTGTACACTGATTTTTATATCAAAAAATTTGCTAATTGTGTCAAAAGTCAGTAATCTATTGTGTGATTATTTTTTGTTGTCTGCAACCATAATTATATCATAGTGAATGAAGATAATTTTGTTTTTTTTTTCCTTTTCCAACTCTTATGCTTTTTTTTTTTTTCCTTGCCTGATTTTATTGGCTAAGAACTTCAGGACAAGGATGAATAGAAAAGGTGATAGCATGAATCTTTGTCTTTCTTTATGAACTCAAAAGACATACTTTCAATATTTCAACATTGAGAATCAGATGGACTCTCCCTGTCTGTACTGGGTCTTAATATTGTATAAGCCCATTAAGATAAATCACTGCAGGCAAAGAGGAGAATGCCAAGTTATGTTTAAAGTTATATTTCTGCCACAAAGCATATTAGGGCCTTAAAGTAACAATTAATTTCTATCAGAGAAAAGTAAAATGATATTTTCTTGTACACTTGAGGTTGTAGACTAATGTATATTGCCATTATATAGAGAGTAAAATCAGCAAAATAACACTAATTCCAGTGAGGAAAATATCATCAGAACACTTTCTGGTTCTCTCAGTGGACAATTTCTTAAGGAAATCCTTTGCAAAAATTCTCCCAATTAGAGAGCAACACAGTGATTGACACATTAATTAGTTGCAGCATTTCTTGGAGAAAGGGAAGGTGGCAGGGTGCTTGCAGTATCATTTAACTGTCTCAGTAAATGTATGAGGAACCCGGTGTACTCTTTTACCAATATTTTACGAGGTAAGGGTAAGTGATGGAAAGAAAACAGGATGTTTCTACTACACAGCTGTCTCATTCAAAGAATATATATATATATATGTATGTGTGTATATATATATATGAAAAGTGAAAATGAAGTCGCTCAGTCGTGTCTGACTCTTTGTGACTCCATGGACACCAGGCTCCTCCGCCCCATGGGATTTTCTAGGCAAGAGTACTGGAGTGGGTTGCCATTTCCTTCTCCAGGGTATCTTCTCGACCCAGGGATCAAACCCGGGTCTCCCGCATTGTAGACAGATGCTTTACCATCTGAGCCACCAGGGAAGTCATATATATATATGTGTGTGTGTGTGTGTGTGTGTGTGTGTGTGTGTGCGTGAAGAAGGCTGAGCGCCGAAGAATTGATGCTTTTGAACTGTGGTGTTGGAGAAGACTCTTGACAGTCCCTAGGACTGCAAGGAGATCCAACCAGTCCATTCTGAAGGAGATCAGCCCTGGAATTTCTTTGGAAGGAATGATGCTAAAGCTGAAACTCCAGTATTTTGGCCACCTCATGAGAAGAGTTGACTCATTGGAAAAGACTCTGATGCTGGGAGGGATTGGGGGCAGGAGGAGAAGGGGACGACAGAGGATGAGATGGCTGGATGGCATCACTGACTTGATGGACATGAGTTTGAGTAAACTCCGGGAGTTGGTGTTGGACAGGGAGGCCTGGCGTGCTGTGATTCATGGGGTCGCAAAGAGTCGGACATGACTGAGCAACTGAAGTGAACTGACTGATATATATATATATATATATATATATATATATATATATATCAGAACCTCTTAAGTCTCACTCAGTAAAAACACCCAGTTCCATCCCAAATACAAATGGAATTCTTGGTACTGGTGATCCTGATTTAAAGGAGGCTTTCTTTGTAGTAGACATTCATCCTCCTGAAATCCACTTGGAGGCTTTAGAACTCAAATCCCAGGCATAGTAAATGTAGAAGCACCTCTGGTTGACACACCCCCATCTCTTTGAAAGTGCCCTGAGTCACAGGAGCACCCTGGAACTTGGGTGAATAACGGACAAGGGAGATGGTTTATTCACAGCTCCAGGGAAGGGGGTGGGGATGAACACTGTACAGAAACCATAGGTAACAGATGAAGAAAATGCATGGATTTTAACAGTGGGTGTATGTTATTCTTAAATAATTGCTCAGAGGTAAGAGGTGGCATATCCTATATTGTCAGGATCTATAGTTGAGACACGCAGGGTAACTCAAGAAGGAAAATCATAGGGAACAATGTGTAGGCTATAACTGGGGTGTTGGTTGCCCCAGAAAATATGTTTCATCATGCCTAGGAGACATGTCTCCTGGGCAGTGTAAACCAGGCTTTGCTCCAGGCATAAACATTAAAAAGATGCAGAAATTTGAAATGTTTTTTAGAGATTCCTCATCTCCCCCAAGAATTCCAATCCCATTACAGGCACAACAGCTTAATTGGCACTTGAGGGAGTAGATTAATAGTAAACATTATGAAGTTTCCAGAATAACATAAAGTCTTCCTTTTGAAATTTTAAACTTAATGTATAACTTTACTGACATCCTTAATGATAACCCTAACAGGGAAAAATGTAGGACATCATGATACTTTATCACATTATCACTTATTGATATCAACTTAGCTTGCCAGTGCAATCTCCCTGTTCTTGTGAAAGAGATGAAACCTGTTTTTCTCCAGAAAAACAGGTTCTGTGGTGAGAAGTCAAGTGGCAGGGCCATCCTTACTTCCTTCTAGTATGTGTTGTCACGTTTGTTGTCAATACCACAGTGCAGTGACTGTGGCTTTGCTCTGGCAACCACTGTTGAAGAACTGTATAAATGGAACTGAACGTGTGGCTGATAGTGAAGGGGGACATAGAATAAACCGGGTTTTGATTTCTCCCTTTAACTTTAGGAATCTGGTCATGTAAAATTATTGTTATAGAATTAAACATGCTTCAATACAATTTCTATATTATAAATTCTTATAAATTTTAATATCTTGGCTCTATATGCCATACTGGAAACATACATCTTAACTCTCTCTACACAGAGCATAATTATGAATAAATAATATAACATTATAATAAATAGGTGACCATATAAAATGATAAAATATATAATATGAAAATGTATAAATGATTTATGTGGTTCCTCTTACAAATGGGTTAATTTCACAGCATTAGTCTTGAAATGAACTACATTCAGGAACATGAGCTTGATCTAGTGGCTACAAATACATTTATCCTTTTCATCAGAAACTATAAACTTCTGAATCTGTTTCATCTTTGTATCTCCCAAGCTCCTTAAGTAATTATTGAATGAATATTTCAAATACATGGATGAATTAGTAAATTAATAAATGAGCTGATATATAAGTATACAAGTACATAAATAAAGTCTGACACTGTTTCCACTGTTTCCCCATCTATTTCCCATGAAGTGATGGGACCGGATGCCATGATCTTCATTTTCTGAATGTTGAGCTTTAAGCCAACTATTTCACTCTCCTCTTTCACTTTCATTAAGAGGCTTTTTAGTTCCTCTTCACTTTCTGCCATAAGGGTGGTGTCATCTGCATATCTGAGGTTACTGATATTTCTCCTGGCAATCTTGATTCCAGCTTGTGCTTTTTCCAGTCCAGCGTTTCTCATGATGTACTCTGCATATAAGTTAAATAAACAGGATGACAATATACAGCCTTGATGTACTCCTTTTCCTATTTGGAACCAGTCTGTTGTTCCATGTCCAGTTCTAACTGTTGCTTCCTGACCTGCATACAGATTTCTCAAGAGGCAGGTCAGGTGGTCTGGTTTTCCCATCTCTTGAAGAATTTTCCACAGTTTATTGTGATCCACACAGTCAAAGGCTTTGGCATAGTCAGTACAGCAGAAATAGATGTTTTTCTGGAACTCTCTTGCTTTTTCCATGATTCAGCGGATGTTGGCAATTTGATCTCTGGTTCCTCTGCCTTTTCTAAAACCAGCTTGAACATCAGGAAGTTCACGGTTCACATATTGCTGAAGCCTGGCTTGGAGAATTTTGAGCATTACTTTACTAGCATGTGAGATGAGTGCAATTGTGCGGTAGTTTGAGCATTCTTTGGCATTGCCTTTCTTTGGGACGGGAATGAAAACTGACCTTTTCCAGTCCTGTGGCCACTGCTGAGTTTTCCAGATTTGCTGGCATATTGAGTGCAGCACTTTCACAGCATCCTCTTTCAGGATTTGAGATAGCTCAACTAGAACTCCATCACCTCCACTAGCTTTGTTCATAGTGATGCTTTCTAAGGCCCACTTGACTTCACATTCCAGGATGTCTGGCTCTAGGTCAGTGATCACATCATCGTGATTATCTGGGTCGTGAAGATCTTTTTTGTACGGTTCTTCTGTGTATTCTTACCACCTCTTCTTAATATCTTCCACTTCTGTTAGGTCCATACAATTTCTGTCCTTTATCAAGCCCATCCTTGCATGAAATGTTCCCTTGGTATCTCTAATTTTCTTGAAGAGATCTCTAGTCTTTCATTCTGTTGTTTTCCTCTATTTCTTTGCATTGATTGCTGAAGAAGGCTTTCTTATCTCTTCTTGCTTTTCTTTGGAACTCTGCATTCAGATGCTTATATCTTTCCTTTTCACCTTTGCTTTTCACTTCTCTTCTTTTTACAGCTATTTGTAAGGCCTCCCCAGACAGCCATTTTGCTTTTTTGCATTTCTTTTCCATGGGGATGGTCTTGATCCCTGTCTCCTGTACAGTCATGAACCTCTGTCCAGAGTTCATCAGACACTCTATCTATCAGGTCTAGGCCGTTAAATCTATTTCTGACTTCCACTGTATAATCATAATGGATTTTATTTAAGTCATACCTGAATAGTCTAGTGGTTTTCCCTACTTTCTTCAATTTAAGTCTGAATTTGGTAATAAGGAGTTCATGATCTGAGCCACAGTCAGCTCCCAGTCTTGTTTTTGTTGACTGTATAGAGCTTCTCCATCTTTGGCTGCAAAGAACATAATCAATCTGATTTTGGTGTTGACCATCTGGTGATGTCCCTGTAAATCACTGCAGATGGTGACTGCAGCCATGAAATTAAAAGACGCTTACTCCTTGGAAGGAAAGTTATGACCAACCTAGATAGCATATTCAAAAGCAGAGACATTACTTTGCCAACAAAGGTCCGTCTAGTCAAGGCTATGGTTTTTCCTGTGGCCATGTATGGATGTGAGAGTTGGACTGTGAAGAAAGCTGAGCGCTGAAGAATTGATGCTTTTGAACTGTGGTGTTGGAAAAGACTATCGAGCGTCCCTTGGACTGCAAGGAGATCCAACCAGTCCATTCTGAAGGAGATCAGCCCTGGGATTTCTTTAGAAGGAATGATGCTAAAGCTGAAAGTTCAGTACTTTGGCCACCTCATTCAAAGAGTTGACTCATTGGAAAAAACTATGATGCTGGGAGGGATTGGGGGCAGGAGGAGAAGGGGACGACAGAGGATGAGATGACTGGATGGCATCACTGACTCGACTGACGTGAGTCTGAGTGAACTCCAGGAATTGGTGATGGACAGGGAGGCCTGGTGTGCTACGATTCATGGGGTCGCAAAGAGTCAGACACGACTGAGCTAATGAACTGAACTGAACTGAACTGAAGTACATAAATATTTGGTATTTCTTTGGGAAAAGTGGTTAGTACATATTGTGCACCCTGTTGTCAAATAGACTTTCATTACTTTTATACCCCTTACATCAATGTACAAGATTTTGCATTTGTAACTTAAAATTTTTTGTTATTGTTTAGAACTTGTTGTGGTTCAGTCTCTCAGTCATGTCCAACTCTTTGTGACCAGAGTATGTGCAGCACAACAGGCTTCCCTGCCCTTTGTCATCTCCCGGAGCTTGTTCAAATTCATGTCCATTGAATCAGTGACACCATCCAACCATCTCATCCTCTGTCATCACTTCTCCTCCTGCCATCAATATCTAGGGCTTCCCTGATAGCTCAATTGGTAAAAAGTCTGCCTGCAATGCAGGAAACCCCAGTTCAATTCCTGGGTCAGGAAGATCCACTGGAGAAGAGACAGGCTACCCACTTCACTATTCTTGGGCTTCCCTGGTGGCTCAGCTAGTAAAGAATTTGCCTGCAATGTGCGATACCTGGGTTTGATCCCTGGATTGGGAAGACCCCTGGAGAAAGGATAGGCTACCCACTCCAGTATTCTAGCCTGGAGAATTCCATGGACTGTATAGTCCATGGGGTTGCAGAATCACCTTTTGGAAATGTCAGTTTCTTTCTACACCACTTGTACTTTATTGATGTCTTCATCATTGAAAATTAAAGAAGAGAGAGAAAAAAATGAAACACTTTTCTTTCATACCCAGACACTGTTTGAATAGGATATTCTCTCATTCAGTTTACTATCTGTGGGGTTCATTTGCCAATGTTCCTTTGAAGGACAACTCTTAGCTTTCCAAGTTTTGAATTAAAAGGTATTCTCTCTGTTACCCAAAATTATGTTTCAGATGATTCAGCTGTCAAAACAAGGCTGGGATAAGTGGTCTGTTCTTCACAAGACAAAGGATGAGAGCCACTCGTTTGGCCCCCCAGGGATAGAGAATGAATAGATCTTTATCCTTTTCTTCGTCCTATCACACTCCTGTTCACTGGGCTTCTCTCATGTCTTTTGATTGAAGGAGACAGCTTCTGTTACTGTTCATCAAGTGGAAAAATGACTCTGGTTGGTGTGTTTGGGACTTTGTGTCTCACGCTGCAGAGCCCTTTGTGACTCTGACTCTTTTTTAGGAAAAAGGAAAAAATACTCATATTTGACAACTGGGACTCATTTTATTACTAGCACTTATTATAAAGTATAGGGTTAATATGTTTATTCAAACTTCCAGTAGCTCAACTTCCTATATAATTTATCTCTTAATCGCATGGAAAGTACTTTTCACATCAAATTTAGGAGAACTGTATTTTATTTCCACTTCAAATTTTGATTGGAATTTGACACATTGGATAGTTTGTGTTTGTATACATACACCAATGCCATCATACTTCCAATGCAGCTCTACTGGGAAGTCACACACACAAAAACGCACGGCAAGTATTTTGGGTGTGTGTGGGTATAATGTTGCTTCATTTTTGAGAGCTCTGATTAAACAGACACCTTCTGCAGCAGTGACTTTGTATAGATCTGTACAGATGGGCAGGACTTAAACCAGAGAGGCTGAAAGGACTTTCTGAAAGGAAGCCAAGAAACACATCTTTTCTCCACTGAAAATTTGGGGGAAAAACACATGAAAGTACATGCTATTTGTGTGTACATGCATGCTGGATGTATGTAGACCTTCTACTCCTATTTTTGGTCTTGGAATTATATATGCCATACCTAATATATACTTATTAAGTCTGAAACCTGATACTTGTGTAGAAATGTTAAAAAAATTATGTTTTATTTAACAGAAATGGCTGAATATAGAGCAGTTGTCCCTGCCCTGGCTCTTTGAAATGGCTTTGAACAACTTAGATGCAAATCTCTTAGGTGGTCTAAAGACAATAAAAAGATTACGTCTATTACATTTGTTTGCATTGTTTTCTACCTCATGATCTTTTTCTTTCTCTCTCTCTCTTTTTTTTTTTCTGGTGATCATCTCTTCTACCTTAATTCTGGTCCTCTAATATTTTCCCCAGTTGGTTCTTGCTTAAAAAAAAAAAAAATCCTCTTCTCTACATCCTGTACATTTCTGCTAGATCTCCATATTCTCTGTCCTAGAATCTTCCCTAGATAGGGGATATCATGCAAAACAAAATAGAACTTTTTTTTTTAACCCTTTCTGCAGTTCAGAACATGCAGTTTTGCCCAAGGGATTACTGAGTACCCTTGTTTCCTTTTTTTTTACTGGATACAAGTACTTCTTACTCTTGCATGAAATCTGAGCCATTGCACAGGTTGGGAGAAGGATTCAACTCACCAACGTCTTTTATTCCTGGGAGAAAAAGTGAAATCAATTTTTCACAGAGTGCTAAGTTATTCTCTTTAAAGATATCTGTTGAGCATCTATTCTAGTTGACCCTATTCTGGGAATAAACATTGATGAATTAGACAGACAAAATTTCTGCCTTCAAAAAGCTTACATTTCAGTGGTGAGGAGACAGACACTAAACAAAATTAAAAAGGGCAAGATAATAAGCTAAGGAGATAAGTATGAGAAAGAAAATAAAATGGAGTAATTTCATAAAATGTGACAGAGTCTTGAAATATGTAGGATTTGGATTACATGTCAGGAGAGATGTATATGATAAAGCATAATATGTATAACAAATTAACCCACATCTAACAGCTTAAAAGCGTTTATTATATCATGTGATTTTTGTTATATAGGAGTTCAGTACTGACTTAAATGGGTAGTTCTATCTCAGGGTCTCTTAGGAGGTGGCAGGCTTCTGAAAACTTGACTGAGGCTGGAGAATCTTCCAAGATAACTCATTCCCACTATTGCTGGCAGGAGGCCTCGGTTCCTTCCCCCACAGATCTTTCTATAGGAACATACGAGTGTTCTCCTGATATATTGATTTTTCCCCAAACAAATGATCCAGGAGGGTAAGTCAGAGAACAATATTTTTGTTAGCCTTGGAAGTCTTGTGATATCACTTTTATGCATTGCCACACAATTTAATACTGGTGCAAGGTAGGAGGAAACCACTGCAAAGGTGTGAATTCCAGGAAGTGAGGATCCTTTGAGGGTTGAGGGGACATTTTGGAAGCTGACTACCACAGGAAGAGATAGTTGAACTAAGGCCAGAATAATTAGAAAAGATGTGTTAAGTGAATACTTTGGGGGAGGGCATCTCAGATGGTGGGAACAACAGTTCATATGACTCTGAGACAAGGAATAGTTTGTGTTTTCAAGGAATAGATACAAGCTTGGTTTGAGTCATTGGAAATGTTGCATAGGATGAGTCCAAAGAGCAAGGGCCAGATTACACAGGACCTCACAGCAGCTTGGAATATATTCTGAGTATGAGGAGAAGCTGTTGAGGGAGATGTTAAGCAGTCCAATTCAGTTCAGTTCAGTCGTGTTGAACAAAAGTACACTTCTAAAAAATTAACTGGACCTGAAAAACTGTAATACTAAAGAGAATGAGTTTAATACTTTTGACTTTGATTCTTGATGGTCATACTGTGCAAATGCATCAAAGATGTGAAGTATAAATATTTATTCTACTGTACTCTGTTGAGTAATAAAACAAAATCAATCCAGGGATTTAAATATGAAGTATGGGCTTCTCTGAATCAGCCCTCTCCCCCTATTCTGTCACCAGAAAGAGGCTATAGTTTTGCCCTGATCATTTATAGGAACCAAAACCTACAGGGAATTTCAGGCAGGAATATACTTATTGAGGTATTTTATAAATGTTTCAAGTATCAGGTTAAATTCCTGTTCAAACAGTTGGGTGTTCTCCCCTTTGTTTGCCATATAGAACGTCATCCACTCCTATTCCTCCAGTTCTTTTTCACGCTGTTAAGAGGCAGGGTTTAACTCATTTTTAGAAAATTCACTTCAGGCATTAAAGAATAGCTCTTTTTTCCCTTGACACCATGTCCCACCCTCTCAGCTCACTGGCCAGTGATGAATCTTGCCCTTAATAATGAGGTTCTAACCTCCAGAGAGAATGCAGCCTTTTATTTTAAATGAGATTGTTCTGCTCTGTTGCTTTGTGCGGGTGCTAAGATTCTGGCTATGGTTCACTGACTGGAAGGGAGGGATGTATTCAGTTTCTCTCTTAGCTACCTGCCAGGCCCCTCAAAACATTTTAGCAATAATAGAATGTATTTTATGTACAAAAAAATGTTCATAGTTTCTCATCTTGATCCTGTACTCAAAATTAACCTTTGCTCCAGGCCTGCTGGTTTGATGTGACCTTCTTATCTCTTCACTGCTTACATTTCCTTCTTTTTACTTAAGAACAGGAACATTTGACTTTCATACAGAGACTTGCATATAATGTACCATATATTTGTACTCTTCAAATACAAATGTACTACACTTTGTGTGTCTGTATTATTTAAGTATTCCAAACAGTTGAAATGCATCTGCATTGTAGAACTGAGTATCTCCATCTTGGTTCACTCTCCACCTGTGCCCACACCCTACACCCCATGCTCTTAGTCACCAATAAGTATACCGTATACTTGGCTGTCTCCCCTCCTTTGTTCATGTGGTTTGCTCTGGCTGAGAGGTCCTCTAACCTTACCTCTCTTGTGAATTTATATTTCTCTTTCAGTATTCAGTATAAATATTGCCGGGAGCCGGTGAGGCATTCCACTCATGACAAAGGTCATGAGGAAGGAGGCTCGGCATACGCAAAGGCGGGATCGAGCCTCAGGAGTCCGCCCGGATATTCTCGAGCATCTACCCCCCAAAAAACCAGAGTCTGCCTACTTTATTGCTTTGTGCTCTCACCTCTGACTTTACTGGGGGCTGTCCCCTACCACCATCTCGCTCTCTCTGTCAAAGAGTTAACTTACAGCTCCAATTAATAAAGTTCCTGGGCAATTAGGAGTGTTTAAATCCAAACCCCTCAGATGGCTCTCTAACTCGCCTGACAAGTTTACCCGGACTCCTGCAGCTATGCATACGATTGTTTACAGTCTCCCAGCCTCGAGAGGCATGGGAAGCTTAAGATATTCAAATAGCTTAGAGCCTCTCAGAGAGTTAGAAACTGTCAGAATAAACTAGTAAAGGATTTCATTGATGAGTCAATGTTTGTTGCCAAGTTTTCACATCCCCTGAATTGTATCCTTGAATATGTATTAATTAATAGTGGGTATGTAGAAAAAATAAGTAGTGGCCTTGGTGTTAGTAACTTTAGACCCTTAAGGTAATAAATTCTTTCCTTTGTTGTAAACCCATTACACATCCGCCCTATAGGAATGCAATTTTATCTTTGGAAGATGGTGCCAAACCTTAAAATAATTACTCTTAGAGAAAATAAGTCTTTGTTGATAAGTCTTTGTCAAGAGTCATAAAATGTTAGTAGGCCTTCTGGCCAGAAGATGATGTAAATCACCTAAACCATTTGTATATGATAAATTTGCAGGAAAGAAACCCTGGTTTTTGATAAGAATCAAAGACTGCTGACTTTGCATCCCCTATTATCCTCTATGTGTAACTTAGGGTATAAAAGCCCCTGTTAAAAATAAAGCTACGGGCCTTGCTCACCAACGCTTGGTCTCCCCATGTCATTCTTTCTTTTAACTTCCAGCTGAGTCTCCATCTGGAGCGCAGAACCCACCACGCTTACTAATTATGCCTGGGCTTCTAAGACCCACTCGAGAAGGTGTCTAGGGTGAGGCACCTTCCGCTATTCGAGAGGGCGCCTGCGGCCTACGTAAGTGGTGCAAACTTCTTGTCTTGAAGTTTTATTGGTCTCCCGCGTAAACCAAGCTACTCAGCTTCTTTTCTCCACTGAATTTTCCTACTGAGCTATCCTCATTCTATTACTCTTTATATCTTTGATAAATAAATAAATAGTCGCCGACGCCGTCTCCCCTTCGAATACCCTGGATCAGCCGGGGCTGGTCCTCGGCAGAATATCACTTCCCCCGGGAAGCCTTCTCTGATCTCTGTAAGCAGGTCTGTGTCCACTTCCACCATAAACCCATTCTAGGACATTCAGGCTTCTGCAAAGAGCATTTGGTTCTAAGTACCATAATTGCTTAATGGTATAACTCAGTTCATAGTCTCTGAACTATATCATAGGCTCATAAATATTTATCTTAACCAGTCAGCTCAAAGCCATTTTAAGTAATCAGTGTAAAGTGTTTCAAGTGTTTCCAAGCAAATATGCTTCTGTGTCTTTGTTCATTAGAATCTTGTAACAGCTTTAAGAAAAGGAACAACTTCAGGGTGACTGATCTCAAAGGATTTTAAATATACTAAGATGGACAGTAATTCCTGACTTTTCTTGTACACACTGGAAGCTTTCGTAGCAACACTCAGGAAGATGGAGGTTTATCTTATGTGGCAATTGTTCTCATCATGTATCACCCATTGGGAAATTAGCAAACATGATACTTGCGAGTCCATCTTCTGTTGTGTACAGTTGTTTAGATTATGTGACAGTAAACAAATGCCAACTCAGATCTCTCGGCATTCTATAAAGTAAATATGGTTAATAATCACACAGAGAGAGTGAGCCTTGACTTTTAAAATGGGATACAGGCTGTGGAGTTTGAGGTCCTCTGAGGGAAGACTGGCAGAGATGATGAAGTGGACTCTGACTGAAGAGCTTCCCTGGGACTTTTGAATGTCTCTGTGACAAGAAGGAGCTTCAGTACACAGTATTTGGGGAAGTCATCATCTGTTTACTTTCCTCTGTGTGTGTGTGTTTATTCATTAATTCAACAATCATCTACCAAGCTCTCCTCATGGGCAGCCACTGCGCTGGGTACAGTGATGAATGAGACAGAAGTATATTATCCCCATGTTGCTTCCAGTCTAGAATGGAAGACTGAATGATTGGAATGGATAACATGAATAATTTGTGTACTATCCTTTTAATAAATACCATAAAGTAGTATTCAGAGGTGATAAGGATATCACCTGATATGATAATGGATAGGGTATTAACTCAATGGGAGCTCTTAGAGCTTTTCTATGGAGGTGACATTTAAGTTGAATTTTAAAGGATAAGGTAATCAGGCAAAGGCAGTTATGTCCCCAGAATGGGATATGGGGAGGAGAAGGACAGGTAGGCCAGGATGGGGAAGAGAGATCGAGCTCCAGGTGGGTGGAACAGTTCCTTGGGCCCTCTCCATGAATGAGTTTGCTATAAATGACAGACAGGGTTAGCTTTCTTGCTTTTTTTTTTGAAAGTTTGAATTATGTGGAATTAAAATTGACTTTTGGCATGACTTTTTATTTTTGCAGGAAATAAGAAGGATATGATATCCAAAGAATTAAAACTTTATTCATTAATCAAAACAGAACACACTAAAACTATATGCTTCTATGCTCATTCTACCATTTATGGGGAGAGTTAGGAAGGGAGAGAAAGAGACATAAAAGGAAAGATAGGATTCCTAGAAGGAATTACTGGAGGGGCAAAGGGGCAGAAAGAGAAGATAGCAGAATAAAATATGAATAGGGCAATGCATTTTTGTATCAGCAATTAAAAAATGATTTTGTCCTTTCTTACTGGAACATTGTTTTAGATTAGTATTTTTTTATTCTTTCATGATATAAAAATTACAAGGGTAGTCTGTGTTCACAGTCCTCTATTTTGACATCTTCAAATAAATTATTTTCCAGATTTCAGTGCCTAGACAACATAATTTTGAGAGCAGGACAAAATGAAGGCAAGGGTCCACACAGGCTTCTGTTCACTAGTACTGTGCACTGGGATGCAAAGAGAAGAGCCAGATTATGAAAATAGCCAGGAAATACCAAATATCCTCGGATTCTGTGTTTGGCTGCAGTAGAGTCCTTAGGTTTGAGAAGTCTGACAGGCTTCAAGCACTCACAGCATTGGCACTGGTGATAGACACCAATTCCCTTTCTCTAACAGGAGAGGGTCCAAGCACAGCACAGTTGACACTCAATGATATGATAAGTTACTTATCTTCAGAGAGAAATCAGGTGCAACATCCGTTGATGATACTCATCAGTTTTGAATTTTAATTGAGTGGGTCACTTGAATTTAAAATACGGGGATAAGAAAGCTGTGGTACATATACACAATGGAGTATTACTCACCCATTAAAAAGAACACATTTGAATCAGTTCTAATGAGGTGGATGAAACTGGAGCCTATTATACAGAGTGAAGTAAGCCAGAAAGAAAAACACCAATACAGTATACTAATGCATATATATGGAATTTAGATGGTAACGAACCCTGTATGCAAGACAGCAAAAGAGACACAGATGTATAGAAGTCTTTGGACTCTGTGGGGGGAGGGGAATGATTTGGGAGAATGGCATTAAAACATGTATAATATCATATAAAAAATAAAAAAGTAAAATATGGGGATAAAAAGAGGTGAGAGAGAAAGAATGGTCTCTGGTTAGGAAAGGTGATGGTGTAAGGGAAGAACTGCAACAGTAAATAGCCAAACAGTAAATAGTCAACTGTTGGATATTAGAAAGGAAAATGTGAGTACACAAAAGATGTTTATTTTTGCTATTTAATACCAAGGGGATTTGTTCCTGATGCTTGAGCATTTGTTCTAGTGTTATGAATAGCCCTAGTCGCGTATTATGGAGGAGTAAAAGCAATTATTAATAAAAGAGGGTTGAACATCTTTTAAAAACAGATGTTTGAAAATGTATGAGGTGGATGAGGAGCGATTAGAAAATTAGTGAAACTGGAATCAAGGATGTCTTGAACTGGGTTAACTTGATATATGTACTCAGGTAGGACAATAAAGCAATAGCTACTTTGCACATATGTTCACTTACACATCCCCAAGTGTCACCCATTTCAAAGAGGATTTTAAAAATCAGTCTTACTAATTTATAGGTCCATCTCTTATCCAAATGATTCATCTAAAGGATATAAGAGAAAACAAGTTTAATAAACTGCATAAGGAAATTAATGTCAGTAAGATAACCCTATGCTGAGTACATCATGAGAAACGCTGGACTGGAAGAAACACAAGCTGGAATCAAGATTGCCGGGAGAAATATCAATAACCTCAGATATGCAGATGACACCACCCTTACGGCAGAAAGTGAAGAGGAACTAAAAAGCCTCTTGATGAAAGTGAAAGTGGAGAGTGAACAAGTTGGCTTAAAGCTCAACATTCAGAAAACAAAGATCATGGCATCCGGTCCCATCACTTCATGGGAAATAGATGGGGAAACAGTGAAAACAGTGTCAGACTTTATTTTTCTGGGCTCCAAAATCACTACAGATGGTGACTACAGCCATGAAATTAAAAGACGCTTACTCCTTGGAAGGAAAGTTATGACCAACCTAGATAGCATATTCAAAAGCAGAGACATTACTTTGCCAACAAAGGTCCATCTAGTCAAGGCTCTGGTTTTTCCTGTGGTCATGTATGGATGTGAGAGTTGGACTGTGAAGAAGGCTGAGCACTGAAGAATTGATGCTTTTGAACTGTGGTGTTGGAGAAGACTCTTGAGAGTCCCTTGGACTGCAAGGAGATCCAACCAGTCCATTCTGAAGGAGATCAGCCCTGGGATTTCTTTGGAAGGAATGATGCTGAAGCTGAAACTCAAGTACTTTGGCCACCTCATGTGAAGACTTGACTCATTGGAAACCCTCTCTGTGACTACTGTAGGACATCTTGGTATCATTACCCTCAAAGAAAATTTAAAATTACAAAATAATTTTTTACATTTTAGATAGATATTTTATAAGTAATACATGAGTGACTTTATTAATCTTTATATTTTTTCTTTGTGTCAGAAAAGTTCTAATTCATCTTTTCCCTTAATTCGTATTGAAATAATAAAGATCCCACACTTAGATTTAAGATAGCCAAGTGGGTGTTTCGTATTATAAAAATATCTTTCTTTGTTCTCATCCAAATTAAATGTGTTTCTTTGTTAAAGCACCTTGTGGTAAGATTTAAATATTCTTTCTCTAGTATTAATGAGAAATGTTACACCCACACACACACAACCAACATGCTTCTAAGAATTTTTTTTAATTTGGCATTAAATGGATTTTGAACCCTATCATAGAAATCTCTGCTTTTGGACACAAAAGCTAGAAGATGGAATACTTTTATAATTGGGAAGAAAGGGAGGCAGAAATGAAGCTTCAGGGAAAGGCCGAGAGATGTGACGGTTATGTGTGCAGCTCAGAAGTACACATGTCTAGGTTCTTCCTCAGGCTCCATTCAAGGGCTGCCTTGAACAAGTCACTCAAACTTTCCTAGCCTCAGTTTCCTTATCTGCAATCTGGGTGATAGTGGTTCTTACCTCATAGGGGTTTTGTAAGGATCAAATAAGTGAATGTAAATCTCACATAGAGACTGCACGTGGCATAGACTCATCCACTGTCAGTCTCATCTGTTATTCTCTTCTAAGAGGAGGGCTATTCCTATGCTGATGTGAGGACTTCCCTTTGGGCTCCTTAATGCGACTACAGAAATAGCACTCACTCTTTTGTTTCCTGGTTATATCAGACAGCTGCGAAGGTAAGAGGTGGAGGCCACTTTTGTCAGAATGCATTCTCGTCTCCACCCTCTAGACAGAGCACACCATCCCACAATGTCGTTTTCTTATTCAGCTCTTAACCCTTTATCACTTTTGCTACTTCAGAATCTTAGGAATTGAATCAGAGGTAATAGCATTAACTGTGTGAGGCAGAACAAGGGAGTAGTGAATAGTTCGACTTAGAGCAGGGAAGAGGGTTGCGTCTTTGAGATCTGAGGTAGTTATTTCCTTGTCTGGTTCTGTGGCCCTTGTACATATCCACAGAATGTTATTTCTGGACTCACTGCGATTATGACAAAATTAACATACAGTTTTGCTTATCTCCTCTACGCAGAACAATCTTAAGTGCTCTGGAGTATAGAGAGGTAAATAAGATCACTTAGCCTAAAGAACATGTCATCCCAAACATATACATGTTAACTGACAGTTTCACAGAAATCTGTGTTAAATGTCTTGAGAATTATGGCTCAAAGAATTGAAAGATGAACTAGATTGAGATAAGCCCAGAAATAGTCCTACCTTTTGGAACTTTTCTTTCTTGTGCTCTTGGAAATAAATTTCAAGCAAAATAGACAGTCTTTTGACCACACCATCTCCTGTTCATTTTTAAAATTTAATTTTAATACAATTAACCACAAAGAAGAAAAAATACTCATAGATTTGATTACTGTAACTTTTTAAAAGTATTTTTGATTGTAAGCAAACTAAGTCCGGATATTTGGAAGGAAGTTAACTAAATTATAATGACAAGTAAATGAAATAAGATGCAGTTATTAAAAATGATACTTATAAAACATGACATAATGTTAAGTGAAATCAAAATTATAATAGTTTTAAAAAGAAGAGAAATAAGACAATGCTGCTGCCGCTGCTAAGTCACTTCAGTCGTGTCTGACTCTGTGCGACCCCATAGACGGCAGCCCACCAGGCTCCCCCATCCCTGGGATTCTCCAGACAAGAACACTGGACTGGGTTGCCATTTCCTTCTCCAATGCAGGAAAATGAAAAGTGAAAGTGAAGTTGCTCAGTCGTTTCTGACTCTTAACAACCCCATGGACTGCAACCTACCAGGCTCCTCTGTCCATGGGATTTTCCAGGCAAGAGTACTGGAGTAGGGTGCCATTGCCTTCTCCAAAGACAATGCTAGTGAGTGTTAAATGTAGGATTATAGTGATTTTTAGTTTTTTGCGGTTTTCCTTAAAACTATTAAAGTTCTTAAAAATATAGTTTTAAAATAAAACTGAGGAAATCAGGTACCCAACTAAAATTACTGTCAACAGGAAATAAGTTTACAAATCCATCAGTTCAGTTCAGTTCAGTCACTCAGTCCTGTCGACTCCTTGTGACCCTATGGACTGCAGCATGCCAGGCTTCCCTGTCCTTCACCATCTCCTGGAGCTTGCTCAAACTCATCTCCATCAAGTCCATGATGCCATCCAACCATCTCATCCTCTGTCATCTCTTCCTCCTGCCTTCAATCTTTCCCAGCATCAGGGTCTTTTCAAATGAGTCAGTTCTTCACGTCAGGTGGCCAACGTATTGGAGCCTAAGCTTTAGCATCAGTCCTTCCAATGAATATTCAGGACTGATTTCCTTTAGGATGGACTGGTTGGATCTCCTTGCAGTCCAAGGGACTCTCAAGAGTCTTCTCCAATACCACAGTTCAAAAGCATTGATTCTTTGGTGCTCAGCTTTCTGTATAGTCCAAATTTCACATCTATACATTGGAAAAACCATAGCTTTGACTAGACAGACCTTTGTCAGCAAAGTAATGTCTCTGCTTTTGAATATGCTGTCTAGGTTGGTCACAACTTTTCTTCCAAGGAGCAAGCGTCTATTAATTTCATGGCTGCAGTCACCATCTGCAGTCATTTTGGAGCCCAGAAAAATAAAGTCTGTCACTGTTTCCATTGTTCCCCCATCTATTTGCCATGAAGTGATGGGACCAGATGCCATGATCTTAGTTTTCTGAATGTTGAGTTTTAAGCCAGTTTTTTCCACTGTCCTCTTTCACTTTCATCAAGAGGCTCTTTAGTTCCTCTTAACTTTCTGCCATAAGGCAGATGTTATCTGCGTATCTGAGCTTATTGATATTTCTCCGAGCAATCTTGATTCCAGCTTGTGCTTCACGCAGCCTGACATTTCGCATGATGTACTCTGCATAGAAGTTAAATAAGCATGGTGACAATATACGCCTTTTCATGCTCCTTTCCAATTTAGAACCAGTCTGTTGTTCCAAGTCCAGTTCTAACTGTTGCTTCTTGACCTGCATACAGATTTCTCAAGAGGCAGGTCAGGTGGTCTGGTATTCCCATCTCTTTAAGAATTTTCCACAATTTGTTGTGATCCATACAGTCAAAGGCTTTGGAATACTCAATAAAGCAGAGGTAAATGTTTTTCTGGTATTCTCTTGCTTTTTCAATGATCCAGTAGATGGTGGCAATTTGATCTCTGGTTCCTCTGCCATTTCTAAATGCAGCTTGAACATCTGGAAGTTCACGGTTCAGGTACTGTTGAAGCGTGGCTTGGAGATTTTGAGCATTACTTTACTAGCGTGTGAGATGAGTGCAATTGTGTGGTAGTTTGAGCATTCTTTGGCATTGCCTTTCTTTGGGACTGGAATGAAAACTGACCTTTTCCAGTCCTGTGGCCAATGCTGAGTTTTCCAAATTTGCTGGCATTTTGAGTGTAGCACTTTCACAGCATCATCTTTCAGGATTTGAAATAGCTCAACTGGAATTCCATCACCTCCACTAGCTTTGTTTGTAGTGATGCTTCCTAAGGCTCACTTGACTTCGCATTCTAGGATGTCTGGCTGTAGGTGAGTGATCACACCATCGTGATTATCTGGGTTGTGAAGATCTTTTTTGTACAGCTCTTCTGTGTATTCTTGCCACCTCTTCTTAATATCTTCTGCTTCTGTTAGGTCCATACCATTTCTGTCCATAATGATCATTACAAACCCATAATGATCCCCAAAATAGTAATAAGTCTGTAATTTTAAAAATTGAACTGTATTTTATTTACAATGTTGTATTAGTTGCAGGTGTACAGCATAGTGATTCATTTTATTTGCAGATTATATTACATGTTATTACAAGATGTTGGGTATAATTCTCTGTGCTACAGAGCAAATCCTTGTTGCTTATTGTGTATTTTATATATAGTAGCTGTATCTGTTAATCCCATACTCCTAATTTGTTGCTTTCCCCCTCACTCTGCCCTTTGCTAATAACCATGAGTTTGTTTGCTGTGTCTGTGAATTTCTGTTTTGTATACAGATTCATTTAGACTTCACATAGAAGTACTGTCATATAGTACTTATACATATTTGTCTTTCTGTATGACTTAATTCACCAAGCATAATAATCTCTAGGTCTAGCCAATATTGCTACAAATGGCAATATTTCTTTTTTGTGGCTGTGTAGGACTCTGTATTACATGCATACATACACATCTTCTTAAGCCAATCATCTGTTGATGGGCACTCAGATTACTTCCATGTTTTGGTTATTATAAATAGTGTTTTTAGTCTATAATTTCTAAGAGGACATTCTGGATACCGAAACCAGGGGAAATTTCTTTACCCTTTTGATTCTCAGATTTCGTTTCTGTAAAATACCCTGTGAATGTTGGAATGATTAAATATGATAATGCATGTACACTTACCATGGCACCTGGCAGTCAGTAGTCACACAAAAATCTTAATTTAATGAGTTCGTGTATTTAGAAGTATTTATGTAATTAATTAAAATATAAAAAAAATTTTTAAAGGATAGAAATTCTAAGTGAAATTCCTATAATGTAAATACCAATTTATCATTATCATAAAAATAATTTATTTTTGAATAAAAGCATATGAAGTAAGAGGAAACTTTTCTCAATGTACAAAATTCAGATCATGAATAGATACAAAAATCTAGATGGATATAATTCATGTGGACAGTGGAGGTACCTGCTTGAAAGGTTACTGCTAAACAAGTACAGATAAGGGACAGCCAGGGGGTCAAGAGCTCATACTCTAAGCCAGGCTACCTGGGTTCAAGTCCCTACTTGGCTACATACACTCAAACGCCCTACCTAACTTCAGTTTCATCATCTGTAGAGCAGGATTAATAATAGCACTGACTTGATACTGTTGTAGTAGGAATTAAGTGAATGAATATGTGCAAAGATCTGAGAGCAACACTTGGTGCATTAATGAGCGCCTTGTACTTTAACTAGAAAATGTGATTATGAAGTTTTAGCCACCTTGTAAGTTTGTTTCCATAATTTCAGTCATTCATCCACTTTTGATGAGAAGCCACTTAACGATGTTAATAAAATAAAATACCATTCTTGGAAAATGTAAGTCCTAATGCTTTCAGAGGTGAATATCTTCAGATGTGCCTTCTTGAGGTGTAAAGATGCATTGAATGAGTATGAGCAAATCATTATATAGAGCAGTTTAACACATGTGGCATATTACCCTCCCCCAGTTGTTTATCTCATAAAGAAATATCACTTCATCCTCAGGAACTGAAGCCATCAGACCTCTGGATAAGAATTAAAACAGTTCACTTTGTTACCAGTTTATTAGCTAGAATGAAGGAGTATTGACTATCAAATGATATTACCAAAAGACTCACCAGCACTCTGCTTATCTCAACTTTAAAAATCAGCAAGCATTCAGGAGCACACAACACAAAGATGCATTCATTTGTAGTTACAGATTTTATGAAAGAATTTTCCTGAGGATTTCTACAGATATACAATTTCTGTAAATATACAATTTCTCTTGGTGTAAATCAATTTCATTTAGATAAGTTTGTATATATAAATATGTAAAGAAATGGGTCTCATAGCTCAATCAGATCCAATCATTTACTATTATAAAGAAAAATATTTTCTATGTAATATTGTAGTCATCACTATCAGTTCAGTTCAGTTGCTCAGTTGGGTCCAACTCTTTGTGACCCCTTGGACTGCAGCATGCCAGGCTTCCCTATCCATCACCAACTCCTGGAGCCTGCTCAAACTCAGGTCCATCACATCAGTGATGCCATTCAACTCTCTCATCCACTGTCGCCCCCTTCTCCTCCTGCCTTCAATCTTTCCCAGCATCAGGGTCTTTTCCAATGAGTTGGTTCTTCGCATCAGGTGGCCAAAGTATTGGAGTTTCAGCTTCAGCATCAGTCCTTCCAATGAATTTTCAGGACTGACTTCCTTTAGGATGGACTGGTTAGATCTCCTTGCAGGCCAAGGGACTCTCAAGAGTCTTCTCCAACACCACAGTTCAAAACCATCAATTCTTTGGTGCTCAGCTTTCTTTATAGTCCAACTCTCACATCCATACATGACCACCAGAAAAACCAAAGCTTTGACTAGACGGACCTTTGTTGGTACAGTAATGTCTCTGCTTTTTAATATGCTGTCTAGGTTGGTCATAACTTTTCTTCCGAGGAGCAAGCGTCTTTTAATTTCATGTCTGCTGTCACCATCTGCAGTCATTTTGGAGCCCCCAAATAAGTCTGTCACTGTTTGCACTGTTTCCCCATCTATTTGCCATGAAGTAATGGGACCAGATGCCATGATCTTAGTTTTCTGAATGTTGAATTTTAGGCCAACTTTTTCTCTTTCCTCTTTCACTTTCATCAAGAGGCTCTTTAGTTCTTCTTCACTTTCTGCCATAAGGGTGAAGTCATCTGAGTTTCTGAGGTTATTGATATTTTTCCTGGCAATCTTGATTCTAGCTTGTGCTTCATCCAGCCTGGCATTTCACATGATGTACTCTGAATATAAGTTAAATAAGTAGGGTGACAATATACAGCCTTGACATACCCCGATCATCACTATCACATGGATTTTTTGACCTTCTATTCAGCCCATGGCATGAAGGGTTTCACCACATCAGCCAAGATCACTATTTTGCTCCCAACTTTCTCTTATTTCCCTTTTTTATCAGATGACCCCAGCATCTGTTGAGTTATCCTGTTTGACAACACAGGGTCCATCTTCTCCTCCATCTTCTTTACACTGTACCCACTCACTTCCCACCCAGTCAGATAGCATATTCTCAAAAGTCTCTCCCTTAAATATTTGTTATCCTGTTAAAGAACTCATAATTTTTTATCTGTACCACTATAGCACTTTGCTACCTATTTCTCCCTCTAATGTCTATTGGATTACTTTAGAAGATGATCTTGGAACAACTCTTCTAAAATGCCAATCTAATTCAAGGCCAAATATTTCCCATATTGCTCTGCAAAACACTCACTCGAATGTCAGAGATGTTACATTTTGGAAATTCTGGTTTAAATATTGTTAAACATGTTTCTTCATTGTAAGATTAATCAGGGCTTTTGGGATTTGTACATTATACTATCCAAAGGGTGGGATTTTTTGTTTGTTTTGTTTTGTTTTGTTTTTGGCCATGCCTCACAACATGTGGCATCTTAGTTCCCTGACTGGGGATGGAACCTGAGCCTCACAGAAGCCAGGAAAGTCCCTCAGAAGATGTCTTAGTATATAACTTATGTAAATTTTACTGAACTATAGTGACCAAAAACTTCTTTCTTAGAAGTACAGAGAGGACTGGTGGCCTGCGGAATGTACTTTGTGAAATACTATTTTGTTTGCCTCTCCAAATCCACATTAACCTGTAGGATAAAGGGCAACTTCTTTAACATAACAAGAGCCTCTCAGCCTCCTGCTACCACCTCATCCTCACTGCACCTGCTCTATAAACCTTCTGTTCTGACCCTGTCAAACTAATCAGAAAAGGAGTACATCAAGGCTGTGTATTGTCACCCTACTTATTTAACTTATATGCAGAGTACATCATGTGAAATGCCAGGTTGGATGAAGCATAAGCTGGAATCAAGATTGCCAGGAGAAATATCAATAACCTCAGATATGCAGATGAAACCACCCGTATGGCAGAAGGCGAAGAAGAACTAAAGAGCCTCTTGATGAGGGTGAAAGAGGAGAGTGAAAAAGCTGGTTTTAAAGCTCAACATTCAGAAAACTAAGATCATGGTATCTGGTCCCATCACTTCATGGCAAGTAGATGGGGAAACAATGGAAACAGTGACAGACTTTTTTGGGGGGGCTCCAAAATGACTGCAGATGGTGACAGCAGCCATGAAATTAAAAGATGCTTGCTCCTTGGAAGAAAAGCTATGATAAACCCAGACAGCGTAATAAAAAGCAGAGACATTACTTTGCCAACGAAGGTCCATCTAGTCAAAGCTATGGTTTTTCCAGTAGTCATGTATGGATGTAAATTTGGACTATAAAGAAAGCTGAGCAGTGAAGAATTGATGGTTTTGAACTGTCGTGTTGGAGAAGGCTCTTGAGAGTCCCTTGGACTGCAAGGAGATCCAACCAGTCCATCCTAAAGAAAATCAGTCTTGAATATTCATTGGAAGGACTGATGCTGAAGCTGAAACTCCAGTTCTTCGGCCACCTGATACAAACAACCAACTCATTGGAAAAGACCCTGATGCTGGGAAAGATTGAAGGCAGGAGGAGAAGAGGACAACAGTGGATGAGATAGTTGAATGGCATCACTGACTCAATGGACATGAGTTTGAGCAAGCTCTGGGAGTTGCTGATGGACAGGGAAGCCTGGCATGCTACAGTCCATGGGGTTGCAAAGAGTCAACATACCTGAGTGACTCAACTGAACTGAACTGTCAAACTATATCTAGACCCAATGTTCTGTGTATTGTCAAGCCTTGCATGCCCTGCTCTCTCTCTACCTGAAATGCTTTCTCTTATCTTGTCTGTTTGGTGTACTCTGCTTTATCCTTCAAGATGAAGGATGGGGTACAAATGACACCTACTTTGTAAAACATTCCTGGACCGACCCATGCAGTCAGTCTCTTTCTCCTCCATACTTGTTGGTACTTATTTCTCTTGTAGTTCTAATCAAATTTTATTAAAAGTAAAATATTTGTACATAGTCCCATTTCTGTGCCAGACGGTGTGCTCCATCACTTAGTCATGTCTGACTCTTTGCAACTCCATGGACTGTAGCCCACCAGGTTCCTCTGTCCATGGAATTTTCCAGGCAAGAATACTGGAGAGGGTTGCCATTTCCTGTTCCAGAGGGTCTTCCAGACCTGCATCTCTTGCATTGGCAGATGGATTGTTTACCACTGCATGACCTGGGAAGCTATGTGCCAGGATAGGGGTCCTTTAGTGGCCAGTATTCTTTGATCCTGTGCTCTGGCCTCTGGTCCATGGTTGGTGCTCAATAAAGAAAGGAATAGTGCTTCTGTAGAAATAAGTGGACACCCTATTGTCAGAGGAGAGAGATGCTATGTAATCAAGTTAGGACTGCAATGAAATCACAGAGGCAAAGCTGTGATTGCTAACTAATATGTGGCAACTTCAGACATGAAAACATAGCAGAAATAGCATCTGTATTCCAATGTCATTGTCTACTAAAAGAGATGTCCTCAAGTCAAATGGTGAGCGTTAGTTACATTCCAGGTTACATCTTACCTTTTATTCTGCTTTCCTGGTCACCATATCTCTGAATAAAAGAGAAAAGAACAGAAGCACATTCACAGATACTGAAATCATTATTGAATATGTCACATCTCAGATTGTGGAAGATCAAAGGAGAAATAATAAATAGGTTTTTTTTCTCCTTTAGATGTAATCACTCACTCTTGCTTGGCTATAAATCATTCATTTTTGAAATCAAGGTAATTGTGGTGATAGCTGTCTATAAGAAACAAACAGCAGAGTTGACTCTCTCAGGAGAAAGCATATTCAAAGAATGAATTTACTCAGAATAACATTAGAGCTTTTACAATTAAAAGGGGCATACAGAATCCATATTATTACATGTAAGAAATGATGCTGGAACAGGATAAAAGACTTCCCCACATCAGATTTTATAGGTTGTGAAGGTATGTTTTTATGCACATTTAAAAATATAACCCAAATAAGACTAGAGAAATAAAGCAATGCAGACTTTAAGCTCATCAGGCAAAATAATATTGTTAAACGTTCATCTCTCCTTTTTTACTCATTTGTGTGGAGCAGATGTCTTTTAAGTAATTTTTACTCTAGCTGATATTTTAGGTTGGTAGGTTGTTTTAGCCAAGATCCATGAAGAAGTTACCAAGGAATAATTTAGGAAGAGATGGGTGGTGTCTATGAATTGGGGCAGGTTGGGTGAATGTTTGGTCAGCCAATGGGATTGATGGTGAATCACCATCTTGTAAAAGTTTTGCAGAATGAATCTAAAGCATTCTACAGAAGCAAAATGGTTGAGAGATGGGGTGCTGGGAAGGCAGACATGAACAGAGGTGGTCATGTTCCACCTCTGGTCATGTTTGGTCATGTTTGCTTAGAGCAGGCCCAGCCGGTGGATTGGTGGAAGCTCTAAGGATTTTGATGTAATCCTTTGTGAACTAAGTTGGGCTGGCTAAAAGGACACAGCTCCAGGGCTGCAGAAAGCAGTGTACTCCTACAAAGGGTGTGGTCTTGCTGGAATGAGGGCTGTCTATGAAAGAGGGAGGGGCTCTCTTTTGCTATTTGGGTAATGTCAGCTAACCTTATCTGAAGGAGAGATAGAAGGGATAGTTCATTTTTTCTCCTGTCCTTACCTCCTCTGCACTTTAGAGGCTGCATGATTTGATCTTACCATTTTCAAAAATACAGAAACAGTAAAAATTAAAACCAGATCAGTAAAATAGTATTTATTAAGAATTTACTGTGCCCATAAGAAGAGTTCATGAATTAGGGGCTTTCAAACTCCAAACTGATGTAAAGCTTACAGAATGGCTTGTAAAGTGAAAATGATGAAATGGTTTAGTCTGTACAGTGATTGGTTTTTATAGTGGGGGTTTCTCCAAGGAAGGATTAAATGTGATTATCTTATACTTTTAGATAGGTGACTTTAATTTATCTTACGATTGAAATCTGAAAGAATAAAGAAACTCAAAATTAGCTTGTATCTAAATTTTCCTTTAGGGGAGGTGAAGGTTCTAATTTTAAAAATCAAAATTCTGTGTTATAATGAATTAATATTATACTTAAACTTTTATATATTTAGGTATCTATTTTAAAGCTCCCAAGTATAAAGGACAGTATTGTGGCATTGAAAGCAATGAAGAAGACAGTGTTTACTCTCAAGCACTTATTGTCTTATAGGGAAGATGAGCACAAAATTACTAGACTAATTTATCAGAAGGTAAGATTAGTGCTCTACTAGGGAAGTTCAGATGAGAAAGTGAAGAATTATAACTGGTGAGTGAAGAAAAATAAGCATCAGCTTTTTGTCTTTCTGATTTCCTGAGCACAAGTAGCATATATCAAGAATATTTGCAGATCAGAAGTATCTTCCTCTAGTATTTATAAAGCCGGCAGAAAGCTGTGATATGGTATTAGTAGGTTGTTCTCAAATTTTTCTCTTCAAGCAAAACATTAAAAGGAAACTTTCTCCAAAATGCGAGAATACCTGTGTTGTCTCCCATTCTTCCTTCCAGCTATTCTGCTGTTTCCCCTGTCTCAGGACCTTTTTGTTTGCACCTGCAATTCTGTCCCCATGCTCTTGGCTCCTGCATGGTACTCTGCTGACTGTTTCTCATGTTTCACATCCCAGCTTAAATGTCTCTTCCTAGAAAAGGTTCGTATTTACAGCATTTGTTCACGTCCACCATTACACGTCAAAGCACTACTTGAGAGGAAGAACCCTTGCCTATTTTGTTCACTAATATATCCCTAAAGAAGGCGTAAGAAATAATGTATACTTAATATGTATATTTTAAATGAATAGATGAATACATCTCTTCAAGTGTTTATCCCTACATTAGATTATATATAAGCTTCTTAAGTGCAGGGTAAATGTCTTTTTTGCTCATGCTAATATACCTAGAACAGTGCCTAATTTAAGGAAGATTGTCAAGAAATATTTTTTAAAGATGGAAATGAATTAATCAAAGTCTAGTTAAAGTAAAAAGCAAAATGAGCAATAACAATAACAAAAGCTTATGATCCTACCATTGGGTTGCCAGTAGGTATAATTTTAAAAAATTATAGCTTCAAGATTAAATACATGTAAACATCTTCTCAATTTGAATTTATTGTGGGATAATTCCTTAAATTTATTAAGCCAGATGTAATAATTTTAAACATGCTCCCTTTCCCCTCACAAAGAATTGTGACTGATAATCCATTATTAATATTCCTTATGAATCTTTCATCACTCTAAGTTAAATAATAAGTGTTGTTAATGGGGTTTACTATGTTAATTGCAGTTTGGAGTTACCAAGTCTTAAATTATGGACCACATGAAAGACTGATGTCCATATTGTATAGTTTTATTGGTCTAAAGTTATTCCCAATATTGCCCACCAGATGGCAGTGTACAGGAAAACTTTTCCACTTCAAAAAAAATTCATTCTTCAGCCACTGGATGGCACCTCTCCTTTGTTTTCCGAAACTCTTGACCCATTCGTCTTGATTCCTTTTGTGATCCCTGTCTGCACAGCTTTCCGCCTGTAGTTCTTCCCTATCACATGGGCTTCCACCTGCAGTGCTAGTCATGCGTAAGATTCCCTAAAGAGAAGGTCTTTAGGACATTCATTTGAAGGATATTCATTGTGAATATTTTCCACTCTAATTGTTTAAACTATACTTTAAAGAAGAAGAAATTGTTTCTTGCATTTTAAAGGCAACAGAAAGCTGCATATGATTCTTTAAATATTATGAGAATATCATATATACATTTATAATAGACAAAATGTGTATGAGCAAGTGATGTTTTTGTTGAAAGGCTTTTGATTACCTTGTACAATAGCATCATGTTGTTCCCTATATGATTCCATATAGGGAGCTTTAAGCTCTACCATTCAATATAGGTTATTTATACCTCCTTTGCCTATTAAAAACTACTGATTAAAAAAAAAAAATTTAGGGAAAAATGTACAACCGTATCAGAATCCCAGTGTAATTTAGACTGTGATTTTATAGTGTTTGCAGACAAATGAATTTTTTTAAATATGTGTATATACACACACATATATATACAACATATATTTATAATTTGTTAATAAGGGCTGATAAATTTTCCTCTTTGGATATTTCCTTATTAACATATTTGACTTGTCAACCAAAATTCTTATAAGGTCATTATATAAAATGATGCTTTTGGGGATCATACTTTCAAAGCATTTTAAAGATGCTCCAAGAAGTTTAGCTATTATAACCAGCAGTTTTAAAATAAATTGCCATGTTTTGTAAACGCTATTTTTAAGTCAGACAGTATATTCTACATGAAACTTTGTTTTCATTGCCTACTGTTTAAAAGCATATCATAAACGTCTTAAAGCTCATTAGAGATGATCTGCTTTGAAATAAATCTGTTTTCATATTCTTCCCTCTTGAAGATTTTTATCTGTATATCCTCAAATGGCTTATCTTTGTACTCTGTGCTTTAAGACGCTCTTCTTTTCACAGTTCACAGAACTTGTATTTATGATCTTGGGGGCTCTTTCAAAGTGTTGGTGTTCAGAGAAGCTGACAACCATAGGGAGCTATGCAAATGTATAACAATAACACTGTGTGCATTATAACACAAACCAGACCTCTGTTAAAAGTGCCTTGGTTGGGTGTGTGCTTGCTGTATTTAGTCACTCAGTTGTGTCTGACTTTGCGGCCCCATGGACTGCAGCCCGCCAGGTTCCTCTGTCCATGGAATTCTCCAGGTGAGAATACTGGAGTGGGTTGCCATGCCCTCCTCTAGTGGATCTTCCCAATCTAGGGATCGGACGTGTCTCCCACATTGAAGGTGGATTCTTTACCATCTGAGTCACCAGAGAAGCCCTTGGGTGGATGGGAGAAATCAATCAGAAAATGAGATTTGGTAATTTCTCTCTTCTGTGCTCCTTCCACCCTCTTAAGTCAGTTAAGATATAATTTGTTCCAAGTAACAGCAAACAAAAACTTAAAGTAAGATAGAAGAAAAATGCATTATCTCTCGTAAAAAAGAGGACTGAGGTGTGGTTAATATAGAAGCTGAAAAGATATTCTTTCTGTCTTTCCCTTTTACCATTCAGCCTATCAGCTTTGTCTTCTGGCTTATCTGCTTATGGTTATTAGATGAATGTATATGTCTATAAAGTGAAGTTGCTCACTCGTGTCCAACTCTTTGTGACCCTATGGACTGTAGCCTACCAGCCTCCTCCGTCCATGGGATTCTCCAGGCAAGAGTACTGGAGTGGGTTGCCATTTCCTTCTCCAATATTTCTATAAGTCTCATTCAAATACCAGAACATCCAAAGAAAAAAAGATAATGCTTACCATACCCAGAGGCCCTGAAGTCAACTCCCTCAGGTCTCATTGGCCAGAATTGATTGTATATATACTCCTTTCTAAACCAGTCCATGGCAAAGCAATTTGATTTCCATGATGACTCAGACTGTTTAGTTTACCAGTGAGTCACATAGTGGAGGGGAGAATTTTCCAATGAAAACATCCAAGAAGGGTAGATGGGCTTAGGGTAGACAACCAATAATTTCTGGTGCCCTACATTGGTGGAAGTGTGGGAGAACTTGGAAAGATTTGTTAATCAGATAAGAGGGAGAGTCTGCTTAAAATCTCAGTAGTTTTAATGTCCTTTGCTCACGGACCCTCTGGGGATGATGATCCATTAGCCTTTGAGACTGTGCTATCAGCTTGAAAAAAGCTGGTCTGTTTGTTCTTTCAAATATTTCACTATTACATCCAGTTTAAAATCTTCACTCTAGCTGTAGAGTATTTGTTATATGATAAAGACTTGGGGTTCTGGGCCTTCTTGTTTTTAACCCTCATTTATGAATGTAGGATCTCATATTTCTGCCAGGAATGGAAATTCTGTTATTCAGTTGCTAATGTTGTGTCCAACGCTTTGTGACCCCATGAACTGTAGCCAGCCAGGCTTCTATGTCCATGGGATTTCCCAGGCAAGAATACTAGAGTGAGTTGCCATTTCCTTCTCCAGGGGACCTTCCCAACCCAGGGATCGAACCTATGTCTCCTGCATTGGCAGGCAGGTTCTTTAATTACCACTGAGCCACCAGGGAGGCCCTAGTAGTAATTCTAGACCATTAGGGGAGGGGAGAATCTATCCTGTATTCCACTAACCCCAGCAACTATTCCTTCACACACATCTTATTACCTTGTATCCCTGAGAAAATAAAGGTCAGGTCATAGGAACTTCATCAGCTGATCTTCCTTTTGTCATTTCTGAGTCTCTACTCCTTCCTTTTCATTTACAAGCATGAAATACCTCTCCTCCCTTATAGTTTCCTCCTATTCCTCCAGTAACGTTTTTGATTCTTTTCTCTCCCAACTCCTTGAGCTCTGCGATCCCAGTCCTTCTCCAAGTCAGCTGGGCTAGAGACTTTGGACTTATCTTTGACCCCCACATGCAATGAGTTGCCAATTTCTATTGATTCTTCCTCTCAGGTATCATTCTTTCTTTCCTGATGTCACTGTTGTCTCTTGCTGAAATAATTTTGGTTTTTGTAGTTCAAATTATGTTCTTGAATCAAGTTGTGCTATAATCTGGCATTTGAAATAGAGCTTCTATTTTGCTATTTTTTATCTTTATTAAGTATTCTGAGAGGTAACCTTTTGGTGATCTATATTTGCTTTGCAGCACACTAGAATTACAGGGTGCACATAAAACCTGAAGGGGCTGAAATGGTAGGAACTAACTACCAAGTACGGAGAGAGCACTAATTAAAGTGTCTTACCACTAAATCTTCCTGATATTAGGGTAGATAAATTAGAACTGTGTGGATTTACAGAGGCTAATTTTGAGATGACAAAATAAATCCCATTATTATTCACATCCTAAGAGAAGGTTGATAATGTTGTAGGCGAATGTCAGTTGATTTTGTGAAACCAGCTATTTGTATAAATGGCTATTAAATAGGGCCAATTCAGTTCTAGGCGCTTTTTGTTCAAGCCATTGTTTACTTTTATTTTTTATTTTTTTCCTTTTAGTTCAAAATTTCAATCCATTTTATATTATGGCCAAGACTGAACAGCTTGCTGAAACATCTCATTTTCCAGAACCATATGCTAAAAAGTATAAAGGGGGAGCACCTTAAGTAATTTTATTAAGTTGGTATAAAATATTATGTTTGCTGTTCTACTCTTGTTTTCGTTGATTTTATCCATTCACAAATCCAAAATACAATCAGTTTTGTTTGCAGACATGACAGACATGCCTTTTTTCTAATAGTTTCTAAAATATAAACACTTTGAAAATAAAAAATCACTTAAACATCTACAAATCCTAGAGAAGAACATAAAACATTCTTGTAAGACCATTTTAATGTCAGAATTTTTATTGAATTACTTCTCCACCTACCAGTTGATCAAGTACACGGTACATCAGACAACCAAATGAGGATCCAAATTACCTGGCAGTCCATTTCCCAAATCTTCATCCAAGTTTCATAATTTAAAACGTTTTAAAATGATTTTTAAAAACCCAGCCTTAATCTAATCCTGTCCTTCTCAACTAATGGATCTTGGGTTCTCACTCACTGAGAAAACACAAATCATTCTTTATTAAAGTCATGAGACAGCCTTATCACTTCTTCCTTTCTGTAAATCTCTTTTCCATTCTTTCCCTCTCTGGGTGAGTTGAGCCCTCCTCTTTTCGAATATGGGCTTCCCTGGTGGTGCAGAGGTTAAAGCGTCTGCCTGCAATGTGGGAGACCTGGGTTTGATCCCTGGGTCGAGAAGATCCCCTGGAGAAGGAATTGGCAACCCACTCCAGTATTCTTGCCTGGAGAATCCCATGGACGGAGGAGCTTGGTGGGCTACAGTCCATGGGTCGCAAAGAGTCGGACACGACTGAGCAACTTCACTTCACTTTTCCAATATAAGCTCCAAACCTATGTATTTGATAACATTTATTATCAAATGTGTCTCCTGAGCCTTTAGTCTTTATCCTTCTAGTTGTCCATACTGTACACTTTCTAATCTTTGTCAGCCTTTCCCAGGAACTCATTATCAAATGATTACTCATCTCAGTTTATTCAACTTCTTCCTAAATTTTCTATCAAATTCTTTGCATTTCCACCAGTACTGCTCCATCTAAAACCTACCTCACCTGCACGTTATTGGCACTACTAATATTTTTTCTTAATGAATTCCTTCAGTTATGTTCTCAAAACAATTAAAATCATGTTACTCCTTGCCTCAACAAAATTCATCAGTGCCTGTCTGTGGTCTGAAGATAAAATTCAGATGTCTTCACATTTCATTCATGCTCTTCTTTGGTCTGACACAGAACTACCTTTCCAAACCCATCTCCAAGAATATCCTTCATTCTATGCACCTTGGACTTGCCCATGATGTATTACGATTGTCCTGCCTATGCTTATGTTATTATAGCAACCCAGAAAGTCCTCCCCACCAACTTGAACTATTTAAGTCCTACTTATCTTTCATGATCCATTGGATTTTCATTAACTCCTTCCTCTGATCCTTCAGTGAGAATAAACCCAATGCTCCTGTACTCCTGAACTAAACTTTTTATAGTGCTATCAAATCACTTCACTCATCCTGCTTTTTATTGTATCCAGTGGTTCATTTGCATTTTCCCAAACAAATGACACATCTTTTGAAGATGATGACTGTATCTTATTTATCCTTGTAGTCATTCTCCCTTCCCTGCCCCAAGCATTTAGCAAAAGTTTTATACAAAGCAAGAACTCAACAACATTTGCTAGAATGAAATTACTTACTTGTTATTCAAATAGTCTGGCTTACATTTTGATGAGATTTTTATAATTTCATGACATTTTCAATGTAAAGTAAAGCACAGTGCTCAACTTTCTAGTGTTCAGTGCACTGGTTTGCCTTAAAGGATCTTTGATGGGTCTAAATATTGATTCTCTTAGCATTCAAGACATCACGACAGGGCTTGGCATGTCTTGAAAGATTTATTCCAATATGCATTACAAACATCATTTTCTGTGTTTACTGTGATGTGACAAGGTTGTCAGAGTGGTTAAAAGCATGGGTATTGAAATAAGAATGGGTGGATTGGAAATCAAACTGCCACTCACTTTTTTAAGACTCAAATTTTTTAGTCTTATTTTTAGACTTGGATGAAAGGGGTCCTTGCTTTAGAAAGTTCTCCTCTTCCTCTGGCCACACCTTTCATCACAAGAGGAAGAGTTCATGCCACCAAGGGGTATGTGTTTACCTAGCACCTGCATCTCCACTTTTAAAACATGCTTTTGGATTCCTGGGGCCTATTGTGCAGATGACCTTGTACCCACTTTCGGGTCCTGCACAGGCATCTCTCTTTGTCTGTTTTCCATGGGTAGACTACAAGAACAAAGTGTCCTGCAGGGAAAGCTATTTGGTAGAGCAGGGACTGAGCTTAGACACAGGAGCAGGGCTGTCCACAGACTGAACACATGAGGTCTCTTGAAGAGTGGAATATGGTCTAGGGTGGGAGATTGGGATCCAGAATGATCTTTCCCCTTATCTCTGTGTCCCTGTGTGGGGACACAGAGGGATAAAAAAATTTAACCCTGATGTTACATATTTTTATGTTGATATATTGCCAAGATAAAAGTAGAGAACATATTTTATGTAAAATTTTATTAGCTTGGTATGTAAATTTTGAATATTTGGACTCAAAGTGTCTAGGTCCCTATTTGTCTTCTTCCCTAATCCTGGCATATGTAATAGGCTATAAAACTGAGATAATTAACACTTCTTTCCCTTACCAGCTGACACTGTAGGTTAATTATGATAATGTAATCACAGCACATCAGTTCTTAGTAAATGATCAGTAAATACAAGCTATTATTAGTAATAATTTATTCCTCCATTTGTTCAAAATATTTTTGAGTACTTACAATGGATTAAGCACAATTTTATGTGAAAACAGACAAGATTCCTGCCCTCATGCCATTTATATCTTGGACAGCAAAGACTTGACCAGAAAAATTGCAAGCTATGCCAGAAGCAATAAAAAGATGATAAGCTAGAGAGTGATAGGACAGCACTGGGCATCCAGGAAAGGACTCCGTCAGGAGGTGGCAGTTGAACAGTGAAGATGACAGCAGCTGGCAGAAAGCTCCACACAAAGACTGGGGCATGAGAATCCCAGGTGGTGGGAATAGCAGGTACGAAGGCTCTGGGGCATGAGTAAGTTCAGTAGGATTGGGGGCCTTGAGGGCCAGGGTACTATGATCTGTGCCTTCCTCTGTACCCCAGCTATACTTCTTAGGTATGAAATTAGTAAACAGGGCAAGATTATTTATGTTTAACAGGATAAGTAGCTTGCATTTTACTTTGAGCAAATGGTCAATCACTGGAAGAGTTTAAGCAGAAGTGTGATACAGTCTCATTCACACTTTTGAGCGCTCAGTCTGATTGCAATATGGAAAATGGAATGATAAAAGTGATGAAGGCAATGATGAACAGTAAAAGTACAAGAGGAGAGCTAGTAAAATTAGTGAGGAGGCTATTACAGAAGGCCCAGGCAAGGGGTGGTTGTGGTAATGATAGTAATGGTCATAGAAGTAGAACTAATAGTGATTATAGAAGTAACATCAATAGTAGTATCAGTAATAATAGCAGTGAACGATATAGAAGTATCTTTCTTTGTCAGGTTCTGAATTGAATACTACAGAATTAAATTTTTAGATAGCCAGCTTAAATTTGAATTCTGTTTTTATTGAAATATAGTTGATTTACAATATTAGTTTCAGAATCACAGTAGAGTGATTCCACATTTTTACAGTTTATACTCTATTAAAAGTTGTTATAAGATAATGGCTTAATTCCCTGTGCTGTACAATGTATCCTTGTGCTTGTCTACTTTATACATAGTAGTTTATATCTCTTAATCCCATACCCCTGTCTTGCCCCTGCCCTGTTTACCTCTCCCCACCAGTAACCCCTTGTTTGTTTTCTATACCTGTGAATGTATTTCTCTTTTGCTACATATATTCATTTGTATTTTTTTACACTCCATATGTAAATAAGGTCATACAGTGTTTATTTTTCTCCATTTGACTTGTTTCACAAAGCATAATAAATTGCTGCAGTGGTAGAATTTCATTCTTTTTTATGGTTGAGCAATACTCCTGTGTGTGTGTGTGTGTGTGTGTGTGTGTGTGTCTGTGTGCGCCACATCTTATTTATCCATTCAATTTTGTCTGTCCAGTGGACATTTAGGTTGCTTCCATATCTTGGCTATTAGAAATAATGTTGCTGTAAATATTGGGGTGCATATATCTTTTCAAATTAATGTTTCATTTTTTCTGGCTATAAACCCAGGAGTTGAATTGCATCAAAGTCTAAATTTCTTCATTGATAGGTCATTCTTTTAACAAAAGTCAATCTTAAATGAAAAGGTCATTTTCTATACTTAACACATTAAGTACCAAGACTTTTGAGAGCATGACTATATACTTATAGAGGGTATTTGGCTGCAGGGAATCAAACATTTCCTCAGCTAACTGATCATTTCACAGAGTCAGCCTTTTAGAGCTGAAAGTCATCCTATGGATCCTGTGAATCATCTTCCAGTGAAGAAACTGCCTCTGAGGATTTAGTGAGCTAAGCTGAAGATGCCTCAGTTTCTTTTTGGCTTCTAGTCTGTATCATAGCCACGCTCTGTGCATAGCCCCGTATGTTGTGCTGCTGAAGAACAATGGAAACTTATGTCTGAAATATTGCTTTCCACATCTGTCTGCCACACAAAAAAACAAAAACTATTTAAAGCTTTGAGAAGCAGTGATTTCCCAAGTTGACACATATGCAAATGTGAGAAATGTTTTTGTCCTAAAGTCTCCTTCCAAAAGCAATATACCTCTGAGTCATTCTGATTCTGTGTGCTCACTGATGAAATGAGCGTTGCTGCTGGATGTCTGATGAAATGAATGTCCTGAATAAAGTCACATGAGATGGATTTCCTCTTAAGAATATTTTAAATCAACACTAATTTGCACAAAGTCCTTCTCTTAAACCTTTAATTTGAAAATGAGTCTGCATACATAACATTTATTTCTATAATTTGTTTTATTTTGGTAGTTGAGTTTAGATGTCATAACATCAAATTAGTAAGCTTATGAAGCATTCACACATTACATAATAGAATTTCAATGTATTCTGTGAAGTATTTTTACAGGAATTCCAATTTCAAACCATAATTATTTTTCAAGTGTGAATCAATTGAATTTTTGGCTTGAGACGGTTAAGAAAAGGCCACCAGAACTATAGTGAAAAGAGCAACAAGGACAAAAGCAGAAAAAGCTCTGGCAGCTTTGCTATTGTTACTATTGAAGAAGATTTTAAATTTAAAAGTATGAAACAAAGAAACTGGTGAATGTGTCATTGCCTGAGATTCAAGGTCTGTTTGAAGGACTGTGCATGTAGGTGAAGAAATGTATTTTGCTGTTAACTTTAAATCTTACAAAGAAGTGATCATTTTGAGGTATTTTCCTCTATTTGTATTTTTCTTGGATTCCAAGTATCTTGGAGTATTTTAAAAGCTTTTTATGTCTTTGGAAATAAAATAAATAGTTTAACAAGGACATGATGTTCATAAAAGTTTCAATGATCAACTAATAATATAAAGCAGAATCTACATTGTAGGAAATTTTCAACACAGAAAATTTGGTATTCTTCTAGGAGCCAAAAACATTCAATTAAAATTTTATTCCTGGCATGACCTAGATACCACTCTATGAATTCCTTGTAGCAGACCTAATCCTACGATGGGTAGACTTCAGACTTCTGTTTTGTTTCTGTTTTTTTTTCCTAAAAAAAAGTTGGTATTTTTGTCTCCTTCTCTTATTCTTGTACCCTTGCTTTCTCTCTCTCTTTTCTTTACTTTTCCAAATCTACCTTAAATACTGAAAATATTTTTGTAAGAGTATTATTAAACACAAGAAATTGTTTTTTCAAATTTCTTTCTTGGTACCAGGCATTAAAAAATAGGTTTGTTGTTTAATCCTGGGTGTTTAATGCAAGCATTTAAAGTTATATTGACACTTTTAGAAACCGTTAATATCTATATTACAGTAAGTATAGACTTACTGTATAAGAGTAAATATAGACTTATCTGTGTTAGAGTAAATATAGACTTATCTGTGTTAGATAAAAGATGTTAAACTAGTGGGCAAAGCCCTATGATAAAAATAATGTATTCCATGGGCTAAACATCATGGCTAGATTTATAATGCATTAATTCTTTTGCTCATTCAAGATGATGCTTGTTTATTGCTTACTCTTGTAAATAGGATGCCAAGGATAAAAAGATGACTATGACATAATTTGCTCTCCGGGAGTTTGTAATCTGGCCAATTTCTTCCCCTGATGGTCATTTTGAAGATTATGGCAGAACTTAACATTTCCCTAAAAGAATCCAAATAATTATTCAGTCTCTATGTAGAAAATTATTTTCAAATTTACAAAATAAATTTCCAATAAACAGTCTGACAAATGCAAAAATTGGTAACATCTAAGGCTTATCCAGTTCTAGTGGAGGGAAAAATCTTTACATTTATGTAATGAATATCAAGATGCACTAAACTATTCCTCTGAGCTATATTTAGTTGCTATAAAGGTCTCTTCAGTTAATCCTTGACAAAAGAACCAAATCTTTCAAGTGAATGCATTCTTATGTAGCAAATGTTGTGAATAAATTCCACAGGCTGCCCTAATTAATTCCATTTTCTAAGTACAATGAAATCCCTCTTTTAACAAAGATCTAAATAGACAAAGTAGTCTTAAACTCTAATTCACGAGGCTGAATCTTGGTAACATAGTAGTTCCAGTGCATAATTTTTATATCTGGCATATTTAAGGACTTGGAGTTGATAAGTTACATGAAAACATATTTTTCTCATTCCTGTTTAACTAAAAAGAAAGAACCAGGCCATCAACAACTTATTCTGAGAAATGCATAATATATTACCATTCAAAGGAATGAAAAAGTGTATTATATTTCCTGTTGAAATATATTCTGAATTTGTATCAAAGAAAACATGCAAATACTTCCTGTAACTAATGTAATCCTTCTTTTGATTCATGACTTTTGATATAGAAAGGCGATTATGTTTTAAAATGATGCTACTTTTTAGTGAAGTTTATTTTCTTCAAAATATTTGATGCTTTTTGAAAGACAAATTCATGGATCAACATGGTTTTGTATGTTTTCCTATGGAACACTGAGCAATAGTTAAATATTACCATCACAAATTACAATCATGATTTAATATTTCAGTGATTTAGGAATGCCCTGAAGATATTTGAATTGTGAAGTGTTTCTCTGTGAGAAACTTTTAAAAATATACCAATAGTAGTGGTAGTGAGCCTATTCTGCCATTTGTGTAAGAGAAATTCTATAAATACAAATCTATTAACAGGGTTAAATTTTAACACATGAAATGTTAAAAATTCCACATTGGATTTGTAGCACTAGATTTAAAATATTCTATCATTTTTTCCCTTTTTCAAGGCAAGGAGGTATGGAAGGCCATCTCAAGAAGAGAGGTATACTTGACCCAACAAATCATATGTATTTTGAAATATTCTAGTTTGAAATATTTTGAGTATTGTATTTTGGTGGCTACTGTACGGTTGGTAGAAGGCCATATCAAAGAGAGTATTCATATCTCTTAGAATGAGAGTTGGCAGTTTTTCAAAAGTGCTCTTCAAAAGTGACATTAATACTCTTGAGGTGTGCTAGGGAGAAAGCAAGCCTAGTACCCCTCCACAGAGAGGAGTAGGTGATTGTTTGTATGGTGGGATTTGAGCTGCACCAAGAAGATCCCTGTTACCCTAAGTTTTCTCGACAATCTCACATAATCTCATTGCCTAAAGTTCTACTGATACGTAGAGTTTATGAGTAAGTGACCCTTGGTGAAAAAAGATGTGTCATGCTAAATTTTATATTCATGGTACTTTCTTTAACAAAACTCCAGAAAGAGGGCTTTCTTGCATTCAGATGATACTGAAGCACTGGGAACTGAGATCAAGAGATAAGGGAACAAGATGGTCAAAATAAACTGAGGACAAAATAAAGGACACCCAAGCCGGTTTCACTTTGAATGTTTTTCTTGCAGTTGAGCTGATAATTTAATTTAAATCATTGTGTGATGCTTGGCTACAGAGAGATAGTTATCATTTCACCTTAGTTAGGGAATGATATATGGAGAAGGAAGCCAGATTCTTTTCCTGAAATATTGGCATACATAGTTCAAGATCCATGTTAGATGGAGTAAAAGTAGATTTACTGAGGATAAAATGGCTATCTGAATAACTTAATGCTACTACGGCTTTTATTCTTCATAGAAATGCTTTATGGAAATGCAGAAAAGATGCTACTTTGAAAAACCTGTGAATTTCTACTAATCCTTCATTATAATGAGCCATTAGAAATTTTATAGGTATAACCTACATGTCTTTATTGGGAATATGAAGATGAAAGATCTGCCAATCATGTTTTGGTTGTCTTCTAATCTTTTACTTCATATTTATATTGAAAATGGCATCAAAACTTAAAGAAAGATTTAAATCCTATCAGAAGTGCCTAAAGTCTTTACAATGCAGTTCATCTTTCTGACCACCTAAATGTAAAATTAGAGCTGCTATTGCTCTCCATATCTCCTCCCCAGCCACTTTGTTTCAGAAACTTGCTTCAATTCCAAACAATATGCTTGGCTGAAGAAATACTACTTACAATCCCAGATTAAAATATTTCAAAAGGATATGATCTAGACAAATGTTGAAGTCATATGAAACATTCTGTATGTTTACACTATCACCACTGCATTCAGACAAAAGCAAATGGCACCCCACTCCAGTACTCTTGCCTGGAAAATCCCATGGATGGAGGAGCCTGGTGGGCTACAGTCCATGGGGTCGCAAAGAGTCGGACATGACTGGGCGACTTCACTTTCACTTTTCACTTTCATGCATTGGAGAAGGAAATGGCAACCCACTCCAGTATTCTTGCCTGGAGAATCCCAGGGACAGGGGAGCCTGGTGGGCTGCCATCTATGGGGTCGCACAGAGTCGGACATGACTGAAGCGACTTAAGCAGCAGCAAGAACATTTCAGGTCAAGCTAATGAATTAGAACATGTCAAAAATGAAGAGTCTAACATTTTTTTCTTCATAATTGAAGAGTGGTGTCGGAGAAGACTCTTGAGAGTCCTTTGGACTGCAACCAGTCCATTCTGAAGGAGATCAGCCCTGGGATTTCTTTGGAAGGAATGATGCTAAAGCTGAAACTCCAGGACTTTGGCCACCTCATGTGAAGAGTTGACTCAGTGGAAAAGATTCTGATGCTGGGAGGGATTTGGGGCAGGAGGAGAAGGGGATGACAGAGGATGAGATGGCTGGATGGCATCACTGGCTCGATGGACATGAGTCTGAGTGAACTCTGGGAGTTGATGATGGACAGGGAGGCCTGGCGTGCTGCAATTTATGGGGTCGCAAAGAGTCGGACACAACTGAGCGACTGAACTGAACTGAACTGATACATTTCTGGTATAGCTCAGAATTAAACTGTTTCAATATTTAACAAGTTTTATCTATGGATTTTGTTTTGCTCAAAATGTGCTAAAAGGAGTTTTAAACAAAACTTGCTATGGGAGAGACACACTGGCATAGAGTGAACAATTATGGGACATTCTAGTTAGTTGATGTAAGATATATTATCCCTCCTCTCTCCTACGGGGACTTTTTAATTAATGTTTGTGACTAGGGTGTCTATATGTGGAGAGTTCAACATAAAAGTCTTCATCAGATCAGATCAGTCGCTCAGTCGTGTCTGACTCTTTGCGACCCCATGAATCACAGCACGCCAGGCCTCCCTGTCCATCACCAACCCCCGGAGTTCACTCAGACTCACGTCCATCAAGTTAGTGATGCCATCCAGCCATCTCATCCTCTGTCGTCCCCTTCTCCTCTTGCCCCCAAT
Organism: Bos indicus; assembly: GCF_029378745.1. Classification (NCBI taxonomy): domain Eukaryota; kingdom Metazoa; phylum Chordata; class Mammalia; order Artiodactyla; family Bovidae; genus Bos; species Bos indicus. Next base: position 47,381,627 of record NC_091767.1, on the reverse strand, counting down.
CCCTCCCAGCATCAGAGTCTTTTCCAATGAGTCAATTCTTCCCATGAGGTGGCCAAAGTACTGGAGTTTCAGCTTTAGCATCATTCCTTCCAAAGAAATCCCAGGGCTGATCTTCTTCAGAATGGCCTGGTTGGATCTCCTTGCAGTCCAAGGGACTCTCAAGAGTCTTCTCCAACACCACAGCTCAAAAGCATCAATTCTTCGGTGCTCAGCCTTCTTCACAGTCCAACTCTCACATCCATACATGACCGCAGGAAAAACCATAGCCTTGACTAGATGAACCTTTGTTGGCAAAGTAATGTCTCTGCTTTTGAATATGCTATCTAGGTTGGTCATAACTTTCCTTCCAAGGAGTAAGCGTCTTTTAATTTCATGGCTGCAGTCACAATCTGCAGTGATTTTGCACCCCAGAAAAATAAAGTCTGACACTCTTTCCACTGTTTCCCCATCTATTTCCCATGAAGTGATGGGACCGGATACCATGATTTTTGTTTTCTAAATGTTGAGCTTTAAGCCAACTTTTTCACTCTCCACTTTCACCTTCATCAAGAGGTTTTTTAGTTCCTCTTCAATTTCTGCCATAAGGGTGGTGTCATCTGAATATCTGAGGTTATTGATATTTCTCTCGGCAATCTTGATTCCAGCTTGTGTTTCTTCCAGTCCAGCATTTCTCATGATGTACTCTGCATAGAAGTTAAATAAGCAGGGTGACAATATACAGCCTTGACGTACTCCTTTTCCTATTTAGAACCAGTCTGTTGTTCCATGTCCAGTTCTAACTGTTGCTTCTTGACCTGCATACAAATTTCTCAAGAGGCAGGTCAGGTGGTCTGGTATTTACATTACTTTCAGATTTTCCACAGTTTATTGTGATCCACACAGTCAAAGGCTTTGGCATAGTCAATAAAACAGAAATAGATGTTTTTCTGGAACTCTCTTGTTTTTTCCATGATCCAGCAGATGTTGGCAATTTGATCTCTGGTTCCTCTGGTTTCTAAAACCAGCTTGAACATCAGGAAGTTCACGATTCACATATTGCTGAAGCCTGGCTTGGAGAATTTTGAGCATTACTTTACTAGCGTGTGAGATGAGTGCAATTCTGCAGTAGGTGAGCATTCTTTGGCATTGCCTTTCTTTGGGATTGGAATGAAAACTGACCTTTTCCAGTCCTGTGGCCACTGCTGAGTTTTCCAAATTTGCTGGCAAATTGAGTGTAGCACTTTCACAGCATCATCTTTCAGGATTTGAAATAGCTCAACTGGAATTCTATCACCTCCACTAGCTTTGTTCATAGTGATGCTTTCTAAGGCCCACTTGACTTCACATTCCAGGATGTCTGGCTCTAGGTCAGTGATCACACCATCATGATTATCTGGGTCATGAAGATCTTTTTTGTACAGTTCTTCTGTGTATTCTTGCCATCTCTTAATATCTTCTGCTTCTGTTAGGTCCATACCATTTCTGTCCTTTATCGAGCCCATCTTTGCATGAATATTCCTTTGGTATCTCTGATTTTCTTGAAGAGATCTCTAGTCTTTCCCATTCTGTTGTTTTCCTCTATTTCTTTGCATTGATGGCTGAAGAAGGCTTTCTTATCTCTTCTTGCTATTCTTTGGAACTCTGCATTCAGATGCTTATATCTTTCCTTTTCTCCTTTGCTTTTCACTTCTCTTCTTTTCACAGCTATTTGTAAGGCCTCCCCAGACAGCCATTTTGCCTTTTTGCATTTCTTTTCCACGGGGATGGTCTTGATCCCTGTCTCCTATACAGTGTCACGAACCTCAGTCCATAGTCCATCAGGCACTCTATCAGATCTAGGCCCTTAAATCTATTTCTCACTTCCACTGTATAATCATAAGGCATTTGATTTAGGTCATACCTGAATGGTCTAGTGGTTTTCCCTACTTTCTTCAATTTAAGTCTGAATTTGGCAATAAGGAGTTCATGGTCTGAGCCACAGTCAGCTCCTAGTCTTGTTTTTGCTGACTGTATAGAGCTTCTCCATCTTTGGCTGCAAAGAATATAATCAATCTGATTTCAGTGTTGATCATCTGGTGATGTCCATGTATGAATCTTCTCTTGTGTTGTTGGAAGAGGGTGTTTGTTATGACCAGTGCATTTTCTTGGCAAAACTCTATTAGTCTTTGCCCTGCTTCATTCCGTATTTCAAGGCCAAAATGCCTGTTACTCCAGGTGTTTCTTTACTTCCTACTTTTGCATTCCAGTCCCCTATAATGAAAAGGACATCTTTTTTGGGTGTTAGTTCTAAAAGGTCCTGAGGTCTTCATAGAAGCGTTCAACTTCAGCTTCTTCAGCGTTACTGGTTGGGGTATAGACTTGGATTACTATGATATTGAATGGTTTGCCTTGGAAACGAACAGAGATTATTCTGTCGTTTTTGAGATTGCATCCAAGTACTGCATTTCGGACTCTTTTGTTGACCATGATGGCTACTCCATTTCTTCTGAGGGATTCCTGCCTGCAGTAGTAGATATAATGGTCATCTGAGTTAAATTCACCCATTCCAGTCCATTTCAGTTCTCTGGTTCCTAGAATGTCGACATTCACTCTTGCCATCTCTTGTTTGACCACTTCCAATTTGTCTTGATTCATGGACCTGACATTCCAGGTTCCTATGCAATATTGCTCTTTACAGCATCGGACCTTGCTTCTATCACCAGTCACATCCACAGCTGGGTATTGTTTTTGCTTTGGCTCCATCCCTTCATTCTTTCTGGAGTTATTTCTCCACTGATCTCCAGTAGCATATTGGGCCTCTACTGACCTGTGGAGTTCCTCTTTCAGTATCCTATCATTTTGCCTTTTCATACTGTTCATGGAGTTCTCAAGGCAAGAATACTGAAGCGGTTTGCCATTCCCTTCTCCAGTGGACCACATTCTGTCAGATTTCTCCACCATGACCAGCCCATCTTGGGTGGCCCCACGGGCATGGCTTAGTTTCATTGACTTAGACAAAGCTGTGGTCCTAGTGTGATTAGATTGACTAGTTTTCTGTGAGTATGGTTTCAGTGTGTTTGCCCTCTGGTGCCTTCTTGCAACACCTACTGTCTTACTTGGGTTTCTCTTACCTTGGGCGTGGGGTATCTCTGCATGGCTGCTCCAGCAAAGCACAGCCAATGCTCCTTACCTTGGACGAGGGGTATCTCCTCACCGCCGCCCTTCCTGACCTTCAACGTGGGATAGCTCCTCTAGGCCCTCCTGCGCCCGCGCAGCCACGGCTCCTTGGATGTGGGGTTGGTTCCCAGCCACCGCCTCTGGCCTCCGGCGGGGGGGCATGGGGTAGCTCCTCCGACCCGCCACCTCTGACCTCGGACACGGCGTAGCTCCTCTCAGCCGTTCCTGCGCTGTTGCAGTCTCCTACTCTCGGCCGCTGCCCCTGACCTCGGACGTGGGGTAACTCCTCTTGGCCGCCACCCTTCAGGCATGGGGTCCTCCTGGCTCCTGCCCCTGACCTTGGACGTGGGGTGGCTCCTCTCGGCCGCGCTTAGCGCACTGGTCGCAGCCGCCTGCGCTTAGCACGCCAGTCATTTTAGCAGAATTAGCAAAGTGCTGCTTATTTTCTTCCAGTTTGAACAATCAATAGAGTTGTGTGTTGTATGACTGCTCTTATGACCTGAAGTTGGTAACTTAATTCACCCCTAGAAGATTCTCTGGAGGTTTGGGAGCAGCAACTGAGGAGGAATGAATAGTAAAGTACCTTCCTTTTGATTCTTATTAAGTTAAATAAAATTATTTGCTTATGTATCATTGTCATTCCTAAGTTTTTCCAGTTACTTCTTTGTATTTACATATGAAAATCTGGGGAAAATATGAAGTGACAGGGCAAGGAAAGGTAAATGATTGGATTTCACAATCAAAAGAAACAATACATATTGAACACTTACTCCTTCATTTATAGGTAAGGAAGCTCATGTTCAGAGAAGTTAAATACCTTATTACAGTCCATACGTAATTGTGGTTTTAACACTAGAAATCAGGTGCTCTAAATACCAGCCAAGAGACACATAGATGTATACAATTTTAGAGCAGATACAGATACATTGCATCACTTGCAGTGTTTTTGGTAGGCTATGCCTATTAACTTATTATATAGCATCTTTAAACTGTGGAGAGTTGCTGAGCTATTTAAACTTTTGTCACACCATGATAGGTAAAAATTTCTTTATAGTTCTACAAATTGATTTTCAGGAAAGAAATTAATAAACAACAAAAAGGAAGTCATGAAGCATTTTGTAAGTTTTATCTTTGATGATGCACACTGCTTTATATTTTATTCAAAACTCAGCCATTAAGGTAGAAGATAATTCTTCACTCTTTAGCTTTCAGACTCTGATTTGTATTAAATCCAAGAATCCTAGGGAGATTGAAACTGTCATCAGTCACTGAAAACGGATTCATTATTATATTTTAAGTCATTGATGCAGACAATTATTTATTCACTATCCAGTTATCAACAGTACATTGCTTAGTTTCAGCTTCAGCTAATGTATTTCAGGCACAAACTAAGGGCCAAGCACTATGGTGGGTATCATAATCACATAAAAAGATGAATATAACATAGTTTTTTCCTTTCAAAAGCTAATGATCCTTTAAGGATGTGCTGGGGAAAATCACACTGTATTTACTTTTATTAAACTTCAAGCAACTGTGTATACACACTCACTCACTGCAGCTCTGGGCAGTTTCATCTTCTGGGGCTATTGTGTCCCTTCATCCTTTTCTCTCAGACATATTCTTACTTTACTTTTTGTCTTGCTGCTGCTGCTGCTAAATTGCTTCAGTTGTGTCTGACTGTGTGCGACCCCATAGATGGCAGCCCACCAGGCTCCTCCATCCCTGGGATTCTCCAGGCAAGAACACTGGAGTGGGTTGCCATTTCCTTCTCCAATGCATGAAAGTGAAAAGTGAAAGTGAAGTCACTCAGTCGTATCTGACTCTTAGTGACCCCATGGACTGTAGCCCACCAGGCTACTCCATCCATGGGATTTTCCAGGCAAGAGTACTGGAGTGGGGTGCCATCACCTTCTCCGACTTTTTGTCTTACCGGGTTTTTATTCCCTGATTTATTTCACAGAGTCTCCAGCATTACCAGTTGCCTGATGGGGTTCCTAGACCCTGTGTTGGAATCAGTGACTTGGCCAAAGTCTGACCACACAGCCACTTCTATCCTCACATGGATAGAGCCAGTGGCTCACATGGACTTTTAGAATGGAACTGTGCAGTATGGCAGCCACATGTGGCTACTGAGCACTGGAAATGTGGCTAGCCCAAAAGAAAGTAAAATAGTAAAATATCTCATTAATATTATTTAAAGCTTTTAAGTATGTTAGATTAAATCAAACATTAAAGTTTATTTTACCTTTTAATATGGCTATTAAAATGTAAAATTATGTATGTTTGCATATTACTTATATTATGTAACACTTAAAATGGAAAATCACACTGTATTTTTATGGCCCTTCTCTAGGATGAAGGTCAGCCAAGCTTTTCAGTAAGTGGCCAGAGAGTAAATGTTTTGGGCTTGAAGTCATAGACAATATGTAATGAGTACAGCTGTATTTGTGAGCTGCATAGAGGAGAGGGAGGCCATATTTTGCCTGTGGGCCATAATTTTTGGATGCTTGATCTAGACCTTAAGCTACTGATGAATATTTTGCCCAGGGATGCTGACTTTAGTTGGTTTTTGAAACTCTGCCTCTCTTGAGTCAATTTTACTAACTTAAAACTCGTACATTCACCTTGCTGTGCAATGCTCTTAATCAGCCATTCTCCCATTTTAGAGAATGGAATAAAGGCCTGTGTTTGAGTTCCCACAGCAGAGAATCATGAAAGCAACTAATTTGCATACAAGACAGAGCATGATAAATGTAAAGCAAAATGGTGTGGGGGCACAGAAGGAGGTGGGGTGGGCACAGGGTGCTACCAATAAGCTTGTTAGCTTTCCCTTGAGAGCGCTTTTTGATTGGAGGGCAGTCATATATTTATGTTTGCAGGTACAGATTACCTTATTTTAGTCTTTAAAACCTGCGAAGTATGTTATTAAGACCACTTTATAAGGAGAGAGTGGCTGAGAAAGGCTAAGGAATGTGTTATTTGTAGGAACATAGGTTGTGAGAGACAGAGCTGGGGTGAGAACGGGGCCCTGTTTGAGACCAAAGCTCACAGTCTTTTTTGCTGAGTTGTACCTCTTCCTCTGATGGTTCTGAATGTCTGACATTGTATTGGAATATCACAACGGGGCATAAACTAAAGAAATATCAATTGTCCCTTGAGTTAGCTAGTATATTAAAGGCTACTGGGAGCATGTGGTGTGGGATCAACTTTTCTTCTTTAACTTACATGTTTGGGTCAGTTGGTAAACTGAGCACCTCCAAAAAAAACAGACTTTCTCAAAATTCAAAAGCATTATATGTTAATATTAAGGACAGTGGACAAAGAAGGAAATAATGATATCTATCCTCAGGGCAGGATTTTCTAATATCTAGACATGGCCTTGGCATAGGGTGAAGTGAAGTGAAGCCGCTCAGTCGTGTCCGACTCTTAGCAACCCCATGGACTGCAGCCTACCAGGCACCTCCGTCCATGGGATTTTCCAGGCAAGAGTACTGGAGTGGGTTGCCATTGCCTTCTCCGGTAGCTGATGTCAAAAATGAGACTGGTGATTCCTCTTAAAATGTGATTCATCTTTTGAGTTCAGTTTTTTTTTTTTTTTTTTTTTAAAGTAATACTGGGGAAACTTTTAAACAGAAAACTTTGTGTGTACACTTTATTATACAGTGAACCAGACATAAATATATACAAGAAACAATGAATTCTAAAACAATAGAGACCTGATACCAACTTCTTTCTTACTAGTGAACACTGTTAGCCTGATGGTTTTAAACCTTGAGGGGTGAGTGGTGAAAGGGAATACAAACCATGCTGAGACGGAGATAAAAATTCATCCTGGACAGATGTAGCTTTGAGCACACACACAGTTTTGTACACAATATCAGGCAGCTTATGGACCCTTGAAGGCCACTCATAGACTGTAATTTAAGACCCCCTGATGTGTGTTCATTGTCCCACATCTGTTGCTCTTCTGTTGGCCCGTCCGAGTTGCTTAAATGTACCCAAGACTCCCTGACTCCTAACTCCCACAATAATGCTCACATATTTCAGCATCTAAGACACAGTTGTTGAGACTCCAAAAAAATTTATGTGATATCTTACAATAGATGCTTAGATACTATGTCAAGAAACATGACAGAACATAAGTGTACAAGACTAAGCAATTTTTAGTTATCCTGAGTTAAGAGTAGACAACATTTTTTTTTTTTTTCTCAATTTAGGACGATTATATTGGTTTTTTGAATGGCAGCTACTCCTGCGTGTCAATGATATAAATATTTAAGAATGACTAGACTGGTTTAATCTATCCCTTAAAAACTTAACGTATAGATTTAAATAGCACAGAATATCATCAAAACCCTCTACAGTGAACCATAAAGAGCATCAGGAATAGGTACACTACTTGAGAGATTAGAGAACACACTGATGTGTGCTGTTTTTGTCAAGTTGGTATCATTGTATGTGAGTTCTTAATATTTTGGGAGGTGCTTATTTAAATAATTATAATTCAGACCCATGAATAAAAAATCTCCCTCACCAACCTTTTTTCACTTGCTTTATCTAAATAAATATACAGAAATAAAAATACAGCTTTTCTCCCTGGAAAGTTTTGAGTGTGGTCATAATATAGTCATGAAACCACCAATGTTTCACATTCTTTTAGACTTGATTATATTATCACTTATTATGTAAAACTTTCCTTGCCTTGGCAAATGGTCACTCTGCCTTCTGTGTTCCTATAGCACTTTGAACAGACTGTGCAGCATGTATTGGAATTATGGGCCTGCTTTTCCCAGTAGATTGCAACCTTAGTCTCATCCATCTGTGTAACCCCAGCTCTAAGCACAGTGCTTAGAATAGATGCTCAAAAAATGTGTGCTTAATGAATGGGAGAATGGGCGAATGTCCATAAGAAGGACCAAAAGAAAACAGTCATAGCAGGTAGCCAAATGAGGCACTGAAATGTCTCTGCTGGGAATTAAAATTCACTCTTGGTGATATTCCTTGGCAATATTAACTTAGTGATTATAAATAGGGGCACAGGAGCTAGATGGTAAGTTTCAGAAGCTAGATGGTGAGTTACACTATCAACCACTCTGTAATGTCCAACTCTTTGTGACCCCATGGACTGTATGGTCCGTGGTTTTCTCCAGGCCAGAATACTGGAGTGGGTAGCCTTTCCCTTCTCCAGGGGAATCTTTCCAACCCAGGAATTGAACCCAGGTCTCCCACATTGCAAGCAGATTCTTTACCAGCTGAGCCACCAAGGAAGCCCATGCTTCAATTTATTTATCTGAAATGGTTGTAAAAATATATCTACCTCATACATTGTGTTGATTATGTTACAAGTTTGACTAAGTGAATCAGTATTTGTAGAGTGCTGACCTGTAAGACTGTGTGGATCACAATAAACTGTGGAAAATTCTGAAAGAGATGGGAATACCAGACCACCTGATCTGCTTCTTGAGAAATTTGTATGCAGGTCAGGAAGCAACGGTTAGAACTGGACATGGAACAACAGACTGGTTCCAAATAGGAAAAGGAGTACGTCAAGGCTGTATATTGTCACCCTGCTTATTTAACTTATATGCAGAGTACATCATGAGAAATGCTGGACTGGAAGAAGCACAAGCTGGAATCAAGATAGCTGGTAGAAATATCAATAACCTCAGATATGCAGATGACACCACCCTTATGGCAGAAAGTGAAGAAGAACTAAAAAGCCTCTTGATGAAAGTGAAAGTGGAGAGTGAACAAGTTGGCTTAAAGCTCAACATTCAGAAAACGAAGATCATGGCATCCGGTCCCATCACTTCATGGCAAATAGATGGGGAAACAGTGGAAAGAGTGTCAGACTTTATTTTTCTGGGCTCCAAAATCACTGCAGATGGTGACTGCAGCCATGAAATTAAAAGACGTTTACTCCTTGGAAGGAAAGTTATGACCAACCTAGACAGCATATTCAAAAGCAGAAACATTACTTTGCCAACAAAGGTTCATCTAGTCAAGGCTATGGTTTTTCCTGTGGTCATGTGTGGATGTGAGTGTTGGACTGTGAAGAAGGCTGAGTGCCGAAGAATTGATGCTTTTGAGCTGTGGTGTTGGAGAAGACTCTTGGGAGTCCCTTGGACTGCAGGGAGATCCAACCAGGCCATTCTGAAGGAGATCAGCCCTGGGATTTCTTTGGAAGGAATGATGCTAAAGCTGAAACTCCAGTACTTTGGCCACCTCATGGGAAGATTTGACTCATTGGAAAAGACTCTGATGCTGGGAGGGATTTGGGGCCGGAGGAGAAGGGGACGACAGAGGATGAGATGGCTGGATGGAATCACTGACTCGATGGACGTGAGTCTGGGTGAACTCCGGGAGTTGGTGATGGACAGGGGGGCCTGGCATGCTACGATTCATGGGGTCGCAAAAAGTCGGACACACTGAGCGACTGAACTGAACTGACATGTAAGAAGTACTATGTGTGTTCTTTGTTATTATTATTATTTCTATGTATAATATATTTGTAATGAAATGGAATGAACAGACAGTTCACATGTCCTGTTTCACTTCTCCAAATTCTCACATGTCCTGTTTCACTTCCCCTAATTCTCTGGATGCACTGGGATCATGTGGATAAGGAAAGTTAGACCAAAAACCATACTGACAGAGTTGAAATGTAAATAATCATGTATCTCTTCTCTAATTTTGCCTTTAATCAAAATTTTTGTAAACAGATGATGAAAATCAGTTAAGTAAAGCCATCCTCTTCTTATTGGAAAATTTTATTTATAATAATTCCAACAGTCTGTGATTCAAATGAAATAATTTCTGGTTTGGAAAGGAAACATTTGGATGGAAACAGTCATTCCTCCTTTTCCAGGTCCTAGTTGCTCCAGGGTTATAAGTCAAGTGGTAGACGGGGTGCTGAAGTCTTCCAGACTCCTAGTCACCTGTCAAGTACAGTCTGGCAGAAGAGTCCCAGAGGGGACACTGTAGTCAGGACACCATTGCTTAAAGCATTGTGCCCCTGGTGCCAAGTGTGCTGGCTTTGTTCCCAGTGAGTGGTCTGGCTTGGGAAGCTGAATGATCTGGCTAAATGAACACTGGGTTTAATTAGGAGAGTTAGATGTCAACCCAGACTTCAAAATCATTGCTTTAAACCTTTAGGTGTCAAAAGTTTTCCACTCATCCTTTGCCTGATATGTTGTTCATCGCTGTTGGTTTGGTTTGGTTTTAGTGGCTAAGTCCTGGCCAACTCTTTTGTGACCCCGTGGACTATAGCCCACCAGACTCCTCTGTCCATGGGATTTCCCAAGCAAGAATACTGGACTGGGTTGCCATTTCCTTCTCCGGGGGATCTTCCTGACCCAGAGATCAAGTGCTTGTCTTCGGCATTGGCAAGTGAATTCTTTACCCCTGAGACACTGAGGAAGCCCTGATGTGTTATTAAATGGCATAAATTAATAAATTTTTGTTGTGCACATTATAAGGATACTGTACAAAATACCATGGATATAAATTCTGACTTCAAAGGGAAATGATGAAAGTGGCTGGGTAGAAAACTACTGTCTTTAACTCTTTACTTGATTGCAGAGACACACAAGAAACAGTCCTCAGTTCCCACTCCCCACCCTTGATACCCACATTCTTTAATGCCCACAGAAGTGTAACAAGATGACTGTTACATGGCACGTCTTTGCTAAATGTATAACCAGGAACCTCAGTCACCCTGTCTAGAGTCCTTAGGAGTGACAGTGTTCTCAGAGAGGTCCAGTGAGTATGCATGCACAAAGTTGATCTCATAAATTATGGTGAGGGTGTTCTCATTAAATATTTTTATGAAGTAAATTTTCTTGGGGATCAGTGTGGAAATATATGCTCTTTCTCAAGGAATAAGGCTAGAAACCTGACATTCAATTCCATACCACAAATTCATCATTTCTTTAAAAGAATTTTCAGGGAAGAGGGTCTAACTAAATCTAAATTTGCCAGGTATGCTGGGTTCAATGCAAACATGTTCTTTTTGGGCTTCCCTGGTGGCTCAGTCAGTAAAGAATCCACCTGCAATGCACGAGACCCAGGTTTGATCCCTGGGTCAGGAAGATCCCCTGTAGAAGGAAATGGCAACTCACCCCACTGTTCTTGTCTGGAGAATCCCATGGACAGAGGAGCCTGGCAGACTACAGTCTCTGGGGTCACAAGAGTCAGATACAACTTAGTTACTAAACCACCACCACCACTATACTGGGTTCAGTGCAAACACATTGTTTGCTTAGTTCTTCACTTTCCATTCATCCCTGTAAAATAATTGCAACATTAGTTACCTTTCTGTCTCTATAAATGTGTCTTAAAGTCTTCATGGGCCTATGTACTGGGATGTGAACACAAAGGTCCAAAGTAAAATTCCCAGCCTTCTGCTAAAGAAAAGAAGTATAGTTATTATTGTATGTAGATTAAAGTATATAATAACTGGATTAGCCTTTTTAGGCAATTACAGTGTGAACATGATTTATAATCTTTGATTCCTTTACCATAACTCACCAAGAACTCTCATAAGCAAATATGAGAGACAAATGAACATAATCATCTCTAAATCCATTTTAATCTGCTTGACAGGTATCTATGGGATCAACCCATTCTAAGATGTGCACAAATTAGTAGAAGAATGATTAGTATTATAAATTAATTGTTTGTAGTAATTATCTTCTAATAAAATCACATCTGTTACTAAACAACCAAGAATTTTTATAGATCCCCTTAGCTGGAAGCAAAATTCTGTTAGTAATTTTATACTTTAATTGCAGCAGTGAGGTATAGGCTCTCACTGAAGCCATCAAATGATTAACTTTCGCAGTGTACAGACTGGGCCCTTTTTTGCAGCTGTCTGGTGGCTCCACTTTAGCTTCTGATCCGTCTATAGCTATAACAAGTGCCTCTACCCTCCCATCCTGTGAGCCCACAAGGGGTAGACATTGCCATACGTTGTAAGTAACTTTGAAGTGTCCCTGCTACTTAGCGGTATTAACGTCCTCTGTTTTGTATTAAAATGCCTGTTCATCGTGACATTAAAAAAATTTTTTAAGCCATGGAAAACTCTATTAAAAAGTACATGAGCAAATGCCTTTGTAATTAAAACCACCAACAAAGAAAATCTTCAATTCCTTCCCCAAGTGGAGCTGAGTACTCTAGAGATTCCCTTCAATTTTATTTCACACTTAAGTAAACCTGCCTCCTAAATTTGCCAATTTCTTAATAGTGATCTTGCTTTGAATTCCCAAGGATGTCGAGAAAATTTAGTTCATTCATTGATAGTGCTCCAATAATGCATTTAGTTAAGTTCAGAGGAAAAAGAAAAAAAAAATTAACTCTGATTGCTTCTGGAAGGAATCTTTTAAGCTGAAAAATGAGAGGAGTTAAAAAGTTCTATAAATCCATGAATCCTAACATACTTGTGATCCTGAGCAAAAGTGATTTGCAAAGCAGAGCTCCCAGTCTGTCTTAACTTTGCAGGCTTTCACAGAGGAAGCTACAGATAAAGCCTATTGTAATAATACAAACAGATGCCATGGAGACAGTTATCTTTGTCTTATGCATGCATTTTAAAAATGAGTGCTTTTCATTATCTCCTCCATGTAAAAGCCAAATTCACTGTCTAATTAAGATACATTAAGAAGTAAGATTTAAAAAGTAAATATCGTTTTCTAGTAAAAGTATCAGCCATGTTCAGGGATATTAGTCATTCAACAGAAACTTTATGAACCACAACTTTTTGTCAGGCATATGTGTAAAACATGAATAAGTCATTTTTCCTATCCTCCTAGTACTTACAGTCTTGAGAGTTTGATTTTGTGTGTGTGTCGTTTTGTGTTTCGTGGGATTTTTTTTTGGCAACAGTGAACAAGTATGTATCAATAAAGCCTGCTACAAAGTAAAATAAACAATGATAGGATTATGAAGGTCATGAAGAGGCTGAGCTGTAAAAAAGGAAGGGGTGAAAAAGGGAAATTATTAGCAAGGAATGCATTCTTTCAGGGAATGTCACCCTCTAAAGGGGAACAGAGTATCCTTACCAGAGCTGACTAGGTAATTCCAGGTTGATGGGTTAAAGGTTGTATTCCTGGCAGGGGAGGGAGGGCGAGACTGCGATTAGGTATTAAGTTTTGGTTTGTGACATGAGATTTAGCACAAGTGACTCCATTTGGAGCCTGCTGTCTCACTTTTAACATGGCTTAAGTTTTCAAAGGAATTTAAATTTCCACCAGGCTCTGCTTTGGCAAACAGGTTCATTGTGTGTTTGTGCTATCAGAAAAAGTTAAGTATTCATGACTTTTAAGAAGTCAATGGATGGGATCATTTCTTTGTATCAATGTTAGTAGTAATTATAGACCTAATGGAACATATGGATCATGTGTTGGCCTTCTGATCAGAATTTAAAAGTTGAGAATCATTGCAATATCTCTTGAATGCACTCCCACCGCTTGATTGCTTCAAGAACTACTGTTTTCCATCTGTGTCATATTCCTTTTTCAAAAGGATAAAGTCAAAAAGACAAGAGATCAACCCATTCCATAGCTATAAATAGTCTTGGGTTTCATGACATCACTATAAAGTATCATTAGAAGTTATTTATTCTGACGTTAAACATAATCAGCCAAGGAAAGAATTAAAGCAAAAGTCTAGTTTAGAGGCTGGCAAACTTTTTCTGTAAAGGGTCAGCTAGGGAATATTTTAGAATATGTGCACCACACAAGTTTAACTACTGAACTCTGCCATTGAAGTACAAAAACAGCCAGAGACAAAATGTCAATTAATACATGACTGTGCTTCTATAAAACTTTACAGATGGACACAAACATTTAAATTTCATGCAGTGTACATATGTCATTGATTCTTTTTTTTTTAATTTTTTAACTGGAGGAAAATTGCTTTACAATGTTGTATTGTTTTTTCTGTATTGTATTTGCATATAATAATGCAAATAAGTCATAATTATGCATATATCACCTCACTCTGGAGTCCTCCGTCCCTTACCCCCATGCCACCCCTCCAGGTCATCACAGATACCAGACAGGGCTTCTTGTCCTGTACCAAAATTCTCACTAGCTATCTGTTTTACACATGGCAGTGTATATATGCCAATGCTGCTTTCTCTGTTTGTCCCAGCCCTTCCTTCCCCCAGTGTCTACAAGTCCATTCTCCATATCTGCATCTCGATTTCTTCCTTGCAAATACACTCATCAATATCATTTTTCTAGATTCCATATGTATACATTAATATATTGTTTTATGAGTTCTTGTTTCCTTCTAACTTACTTCATTCTGTTTAACAGGCTCTAGGTTCATCCACCTCACTAGAACTGACTCAAATTTACTTTTTATGGCTGAGTAATACTCCATTGTATCTATGTACCACATCTTCTTTATCCATTGATTCTTTTTCACCATTTTAGAATATAAAAACTATTCTTGTCTCATGTACTATACAGAAGCAGCCAGTGAGCTGGGTCTGGCCTGCAGGCAGTAGTTTGCCTCCCACCATGGGCAATTCCCCTTCCTCTCTATCAACAAGTGTTCTTTGCCTCTCCCTGGACTTTTTCCAGGCAACTACTATTCTTTGGTTACCAACAGTACATATTTGACAGGTATAAGGGAGCATATAAGATGGGCACCATTACCAGGTATTGTTTTGCTTGAGATTATTTCGGAAATACATATTTTTTTCTCCAACTGATTATATATTTGCGTTAGAGAAAGAAACACTCTCTTCCTTCGCCACCCTCCCCAGATCCCAGTACCTCTCTGTCTGACCCTAACTCTATCTCTATTTCTCTAATTTAAATCCCCTTATTTGGTTAGATATTTTAACTCAAAAATTTCTTTTGGAACTGACTTCCTCAGAAGTGAGGTTAAAACTTAAGAAATAAATTTTGCTTATGAAAATGTGAACAATCACTTCCTAATATTTACAGTGAAATTACAAGCTTGTTCCTTAAGAAGCAAGCAGTTAGTTTTAGCAGTCATTATGCAGAACAGAAATCAGGCATCAATTTGCTAATTCCCATTTCCTACTCTAACATCAGTTAGAATTCAATTTCTGGCTAGAGCATATGAATAATTAAAAGGGTTGAAGTTTCATGATTTGCATTATGTCTGGATGGGCTAAGATGTATTCACTTAAGTTCTTTATAAAAAAATAGTTTCAGGGACTTCTACTAAAAGTCTTGAGATTTTCACAACTGGAAATGTATAAGGTTTACTAGGATTTCTACGATATGTAATAAAACTTCATAATAACTTTTAAATCATTGAGGGTTGCATCTATGTTTATATTTTCCTGGCCATGTCAATTAATAAAAGAATTATAGTGCTTAGTTTAGCAGATATTATAAAAATATTGAGATGTTATTTTGAACATGAGATCTACTTCTATGACAGTAAAATTTCTTATGAGGTAATTTGACTTTTTTTCATGTTAATTATAGGGTACTTTGATTTACTTCAATGACCCAAGTAAATTCTTGGTTCTTGGTTCTTTCTTTCTTTCTTAATTAATGCTACTCAAATTAGGGCTTCACACAGTAATTTGAAGTGTTTGTTCTTAACACATACACCCCCACCACCAAATGTTTGTGTATCTTCCAATGCAGGAATGTTTTCTATTTATTTTTATTTTCTTATTTATTTCTGGCCATACTGTGTGGCTTCTGGGATCTTCCCAACTAGGGATCGAACCTGGGGCCCCAGCAGTGGCAGCACCAAGTCCTAACCAGTGGACCACAAGAGAATTCCCTCTATTGACTTTTATTCCAGGTTTTGGGTAAAGGATGGAAGTTAAGATCTAGTATTTCACTGAAATGTTTCCAAGGCTTTTTAATACCTAAATTATTGTTATTTTTGTGAATGTTTTATTTAAAATGAAAATTTTAAACTGCAACAGTAGTTTGATGTCTGTTTTCACCTCTGCCCTTACCCTAGCAATATCATTTTGTGCTGTTTTCCAGTGGTTAGTTCCAGCTAAGGTCAATACCAATTATTGGTTGGACAAGCATATCAGATAAAAATAATTAGCTTAAAAATATTCTATCTACCCTGTTTTTTGGGGGGTGGGGGCGGGGGGAACACCAAAATTCTCTTTTCAGGAGCTCATGCTTCTTCCATTTCAGGGCTAGAGATGAAAGAACAAAACTGAAATAATTCTAGCCCTTTCCTGTTTTGTAAACTGCCCTCCTTCCTTATGCCTTGTGATACAAGATGCCTTATTCCATTGGTCAATTGTGGACCTGAGAAAGGAATGCTTTTGGAATAAGGAAACAATTCCTGTCAAAGAATGGATCAGCATCATTTTAGAGCAGTTAAGAAAAAATAAAAAGTTAAGCTATATTGGGGAACTGATGAAAATTTAATATGCTTGACATATATCAACTCTTTATGTTCTTTTATACTGATTTTTTCAAAGGGCAATGAAGATCTGTTGAAAAGCATTAAGACCAACCAGTTTTCTATGACATAGTTAAAAATATTTTAAAGTTTATTCTCATTTTGAACAACAACTGATTCAGGAAGTTTCTGTGATTATACTCTCCATTACTGTATGGAAACTTTCAAGTACCACACTAAAAGTGCCAAATTTCCCACTGAAGAATTAACTAAATGGTATCTAATATTTCTTACAAAATGTATTTTGACTATTTTATATGTATCTCTCTATCTCTTATGTCAAAAATCACTTTAAGGAATAATAACCAATTTGACTTAATTGGGCACACTACTGAAGTATATTAATTTTTTTTCATTTAAAAGAGGCAAATTATATGAGATGTATTGCTTATTCCAGGAAGTAGGTCTGTAATTGTTAACAGTATGTTAAATATTTTATAGTGTCTTAATGCTTTTATTTAAGCAAAAGGAATTATGTATAAACTGGCTGCTTGTTCCATAAGATTGCAAGGAAGAAAGTTATCGTTTCTAATCTGTTTTCAAGGTGTAATGTTGTCCTTCAGTCACTGAGTCATCTCTGACTCTTTATGACCCCATGAACTGCAGGATGCCAGGTTTCTCTTTCCTTCACTATCTCCCTGAGCTTGCTCAAACTCATGTCCATTGAAGTCAGTGATGCCATCCAACTATCTCATCCTCTGTCGCCCCCTTCTCCTTTTGCCCTCAATCTTTCCCAGCATCTGGGTCTTTTCCAGTGAGTCAGCTCTTCACATCAAAGTGACCAAAGTTTTCTAGCTTCAGCTTCAGCATCAGTCCTTCCAATGAATATTCAAGGTTAATTTCCTTTAGGATTGACTGGTTTGATCTCCTTGCTGTCCAAGGGACTCTCAAGAGTCTTCTCAAGCACCACAGTTCAAAAGCATCAGTTCACGATGCTCATCCTTCTTTGTGGTACAACTCACATCCATACATGACTACTGGAAAAACCATGGCTTTCACTATATGGACCTTTGTTGGCAGAATGATGTCTCTGGTTTTTAATACACTGTCCAGATTTGTCATAGCTATCCTTCCAATAAGTAAGCATCTTTTAATTTCATGGCTGCAGTCACTTGTCCCCATTGATTTTGGCCCAGGAAAATGAAATCTGACACTTTTCCACATTTTCCCCATCTGCTTGCCATGAAGTGATAGGACTGATGCCATGATCTTGGTTTTTTGAATGTTGAGTTTTAAGCCAGCTTTTTCACTCTCCTCTTTCACCTTCATCAAGAGGTTCTTTAGTTCCCATTCATTTTCTGCCATTAAAGTGGTATCATCTACATATCTGAGGTTGTTGAATTTTTTCCTGGCAATCTTGATTCCAGCTTGTTTTTCATCCAACCCAGCATTTTGCATGATGTATTCTGCATATAATTTAAATAAGCAGAGTGCAATATACAGCCTTGGTGTACTCCTTTCCCAATTTTAAACCAGTCAGTTTTTCCATGTAACTGTTTCTGCTTGTCCTGCATACAGGTTTCTCAGGTGGTAGGTAATGTGATCTAGTATTCCCATCTTTTTAAGAATATTCCACAGTTTGTTGTGATCCACATAGTTAAAGACAGACTTCTTTTTTTGGAATTCCCTTGCTTTTTCTACAATCCAGCATATGCTGGCAATTTGATTTCTGATTCCTCTGCCTTTTTGAAATCTAGCTGTACATCTGAAAGTTCTTGGTTCATGTACTGCTGAAGCATAGCTTGAAGGATTTTGAACATAATCTTGCTGACCTATGAAATGAGTGCAGTTGGACAGTCATTTGAACATTCTTTGACATTGCCTTTCTTTGGGATTGGATTGATAACTTACTGCTGAATTTTCCGAATTTGCTGGCAAAATGGCTGCAGCACTTTAACAGCGTCAGCTTTAGATCTGAAATAGCTCATCTGGAATTTCATCACATCCACTAGTTTTGTTTGTAGCAATGCTTCAGGTGTATACCATGGATTTAAAAGATCAACGCTTTGTTTTATACTGGTAGCTACTTCTTCAGTCTTCTTGTTTAGCTTCTGTGCTCACTTCAACTGCTAAAAAGAACTTCCCGGTAAGGTTGTTGTTGAGATAAATTAGAAGAACTGTCTGGTATGTTATAAACCGTTTTTGCCCTACAAGGCATTTTGCAAACCTGTGTACAGTAGTTCCCCCTTGTCTGTAGGGGATATGGTCCAAAATCTCTGGTGGATGCCTGAAAAAGCATATAGTATCCAACTCTATAGGGTTGATTCTTGAACACTGTGGGAGTCAGGGGCACTGGCCTCCAAGAAGTCCAAAATCCTACAATTTTACAGTCAGTCCTTCATATCCATTGTTCCACTTCTGTGGACTCAACCAACTGCATGATTCGTGGATTGTTTCGTACTATGTTATATATTTAAGGGGAAAAAATCTGATTGTAAGAGGACCAACACAGTTCACACCAATGTTGTTTAAGGGTCCACTTGTATGTAATTTTTTTGTATGTTTCCCTGTACATACCTATGATAAAATTTAGTGCGTAAATTAGGCACAGTAAAAAACAAACAACAGTAACTAATAATCAAATAGAACCATTATAGCAATATACTCTAACAGAAGTTATGTGAATATGGCCTCTCTCTTTCAAAATGACTTATCATACAAATTTAATGCCTTTTCCATCTTAACCAAGCGCTTGTCATATACACTGGCTGTGACTTTTGTAATTTGGGGTGTGACAGCAGAACTAGCACAAACCTCTTTTCTTCTCTCCCTTGAGGTATGACAGCAAAACTGGCACAATGTCACAGATAGAAGATTCATTCTTACCGTGATAGATGGGAGATAATACATCAGTGAAAGTTGCTCAGTCATGTCTGACTCTTTGTGACCCTATGGATTATACAGTCCATGGAATTCTCCAGGCCAGAGTACTGCAGTAGGTATGCTATGCTATGCTATGCTAAGTCGCTTCAATCGTGTCCAACTCTGTGCGACCCCATAGACGGCAGCCCACCAGGCTCCGTCATCCCTGGGATTCTCCAGGCATGAATACTGGAGTGGGTGGCCATTTCCTTCTCCAGTGCATGAAAAGAGAAAAGTGAAAGTGAAATCGCCTTTCCCTTCTCCAGGGCATCTTCCCCATCCAGGGATCGAATCCAAATCTCCTGCCCTGCAGGCGGATTCTTTACCAGCTGAGCCACAAAGGAAGCCCAGGAATACTGGAGTGGGTAGCCTATCTCTTCTTCAGGGAATTTTCCTGACCCTGGAATTGAACCCAGGTCTCCTGCATCGTAGACAGATTCTTTACCAACTGAGCTATCAGGAAAGCCCATAGATCTTAGCAACCTCAGCATACAATTTCTTTTTCTTTCCTTAAGTCAAAAACTTTTACCTTTTTACTTAAAGGAAATGCTTTACAGCTTCTCTTTGCAATATCTGAATGTCTAACATCATTACTCTTTGTGCTTTGGGGCCATTAAGTAAAATAAGGGTGAGCTGAACACAAGTACTGTGATGCTGTGACAGTGGATCTGATAACCAAGGTGGCTGGCTACTAAGGGACTGATGGGAGAGATATGCTAGTCAAAGATGATTTAATGTTCCAGGCAGGATGGAGTGGGACTGCATGAGATTTCATCACTGCTACTCAGAGCATCACTCAACTTAAAGCTAATGAATTGTTTATTTCTGGAATTTTCCACGAAATATTTTCTGACGTAAGTGGATCATGGGTTACTGAAAATGCTTAAAGTGAAACAGTGTAGCTCCAGGGAGGTGGGCGGATACTATTGCATTTTCTTTACCTGGTAAACTTTGTCTTTACCCTGCTGCTGCTGCTAAGTCGCTTCAGTTGTGTCCGACTCTGTGCGACCCCATAGATGGCAGCCCACCAGCCTCCCCCGTCCCTGGGATTCTCCAGGCAAGAACACTGGAGTGGGTTGCCATTTCCCTCTCCAATGCATGAAAGTGAAAAGTGAAAGTGAAGTCGCTCAGTCCTGTCCGACTCTTCACGACCCCATGAACTGCAGCCTACCAGGCTCCTCCGTCCATGGGATTTTCCAGACAAGAGTACTGGAGTGGGGTGCCATTGCCTTCTCCTGTCTTTACCCTAGCCATCTAATAACTCTCATGTTAAAACTCCATTTTCCTTTCAAATTCCTGAAAGAATGTTTTTTGGAATGGAAGCCAAGGCTTTGTTTGCTGTTTCCTTCCCCTGAGGTAGCTCGTTCACACTCTTATTTTTACTGAAATCATAGTGTGCAAACACAAGGATTTCTGTCATTTTTATGGAAACTACCAGAAGACAGTTCAATTTGTTCACCGTGATGGCAGTGTTAGGCGAGAGACATTTATTAATTCCTGTGAATGAATCAGTTTTACTGCTACACAAAATGTGAATTTGAGAAGGATGAATAATTACTTCTTGAGCTGATATTGTTCCAACTACATAGTATATAGTTCAAAATGTATCTATATTTTTTAAAAATAATGCATAATTAGTAAATATAGCTTTATGTCCTCAAGTAATCCCTAATGTGTTTTACCACTTCACACAACATTGCATATAATTCTGTCTAAAAAATGTTTGCCCAGCAAAACTGACATGAGTGCCAGTCCATCTTCCTTACTCTCCTATCTAATTATTTTCCTCCTTAACCACTATCTACCTCACTAGTAAAAACCTGGGTTAGACACTTGAACTCAAGCAAGTTCAAAGTAGTACAAGTTAAATTCATTTTGAACTCAGTGAGTAGCTTTATTTTAAGCTTTGAGAAGAAAAACTAGTGTGTATTTTCATAGAAGCAATCTTTTTCCTCCTTTTATACTCAAATCTTTGAAATGATATTCGTAAAAATTCTACTATCTGTGGCACCAGATTGCATTTCAAATGATGATAGTTGATGTTAGCTGATACTTCCATAATGTTCCTCACACTGTACCAAGAACTGTCCAAAGTACCATAGATGTGTCAACTCATTTAATCCACACAGCAACCCTAAGAGGTAGGTACAGGTATAACTGCTGTTTTACAGATGAGGAAACTTGGGACACAAAGAGGTCAAGCAACATGCTCAAGGGCACAGAGCTAATATAGTTGATAGCAGAGCTGGGATTTCAACCCAGCTTCTTCAAGATCATTCTGCCTTTCTAATATCATTAGCATTCAGTTTTGTCCAGCCCCTACTGAGATTTCAAGATGCAATTTTGGCTGAACAAACAAATGTGAATATTAAACACATAGACTGAAATTTATGTCTGTTGCACTTTGGTACAAAATTAGATATGGTGGATTTCACTACAGCTTACTGAAAGATATTAAAAGGGAAAGATGGGGTAACAGTAATATTGAATATGCATTATGAGCCACGATTGTCCAGTAAGGGGGAAATTTTTCAGGTTTGTAGAAAAGGGAGGATGAAGCCAAGAAAGGTTAGTTAATAAATGTACTGAGTAACTGTGTCCTGCTCCAAAGCTTCTCTGCTCTGAAACTAGACTGAGTAACTGTGTCCTGCTCCAAAGTTTCTCTGCTCTGAAACTAGACCTTCCTCAGTGTCAACCAGAGAAGCCTAACAGCTATGTATCTATGGGGGCCAACCTGCAGGCCACCAGTTTGTAACCTGGTTTTAAATAATTGATACTGTTTTCATACAATCACTGCGTACCATGGTATTACTTGCTTATTTGGAGCTTCCTCTTTTACAAAAAAATGCATAAGTCAATATTTATAACATCCTTTCTCAGAGAACATTTTCTAATACTCACTATGTATCCAGTACCATTTTAAGCTATTTACATAAATTTACTTTTTATCCTTCATAACACTTCTATACAGTCAGCCATACCATTAGGTTCATCTCACAAATAAGGGTACAGAAGAGGAAAGGGCCTTGTCGGTGGCATAGTTGGCATTTAGATCTGAACAAGCTTCATAGTCTAATCTCTTAAAAATGATTCTTTGCTAAGTGTTAGAATCAAGAGTACTAAAATTAACTAACTGACACATGGTCCTACATTATCCAACTGAGTTCTTGGGCCCATCTGTCCTCCCCATGAGGCTTATATGTACCTGCCACTCTATACCTGGAAAGATGCTCAGAGCAAACACAAAGGAAAAGTTAGGAAGTGTTAAAAGTAACAACCTGGGATCTCTGCTGATGAAATCCATGCCAGAAAGCTCAATTATAACAATATCAAGCTCAATTATAACAATATCCTTTAAAAATGTTAGTAATTGAATTATCTTGTGAGATATACACAAGGACCGAAATTATAATCCATGATGCTGTATAATGAAGAATGCTTTGCAGTGCCGCTAGTATGCATAAACAGTGGTTTTTAACAACCACAAAGAAAATAGTTTTCTTTACAAATATATAGATGTCTTGTATTACTAGATAAAATTTAAAGGAGAAACCTTCTCTCTTAATAGGTCCGATGCTTACTTGGTTTAGCTGCAGTTTTACTACTAAGTGTCAATCAGAAAGCAAACACTGGGGATGATTAGGGTGGAGTTAGAGGTGAGGTGGGGAGAAGGCAATGGCACCCCATTCCAGTACTCTTGCCAGGAAAATCCCATGGATGGAGAGGCCTGGTGGGCTGCAGTCCAGGGGGTCGCTAGGAGTCGGACATGACTGAGTGACTTCACTTTCACTTTTCACTTTCATGCATTGGAGAAGGAAATGGCAACCCACTCCAGTGTTCTTGCCTGGAGAATCCCAGGGACGGGGGAGGCTGGTGGGCTGCTGTCTATGGGGTCGCACAGAGTCGGACGCGACTGAAGCGACTTAGCAGCAGCAGAGGTGAGGTGACAGCAGCAGGATAGGTGGTCAGTGCATAGGCGAAAAGGGGGCAATCTGGTGAAATACCCATGACCTTTGTTAACAGAATATGTAGACTATAAAACTCCACCTGCGATATGAAGTTAAAAATACAAATATTGAATATGCACATGTGCGTGCACATGCTCAGTTGTGTCCGACTCTTTGTGACCCCATGAACTGTAGCCTGCCAGGCTCCTCTGCCCATGGGATTTCCATGGCAAGAATACTTAAGTGGGTTGCCATTTCCTACTCTAGGGTAATCTTCCCAACCCAAGGATCCAACTCATGTTTTCTAAGTCTCCTGCGTTTGGCAGGCAGATTCTTTCCCTGTGAGCCACCTGTGGAGCCCCTGAATATGCAGATGAACAAGGACCAAAGAGTAATGTAGTTTTTAAGCAACGCATTGAGGGTGTGAGTATAAGTAACTGTTTTGCTTTCTGCGATAAAGGACAGAAATGGTATGGACCTAACAGAAGCAGAAGATATTAAGAAGAGATGGCAAGAATACACAGAAGAACTGTACAAAAAAGATCTTCATGACCCAGATAATCACGATGGTGTGATCACTGACCTAGAGCCAGACATCCTGGAATGTGAAGTCAAGTGGGCCTTAGAAAGCATCACTATGAACAAAGCTAGTGGAGGTGATGGAATTCCAGTTGAGCTATTTCAAATCCTGAAAGGTGATGCTGTGAAAGTGCTGCACTCAATATGCCAGCACATTTGGAAAACTCAGCAGTGGCCACAGGACTGGAAAAGGTCAGTTTTCATTCCAATCCCAAAGAAAGGCAATGCCAAAGAATGCTCAAACTACCGCACAATTGCACTCATCTCACACGCTAGTAAAGTAATGCTCAAAATTCTCCAAGCCAGGCTTCAGCAATATGTGAACCGTGAACTTCCTGATGTTGAAGCTGGTTTTAGAAAAGGCAGAGGAACAAGAGATCAAATTGCCAACATCCATTGGATCATGGAAAAACAAGAGAGTTCCAGAAAAACATCTATTTCTGCTTTATTGACTATGCCAAAGCCTTTGACTGCGTGGATCACAATAAAGTGTGGAAAATTCTGAAAGAGATGGGAATACCAGACCACCTGATTTGCCTCTTGAGAAATTTGTATGCAGGTCAGGAAGCAACAGTTAGAACTGGACATGAAACAACAGACTGGTTCCAAATAGGAAAAGGAGTACGTCAAGGCTGTATATTGTCACCCTGTTTATTTAACTTATATGCAGAGTACATCATGAGAAACGCTGGACTGGAAGAAACACAAGCTGGAATCAAGATTGCCGGGAGAAATATCAGTAACCTCAGATATGCAGATGACACCGCCCTTATGGCAGAAAGTGAAGAGGAACTAAAAAGCCTCTTGATGAAAGTGAAAGTGGAGAGTGAAAAAGTTGGCTTAAAGCTCAACATTCAGAAAACGAAGATCATGGCATTTGGCCCCATCACTTCATGGCAAATAGATGGGGAAACAGTGGAAAGAGTGTCAGACTTTATTTTTCTGGGCTTCAAAATCACTGCAGATGGTGACTGCAGCCATGAAATTAAAAGATGCTTGCTCCTTGGAAGGAAAGTTATGACCAACCTAGATAGCATATTCAAAAGCAGAGACATTACTTTGCCAACAAAGGTTTGTCTAGTCAAGGCTATGATTTTTCCTGTGGTTATGTATGGATGTGAGAGTTGGACTGTGAAGAAGGCTCAGCGCTGAAGAATTGATGCTTTTGAACTGTGGTGTTGGAGAAGACTCTTGAGAGTCCCTTGGACTGCAAGGAGATCCAACCAGTCCATTCTGAAGGAGATCAGCCCTGGGATTTCTTTGGAAGGAATGATGCTAAAGCTGAAACTCGAGTACTTTGGCCACCTCATGCGAAGAGTTGACTCACTGGAGAAGACCCTGATGCTGGGAGGGATTAGGGGCAAGAGGAGAAAGGTACAACAGAGGATGAGATGGCTGGATGGCATCACTGACTCGATGGACGTGAGTCTGAGTGAACTCTGGGAGTTGGTGATGGACAGGGAGGCCTGGCATCATGCTATTCATGGGGTCGCAAAGAGTCGGACACGACTGAGCGACTGATCTGATCTGATCTGATTTCAGTACTATCTGTAATGAACTATTTAAAAAGAAGGGAAAGAAACATATTAAAGATCAAAAAATTTGGAAGTGAAATAAATATACTGCAAATAAAACAAATAATATATAGAACACTATATTGTGGAAATTAAAGAATACACATATCTTTCATAGTAGTCTTTAATATATATATATATCAATCATTGTATATCAATATGTATATCAATGTATGTACATCATACATTGGTTCTAGTGAATTACCTATCTAGAAATTGGTTCAAGGTGATTATTCTTTGTGTATTTGTATTGTAGTATATAGTTTGGTATATACTTTTTTAAGTCTAGCTGAGTTCTCAGACATAACTGATGTCAAAGACATCAAGTTACAAGTTACTTTTTTCTAAGTAACTTCAACACATTTCAAACTGTATACTTTTAATATTGTCCATATACTACTGGTACTACTGTAGAAATATTTTCTAGTGTATGTATATTAGTTAAGGTAAAGCCTGCTGCTGAGGCAGATGAATTTAATGGTTTAGCACAATAGGAGTTTCTGTCTCACTTATATCAGAGTTCAGTGGGAGTAATCTTGGTTGGGTACCTCTTCTCCAAGCAGTGATTCAGGGTCCCAGAGCTCTATCTTGTAATTGTAGTGTCATCAGTTTGACACCCAGACTCGCTTTGGGGGCCGTATTCACTCCAACCAGCCGGTCACCTGTAGGGGGTTGTTCATGAACTGACAGGATCTGGAAATAGAATGCATTCTTTTGCCCAATTCTGATGGATAGAACTCAGCAACAGGACCATACCTAACTAAAGGGAAGTTTGGAAACATGGTGTAGCTGAGTGTTTGTTAAGGAAGAAGAACAGAATTTAGTGAGCACATAGTCTCTGCCGTTGACCCTCTTGGTAACCATATTTCTATTTCACTTTTCTCCCCTACGTGCAACATTCTCATCCCCTTCCCATGAGAAATTTTGAACTATTAGAGCCAACA
This sequence comes from Bos indicus, assembly GCF_029378745.1. NCBI lineage: Eukaryota > Metazoa > Chordata > Mammalia > Artiodactyla > Bovidae > Bos > Bos indicus. Next base: position 47,355,161 of record NC_091767.1, on the reverse strand, counting down.
GTCATTAGTAAAAATTCCAGTGATCTGTAACTATAAATTAAGTTTTATAATTTAGCAGAAACAAAGTGGAGGAGGGAGGAGCCTGATTCAAGCTACCCATTACAAAAATCACAGTTACAGCTACAAAAGTTAACGAAAACTGCAAAAAATATCACCTTCTCAATAAAATGAATTTTCAACATTGCCTATACTTATAAAATTATTATATATCTTTTCTTTTCCAGATTCTTTTCTATTATAGGTTATTATAGGATATTAAATATAGTTCCCTGTGCTATACAGAAGGCCCTTGTTGTTTTTTTATGTATAATAGTGTGTATCTGTTAATCCAAATTCCTAATATATTATCTCTCCTCTTACCCTTTTGGTAACTATCAGTTTGTTCTCTATGTCTGTGAGTCTATTTCTGTTTTGTAAATAAGTTCATTTGTATCACTTTTTTAGATTCCAAATATGAGTGATATCATTTGGTATTTGTCTTTCTCTGACTTTACTTAGTATGATAATCTCTAGATCCACCCATGTTGCTGCAAATGACATTATTTCATTCGTTTTTTTTTTTTTTAGTGGCTGAGTAATATTCCATTGTGTTTGTGTGTGTGTGTGTGTGTGTGCATGCATGCCACATCTTCTTTATCAATTCATCTGTTAATAGACATTTAGGTTGCTTCCATGTCTTGGCTATTGTAAATAGTGCTGCTATGAACACTGGGGTACATGTGTCTTTTTGAATGATAGTTTTCTCTGAATATGTGCCAAGGAGTGGGATTGCTGGATCATATGGTTACCCTGCTTTTTGTGTTTTAAGGAGCCTCCATACTGTTTTCCACAGTAACTGTACCAATTTACATTCTTAGCAAGTGTAAGAGGGTTCCCTTTCCTCCACACCCTCTACACCACTTGTTACTTCTAGAGTTTTTGATGATGGCCATTCTGACTATCGTGAGGTGATACTTCTTTGTAATTATGATTTGCATTCCTTGGAAGGAAAGTTATGACCAACCTAGATAGCATATTCAAAAGCAGAGACATTACTTTGCCAACAAAGGTCCGTCTAGTCAAGGCTATGGTTTTTCCTGTGGTCATGTATGGATGTGAGAGTTGGACTGTGAAGAAGGCTGAGCGCTGAAGAATTGATGCTTTTGAACTGTGGTGTTGGAGAAGACTCTTGAGAGTCCCTTGGACTGCAAGGAGATCCAACCAGTCCATTCTGAAGATCAGCCCTGGGATTTCTTTGGAAGGACTGATGCTAAAGCTGAAACTCCAGTACTTTGGCCACCTCATGCAAAGAGTTGACCCATTGGAAAAGACTCTGATGCTGGGAGGGATTGGGAGCAGGAGGAAAAGGGGATGACAGAGGATGAGATGGCTGGATGGCATCACTGACTCAATGGACATGAGTTTGAGTGAACTCCTGGAGATGGTGATGGACAGGGAGGCCTGGCATGCTGCAATTCATGGGGTCTCAAAGAGTCGGACACGACTGAACTGAACTGAACTGAACTAAACTGAATAATTAGTGACATGAGCATTTTTTCATATGCCTGTTGGCCATCTGTTGTAAACTCTTTTAGAGAAACTTCCATTCATTTATTAGTCTCCTTTAGGTTGAACTTTAAACTGTCAATTTGCTTTCAGAAAGCAAAACCTCATGCCTTGTTTCAGCCGCCACACCCTCCACCACCCTGAAGCTTAGGTTTGGGAGAAGACAACATTAAAAATGCTGTAAAAGGAGGGAATTACAATGATATCCTTTAGACTTTTTGTTCATTAATATGTACTTTTGTTATACTTTCATAAACATTTAGAGAGTGCATTTCTTTAGCTTAGAAAAAGCAAGAGAGTTCCAGAAAAACATCTATTTTTGCTTTATTTAATATGCCAAAGCCTTTGACTGTGTGGATCACAATAAAGTGTGGAAAATTCTGAAAGATATGGGAATCCCAGACCACCTTACCTGCCTCTTGAGAAACCTATATGCAGGTCAGGAAGCAACAGTTAGAACTGGACATGGAACAACAGACTGGTTCCAAACAGGAAAAGGACTACGTCAAGGCTATATATTGTCACAGTGTTTATTTAACTTATATGCAGAGTACATCATGAGAAACGCTGGGCTGGAGGAAGCTCAAGCTGGAGTCAAGATAGCTGGGAGAAATTCAATAACCTCAGAGATGCAGATGACACCACCCTTATGGCAGAAAGTGAAGAGGAACTCAAAAGCCTCTTGATGAAAGTGAAAGTGGAGAGTGAAAAAGTTGGCTTAAAGGTCAACATTCAGAAAATGAAGATCATGGCATCTGGTCCCATCACTTCATGGCAAATAGATGGGGAAACAGTGAAAACAGTGTCAGACTTTACTTTTTTGGGCTCCAAAATCACTGCAGATGGTGACTGCAGCCATGAAATTAAAAGACGCTTACTCCTTGGAAGGAAAGTTATGACCAACCTAGATAGCATATTCAAAAGCAGGGACATTACTTTGCCAACAAAGGTCCGTCTAGTCAAGGCTATGGTTTTTCCAGTGGTCATGTATGGATGTGAGAGTTGGACTATGAAGAAAGCTGAGCGCCAAAGAATTGATGCTTTTGAACTGTGGTGTTGGAGAAGACTTTTGAGAGTCCCTTGGACTGCAAGGAGACCCAGCCAGTCCATCCTAAAGGATATCAGTTCTGGGTGCTCACTGGAGGGACTGATGTTGAAGCTGAAACTCCAATACTTTGGCCACCTGATGCGAAGAACTGACTCATTTGAAAAGACCCTGATGCTGGGAAAGATTGAGGGCAGGAGGACAAGGGGATGACAGAGGATGAGATGGTTGGATGGCATCACCGACTCAATGGACATGGGTTTGGGTGGACTCCGGGAGTTGGTGATGGATCCAGCACTCTCTCATGGAAAATTCCATGGACGGAGGAGCCTGGTAGGTTGCAGTTCATGGGGTCACTGGGAGTCGGACACGACTGAGTGACTTTACTTTCACTTTTCACTTTCATGCATTGGTGAAGGAAATGGCAACCCACTCCAGTGTTCTTGCCTGGAGAATCCCAGGGACGGGGGAGCCTGGTGGGCTGCCGTCTATGGGGTTGCACAGAGTCGGACACGACTGACGCGACTTAGCAGCAGCAGCAGCAGCAGCAGGGAAGCCTGGTGTGCTGCGGTTGATGGGGTCACAAAGAGTCGGACATGACTGACTGGACTGAACTTAGCTTAGAAATAAAGGTCAAAAGTGAAAGTTGCTCCGTCACATCTGTCTTTTTGCATTCCCTTGGACTGTAGCCTGCCAGGCTCCTCTGTCCATGGAATTCTCCAGGCCAGAATACTGGAATGGGTAGCCTTTCCCTACTCCAGGGGATCATCCCAACCTAGGGCTCAAAGCCAGGTCTCCTGCATTGCAGGCAGATTCTTTACCATCTGAGTCACCAGGGAAGCCTGAAATAAAGGTTACTGGATATCAAATACATTTTTCTTTAAAAAATTTTTTATTTCACTACTGAAAAGGCAAGGCAAAAAAGTTACAAATTTATTAGAATGTTGCATTCATTTCTATGTGGGAGAATAAAGTAGTCAAAGACACCTCATAAGCTCTCCAGGTCACTAAACAGAAAGATAATGTAGCTCACAGATACTATATTACCCTGAGGCCAGGGCTCCCAGTGACTGAATTCACAGTTCAGTTCTCTGATCCTTGATAAAGTAGTAGGTTCAGAAATTTGCTGTTCAGTTGTTCCTTAAGGAAATAAATACAGATCAAAGTTAAGAGTTTTTCTACAACAAAAGATCCAGTGTTTATGTTTGAAAATGAAGTGCTCTGAGTTGTCAGAATAACAATGCTTACAAATAGTTTTTATCTCATAGAGTTGCAGACAAGTAGAATACAGTCCAGCATAGAAAATGCCTGTATCCGTTATCACTGGGTGCCAGACATTCAGCCTAGATGGTGTAAAAATTCAAAGTTTAAGAATTAATGAGACCATGGGATAAAAATAAGTGAAAAAGATCAACAAATACATAAATGTTACAAGGAATTTGGGCATTCATTGTGATTTTCTAGCATAGACCATGAGTTAAGGAGAGACTAAAATGAGCTGGAAAGGCCAGTCATGAAAAGCGTCACGGAAGAACATGAACCTGAGAAAGGGGTTGAAGGTGGCCTTTTCCAATATAGTCAAAAAGCAAACATACGAAACCCACAGGATCTTGTTTTATTTATTCAACAAAAATTGACTGAGTGACTACTATGTACCCAACACCACCATGGCACTGAGGATAGAGACTGGTGTTGAAGTCAGAAATTACAGGCCTATTCAATACAGCTTTTACGTTTTAGAGAGCTTGGATTCAGTATTCAAATGCTGGCTACATTATTTTTTACTTGTGTGGCCTTAGAAAAGTTTTATTATCATTTTAAGCTCAGGTTTTCCTCATCTCTAAATCTAAAACATAAAGGCTCACTGGCAGTGCTATTCTGAAGAGTAAATGAGAAAATTTATCTCTGCTGTCAAACAGTGCCTGGTATATAGGTAGTAAGAGCTCTGAAAACAAGAGTTGCTTTCCCCTTGGTTGGAGCTTACATTTAGTGGAATAGAAAAAGATTTATTGGATACTTGGTTGGGAGACAATCTGTGAATAGATTTCAGTGCCAGTCTGGGGGTTTGGGCAAGTGCTGTAAATTGTGGAGAGTCCTGCCCAGGGTAATATCATGATCACTGTGAGTGTGTAACAAGTGGACTAGGTCAGAGGTGCAAGGTGGCTAACTGGGTAGTTTTTTAAAGCTTAATATCCTAGATGGCTGGATGGCATCACTGACTCGATGGATGTGAGTCTGAGTGAACTCTGGGAGATGGTGATGGACAGGGAGGCCTGGCATGCTGCGATTCATGGGGTCGCAAAGAATCGGATACGACTGAGCGACTGAACTGAACTGAACTGATCCTAGAATAAATGATATTGTGGTCCCCTGTGTTTAGGTAAATGTGGGGAGTTCATAAGAAAATGCATGTTATAAATTTATGGAATATATAACAGCATCTGTAGGAGTTTATAAACTGTTAAAATGTTTCCTTTTACCCAGTCCTTCATTATCCTACACATCCCCTCTTATAGAGGGCCTCAGATGCCTGGAAGTCTTAAATGTTTTCGGATATTTCATACCTTAAACAAAATAATTGGAGCAAAGAGGATTGCTGTCTTTGAGCTAATTACATTAAAGCTCTGTGGCAAGCACTTCTTCAGCTTGATGTCCGGATATGCATGGGAGTGCCTTAATTGGTGAGATTATAATAAGGATAGGCATTCGCTCAGCAGATAATAACTGCATGCTCAGTACTTAGACATTTGTGCAAGTTCTTTAGGAGTAAGATAGGCTGACTGCTTTGTTCAGTATATTAGATACTTGTGGATCCCAAGTGAAATGGAGATTTCAACACCATTACTGCCTTGTTTATATTGAGGAGCTGTGCAAAATGACATGATCTGATTACTGCTCCGGCTTTGTGTACTGAGCTGTCAACACAGCCAAGCCCTTATACCTTTAATACAAAAGTTAAGTCAAAAGACAAGGCATTTGATTTGCTCTTTCATATTGTTACATCTCTGATGGCAACTGGGGGAATCAGTTTGTAACTTTCAGTGTATAAAAATGACACCAAAATCAATCAAAAGGAGAAAAAGAAAAAAAAAAACACTGCTGATTTTGCAGATTCTTTCCTGGTTACTGTGGCCTGCAGATGGATTTTTATATGAATAGTGCATGTGAGTGGAAACACTATTATGTATTTGATATGTAAAGTCTTGGAGATAAAAGATTTTAAAAGCAAATCATAGGCACCTATTCTCAAGAGATACAGAATCTCAGTGGAGGGAGAGAGATGTACATATAAGATTATGTGGCAGAAGTTAACTTGAGATGTATATGAGAGAGAGAGGAAGAAAGTAAAGGGAGGGATCAGACATTTGAGTTGGGCTTGAAGGATGCATGGGAGTTTGATATTGGAGTGGTTGGGTGGAGGGGACACAGTATCTCTAGGCAGAAGGGCCAGCCTGAGCACAAGCACAGAGAAATGAAAAAGTGGAAGGTATCACGAGCCATGGAGGGCAAGGTAGAGTGGCACTTGGGAGTGGGTGTGATGGGACTAAAACAAGAAAGCTGAGATAGTCCCAGAATGCAAACAGTCTTATTTCTGGAGCAAAGAAATGTGTGCATCCAGTAAATGAACCATATGGACAGCAGCTTGAGAATTCGTGTATGTGCATGCACCTTAGTACACATTATATGAAACATAAGTAATTTTATTTAACAGCAAACATTTAGATGGACCTAAAACTTATCTTGATTGACTCATGTGGCAGGAACAACAGGTTTTCATGTGAACTAACCTGCAGTAATCTTCCACTCAAAAATAGGTTTTTTTCCCCCTCTCTTTTTGAAAGGATGAGAATAACATTTGAGAAAGCAATAAGCTTTTATTTTTCATTTCTCATGCCTCCTTTGATGAAGGTTTATGCTGGAGTGTGAAATTCTCATAGGGAAAGGGGAAGGAGGTGAATTTTACTATGTAGTAAATCAAGGGAGTATGTTAGCCTTATGATTTTTATACAAATGTACCATATTGATGTTCAAGGAAGAGGCTACCAGTCAAGAAAAAACTGAATACAAATATATTGCTTAGTGAGCAGAGCAAAACTGTACTTCTAAAGCAGAAGGAAGCAAAGTAAACAGATGACCTAACAGTCCTTGGGGAAGGAGTCTTAGAAGTGAGAATGCTTGGGGACTGGATGATCTTTATCCCAGAAATCCTGGACACAGGATAGAGGCCATTGCTGATTAACTGAGTTTTGGAAGCATCCCTGTTGATACGATGTCACACAAATTGATTTAAAACCCATTCTAGGTATTATGTGCTCCACGTTTGGGGAAGAGAACAGTCTCTTCCTTTCTGGAATTTGCAAAATAGGTCCTTTTTTGTTTGGTGGACATGTGTACAAAAAAAGCATGGTAGTACAAAAATAGCAATTTTTCACATTTACTGTATGTCAAGTACGGTGCCTATTATTTTGTATACATTATTTAATTTTACATTGATTTTAAGAGGTAAGTATCATTTATTATCTATCAGTCAGTTCAGTCAGTTCAGTCACTCAGTCGTGTCCAACTCTTTGTGACCCCATGAATCGCAGCATGCCAGGCCTTCCTGTCCATCACCAACTCCCGGAGTTCACTCAAACTCATGTCCATCGAGTTGGTGATGCCATCCAGCCATCTCATCCTCTGTCGTCCCCTTCTCCTCCTGCTCCCAATCCCTCCCAGCATCAGAGTCTTTTCTAATGAGTCAACTCTTCCCATGAGGTGGCCAAAGTATTGGAGTTTCAGCTTTAGCATCAGTCCTTCCAAAGAACACCCAGGACTGATCTCCTTTAGAATGGACTGGTTGGATCTCCTTGTAGTCCAAGGGACTCTCAAAAGTCTTCACCAACACCACAGTTCAAACGCATCAATTCTTTGGTGCTCAGCTTTCTTCACAGTCCAACTCTCACATCCATACATGACCACTGGAAAAACCATAGCCTTGACTAGACGAACCTTTGCTGGTAAAGTAATATCTCTGCTTTTGAATATGCTATCTAGGTTGGACATAACTTTTCTTCCAGAGAGTAAGCGTGTTTTAATTTCATGGCTGCGGTCACCATCTGAAGTGATTTTGGAGCCCCCAAAAATAAAGTCTGACACTGTTTCCACTGTTTCCGCATCTATTTGCCATGAAGTGATGGGACAAGATGCCATGATCTTAGTTTTCTGAATGTTGAGCTTTGAGCCAACTTTTTTACTCTCCACTTTCACTTTCATCAAGAGGCTTTTTAGTTCCCCTTCATTTTCTGCCATAAGGGTGGTGTCATCTGCATATCTGAGGTTATTGATATTTATGCCAGCAATCTTGATTCCCTTGTGCTTTTTCCAGCCCAGCGTGTCTCATGATGCACTCTGCATATAATTTCAATAAGCAGGGTGACAATATGCAGCCTTGACGTACTCCTTTTCCTATCTGGAACCAGTCTGTTTTTCCATGTCCAGTTCTAACTGTTGCTTCCTGACCTGCATACAGGTTTCTCAAGAGGCAGGTCGGGTGGTCTGGTATTCCCATGTCTTTCAGAATTTTCCACAGTTTATTGTGATCTACACAATCAAAGGCTTTGGCATAGTCAATAAAGCAGAATTAGATGTTTTTCTGGAACTCTCTTGCTTTTTTTGATGACCAGCAGATGTTGGCAATTTGATCTCTGGTTCCTCTGCCTTTTCTGAAACCAGTTTGAACATCTGGAAGTTCATGGTTCATGTATTGCTGAAGCCTGGCTTGGAGAATTTTGAGCATTACTTTACTAGCATGTGACATGAGTGCAATTGTGTGGTAGTTTGAGCATTCTTTGGCATTGCCTTTCTTTGGGATTGGAATGAAAACTGATGTTTTCCAGTCCTGTGGCCACTGCTGAGTTTTCCAAATTTGCTGGCATATTGAGTGTAGCACTTTCACATCATCATCTTTCAGGATTTGAAATAGCACAACTGGAATTCCATCACCTCCACTAGCTTTGTTCATAGTGATGCTACTTTACAGGAAAAAAAGCAAAGTGTGGGAATGTTAAATAGCTTGCCTTTTGGCACAAAGCTAGTGAGTAGTTACCTAGATTCATGTGGAGGTTAGGTGGCATGGTGGCTCTTGGGTCTTGATTCTGGGGTGTCTGGAGACAGTGCTCAGATGTGGGCTGAGAGCCGTTGTGTAGGTGTTTAAGAGGCAGACACTTTCTAACACCCTGTTTCCCAGGCCTCTTCAAACTCTAGGACTTTCTACTATGAAGCATTATAATAAATATCACCTGGTAAAATCAGAAGGTATCATCTAGTGGATTAAACAAGGAGATAAATTATGAAATTGCTTGTACACTCATTCAATTCAGTTCAGTCACTCAGTCATGTCCAACTCTTTGCGACTGCATGAATCGCAGCACTCCAGGCCTCCCTGTCCATCACCAACTCCTGGAGTTCACTCAGACTCACGTCCATCGAGTCCGTGATACCATCCAGCCATCTCATCCTCTGTCATCCCCTTTTCCTTCTGCCCCCAAATCCCTTCCAGCATCAGAGTCTTTTCCAATGAGTCAACTCTTTGCATGAGGTGGCCAAAGTACTGGAGTTTCAGCTTTAGCATCATTCCTTCCAAAGAAATCCCAGGGCTGATCTCCTTCAGAATGGACTGGCTTTATAGGGATAGAAACGTATCGAGGGACATGGTCAGCCTGTGTATGTCAGCTATAGACGGCACTGTTATTGTGTCTATATGATGTTTTTAATTAAGAACTTCTCTTTTGCTAATCACTTGGAAAAGATGAAGATGTTGATAGTACCTGGTGTTGGCAAGGTTGTGGGGGAGCATGCACTTTCACACTATGCTTCCAAGAGTGTAAACAGCTATAGCTTTTGATGTTTCCCACTCAAATGAAAACAGTGTAATAATTTTATTTAGCACTTCCCTTTATAAAAAGTTATTGTATAGGTGTATTTGTGTCCAAAGGAAGGTATATTCAATGTTTATTGCCATAGTTTGTAATAGAAAAAATGGAAACAAACTAAATGCTCATTAAGAGAGAAGTGTTAAATTATTAAAACTATATAATTGAATATTGGTTAACTTAAAAAACTTATATATATTAATATTTATGTGTAAATGCTTGTGTGTATATTGACATGAGGTGAAAAAGTATGTTCAGAGAAGAAACTATTGTAGAATAATATGGAAAGTATATTCCTTTTTTACTTTTGGGTAAAAGTATGTGCCCTTATGTGATCATATATTCTTTGAAAAAGTCTCAAGAATCAGCAAAATTAGGAGTGATCAGCTTTGGGTAATGGGAAAACAGGGAAGGGAGCTTTTAAGTTTTGTGTAATATTTTTCTGTATGGTTTGAGTTTCTTATTTTATGAAGAGGTTGTTACTTTTTTTATTTTTTAATAAACATGAAGTTTAAAAAAAGCACTTGATTTTGTAATAGTTTTCTTCCTAAGATGATTCTGTGTTTCCCAGTTTCAATAATGCCGGGCTTCCAACTCTAGTTTCCCAGAAATTTACTGGTGGAGTGAGTGGTGCAATGTGCATGTGCCTGGTTAGGATGACAAGAGATTGCACCCTTCCTTCTCCTCCTTCCTTGCTTCTTCTAGCCTGTAGACCTTTGCCCAGAGTGCTGAGCATCTCAGAGGATGTGGTGGAATAAGAGATGAACAAGAATTTCTTGCTGTTGTGACTAGGAATTTCCTTTGTGTTGAAAGGTAATTCAGTTGGAGCAAACTATGTGGAAACAAAGATTGTGATACTAGCATATAGCCTCTTGCATGTAGACTGATCAATTAGAAATGAAGGAATAATTTAACTTAAATTGAACTAAAGTTTAACATTATCTGATCTGTGAGAAGAGATTTGCCAAGCACAATAGCACTGTTAGAAAGATAGCCAAAGTCTTGTTTTATCTGCTGTATAGAACTCCTGTTAAAAATTAAGTGAGCTAATTATTGGTATGCAAATGTATTAGTAATTATAAATCAGCCTTATCTTTTAATTAAAACTGGGCTAGAATTATGTGTGCTCACATGATAAAAGCACTATGCACTATTATAGATGTTTTTTAACTGGTAGGGAAAAACACGTTCATGAGATGTCTTTAAAACCTTATGCGTTCTCTGATTTGCTCACAAACCCTGTTGAGGGAGAATAAGATGGTTTAGACTTACTAGCTCAACTTTTCAGAGCGTTAGTCAAACAGCGATACATGTGAGAAAAGCTTAAAGATTTTATAGATATTCAAATCTACTGTTTTTTAAAAGAGCTAAGTATACCAATTGATGGCAAATTTTGTCCATATTTCTATTTAGGGATATTGCAAATTTTTATAGAATTCCAATAAATATCATTCCCAATCCTGTTCTGGGCTGACTGCATATTTCTTTGATTCATTTAGATATTCTCTCAGTCAGATATAGTTCATCACTGGACATTAATCAGTTGCCTTTCTGAGGGCTAATTTGCAAATAAAATGCCTTGGAGATAGGAAGTTAAGGTAGGCATAGAACTTGCCCTTAAAAAGCATATAATCTAGGGTTTGCTGGTGATCCAGTGGTTAAGACTGCACTTCCATTGCAGGGGACATGGGTTCAATCCTTGGTTGGGGAACTAAGATCCCACATGCCTCAAGTGTGTGTGTATGTATATATGGCATCTGGTCCCACCACTTCATGGGAAATAGATGGGGAAACAGTGGAAAAAGTGTCAGACTTTATTTTTCTGGGCTGCAAAATCACTACAGATGGTGACTGCAGCCATGAAATTAAAAGACGCTTACTCCTTGGAAGGAAAGTTATGACCAACCTAGATAGCATATTCAAAAGCAGAGACATTACTTTGCCAACAAAGGTTCGTCTAGTCAAGGCTATGGTTTTTCCTATGGTCATGTATGGATGTGAGAGTCAGACTGTGAAGAAGGCTGAGCGCCGAAGAATTGATGCTTTTGAACTGTGGTGTTGGAGAAGACTCTTGAGAGTCCCTGGGACTGCAAGGAGATCCAACCAGTCCTTCTGAAGGAGATCAGCCCTGGGATTTCTTTGGAAGGAATGATGCTAAAGCTGAAACTCCCGTACTTTGGCCACCTCATGGGAAGAGTTGACTCATTAGAAAAGACTCTGATGCTGGGAAGGATTGGGGGCAGGAGGAGAAGGGGACGACAGAGGATGAGATGGCTGGATGGCATCACCGACTCGATGGACGTGAGTCTGAGTGAACTCCGGGAGTTGGTGATGGACAGGGAGGCCTGGCGTGCTGCGATTCATGGGGTCTCAAAGAGTCGGACACAACTGAGCGACTGATCTGATCTGGTGTATATGTATGTATGTATATTGTCCAAGGCTAGTTCTAGGATAGGGGTTTCTCTGGTGGCCCAGTGGTAAAGAATCTGCCTGTCAATAAGGGAGGCAAGCATTCAATCCCTGGGTGAGGAAGATCCCCTGGAGAAGAAAGTGGCAACCCATCCTAGTTTTCTTGCCTGGGAAATGCCATGGATAGAGAAGCATTGCAGACTACAGTCCTTGGGCTTGCAAAAGAGTCAGACACCTCTTAGCGACTAAACAACAACAGTAGAAGTTCTAGGTTAATACTTCACAATAAGAAGATTACCTGCCTGCTCAATGCAGAATCTGCTCAGCTGGCATCATTGCAGAAAACAGTCATGGAATGAATTGAGAATGAGCAGATACCAGGAGAGGCCCAGACCATGTCTATTTTTCAGGGTTTCAATAATTTTGAAAAGAAATGCTAAATCTGGTCACAAAAACCATTCTGTGTTTTAAATGATTACATTCAGCAAGTTAACATTTTTTTCATTTAGCCAGGAGTCTAGATTTGACCCTTATTAATGAGTATTGGGCCAGATGGTCCTCTTGGAGCTCCCAATTTCAGGCCCCGGCATGGAGTCATACCCTTAGTCATCCATTGATCCATTTGGAGTGCTTGAGATCAGTTGTTCGTAGTTAATAGCCAGAAAACCTCGTTGCCAGAGGTGTTTCTGTCTGACATCCACAGATGACATCTGGAAGAGGGTTCCCAAAAGCTGTTTCTGGAGAGAAAACCTGGCTACCTGTGTAGCTGAAAACCTGTCCTGATTTTGGCCTAACTAAGGGTAGGAATTGATGTTTCCTGACAAGGGTATGGGCTTCCCTTGTGGCTCAGATGGTAAAGCGTCTGCTTACAATGTGGGAGACCCAGGTTCGATCCCTGGGTGGGGAAGTTCCCCTGGAGAAGGAAATGGCAACCCACTCCAGTATTCTTGCCTGGAAAATCCCAAGGACAGAGGAGCTCAGTTGGCTACAGTCCATGGGGTCACAAAGAGTTGGCAAGGGTATGAGAGAGGATGTGACAGAGCAGTGATACTATTGCTCACTATTTGTTAGTGGAGCTCTGACTGAATTGCTATTGAATTATCCACTCTATGTACAGTAATGGGTGTATGAGTGAGGCCTGGAAGCTGTTAACTGCATTTTCTTCTATTCCATAGCCTGTATTTTCCATAGTGGAAACCACCTAATGTTTTTTATTTCTAATGCCCCCATAGGTTACACTGTGAGAGATAGACTTGTTAAAAAACAGAAAACTTTGGGAAAATTATACCACTTACATCATTCCTGTCATTAGTGTTTTCAGTAGGCAGTGTTATTAGCTGCAGTGATAGGATAGAAACTCTAGAGAGGAAGATTTCCCCAGCTTTGAGTATTTGGATGTGAATGTGCTCTAGATAAGTCATTAATTATAAATTCTTGAATTAGCATGAAATTAATAAGCAAAGCTTAGAAAATAGGTTGGTATATGATGAAAAATATTATGCAATACAACTGTGCTTGGCTAGAAATGCTTTCAGAGTAGTTACAGGAGAAGGAGCCAATAATTGTAATAAGGCAGGAAATTGAAGACTAAAAGAGGGAAGATACTTTCAAAGGGGCTGGATGGCCAAGAAGAGAAATGCCTCCAGCTGAGAAGAACTTCCAAGAGAAAGATCTGATTCAAGTGAGGTATGTTCTTCTCTGTTCATCTACTTTCATTGCCTTAGAGAACCTGGGAAAACATAAACAGGTAGTGCTGAAAACAGGAAAGCATAGCAAGTGTCTTGGCCTTGACCTTGCAGGGTTTGTGGAGTGTGCTGTTCTAACTCAGGTGCACATTAATAAGTCCTGGATCACGAATACTTATTTGATTTGGGGTCTTACCCAAGGGGCGGGTGATAGATAATCTCATAGAATATGTTTTTCTGTATACCAAATTTGCTATTTATTGCCTTGCCCAGGTACTTTCTATCTATGCCACCAGATAAATGAATGTCTTTTTTTAAATTCCACTTGAAAAATGAGTTAAAACATTCAATTTCTTGATGAAATGAACTGCTTGCTTTTTAATTTTTTTATTAGTGAGCATTTTTAGTCATATGTGAAAGTGAAGTTGTTCAGTTGTGTCCAATTGTTTGTGACCCCATGGACTGTAGCCTACCAGGTTCCCCCATCCATGGTATTTTCCAGGCAAGAATACTAGAGTGGGTTGCCATTTCTTTCTCCAGGAGATCTTCCCAAACCAGGGATTGAACCTGGGTCTCCTGCAACGTAGGCAGACGTTTTACTGTCTGAGCCACCAGGGAAGTTATAAGTAAGCCATTATACTGTTTCCTGTTTTTGTTGTTTATTTTGATCAAATAAGATTGAGAGTTGCTAAAAGTACAAGTGTCTTTTAGGTTAAATTGACGCATTTATTTATTTGATAGATATGTATGAAGTCACGGCCATTTTCTTCATTGAGGTTAAATTAAATTAAACCTCATGCTAAGGTAAATTTAAAAAATAAACAATCAGATTTTACTTGCTGTGTATAAATATTTAAAGACTCATAGGAATACAGATTCATTTCATGGTCCTGGAACCCTGGAGAGCTGCTCTTCCTTCTGTGGCTATTTTTTGAGGAGGGAAATTCAGTGGGACAGGAAGTATTTACATCACTATCATGTGTGACCTGGTGGATTAGCAATATTTTCACCCCTTCATATTTGTTTTCTTTCATATTCTCTGTTATGCTGCTGCTGCTAAGTCGCCTCAGTTGTGTCTGACTTTGTGCAACCCCATAGATGGCAGCCCACCAGGCTCCCCTGTCCCTGGGATTCTCCAGGCAAGAACACTGGCGTGGGTTGCCATTTCCTTCTCCAATGTATGAAAGTGAAAAGTGAAAGTGAAGTCGCTCAGTCATGCCCGACTCTTTGCAACCCCATGGACTGTGGCCTACCAGGCTCCTCCATCCATGGCATTTTCCAGGCAAGAGTACTGGAGTGGGTTGCCATTGCCTTCTGCTCTCTGTTATGACTTCAACTTAAAGTAACATCTTTGAAATCTTAGTACCAAATTATATTTAGGAGTAGAAAGGAAAACAAATGAACATCTATTGAATACACAAGTGCTTATTATATGCTTGTGTGAATCTAGTAAAATACGGTCCATATAAAAAAGAAACAAGAAAACTGAGAGTGATATACAAAAAAGAGTTCAGGGCATGAATGATATAGTTGTTGATTTCATCATTCATTGTGCTTAAAAATGGCCCATGGGGCCTGTCAAACATGCATTTCCCAGGCCCCCCATTGATTCTGGTTCTGTATTTATGAAGTAGCTCAGGAATTTGCACTTTCACAGACACATTGGGTGGTTATGATGCGGGTGGTACCAGAGACACAGAGAGGATTATCTTAAACCTATGCTTTATGTTAACCACCATGAAACAATCTTGAAATTATTACCTGAGGCCAGACATTTGAGCAAAAGTTGTATCTAAGGATTACTCAGCAACTAGTTCAGTTAGGGCAATCCCATGTAAGTAAGTGTGTATGGAAGATGCAAGAAAATTAAACTGAAAAATGACCTCTTTTTGCTGAAAGACAATGGTAAATTTGATCTCACATTTGTAAGTTTCAAAAAGAAAAATTGATCTGTAGAAATGCAATAATTACAATATTTATCTCATAGGGAGGGTTAAACATGACAGTGATTGTAAAATACTTTGTGTGGTATGTCACACAGTGCCTGATAAGTTTTAATAAATACAGTATGTTCTTCTTCAGTTCAGTTCAGTTGCTCAGTCATGTCCGGCTCTTTGCGACCCCATGGACTGCAGCACGCCAAGCTTCCCTGTCTATCATCAACTCCCGGAGCTTTCCCAAACTCATATCCATCAAGTTGGTGATGCCATCCAACCATCTCATCCTCTGTCATCCCCTTCTCCTCCTGTCTTCAATCTTTCCCAGCATCAGGGTCTTTTCTAATGAGTCAGCTTTTCACATCAGTTGGCCAAAGTGTTCTTAGTTATTATCATTTTGTTATTATTTAAGCTATGTGTTTCTTATTCTCTGATTTATTTTGAGTAGAGTAAGTTGATCTGAGGGCTTGCTTATCATCTTGTGGTTTGAAGAGCTAGGTTTCCTCTGAATCAGAAGAAAACAGCAGTTATAGACTCCATTATTCTTAAAAAAAAAAAAAAAAGTATACTTTGATTAAAACAGGAATTGGAATTAAAAAAAAAAAAAACTTACATATTTTCCTAATAGGGTTCAAAGTTGTAGAGGGCTCTGGTATAATACAAAGATTAGTTTCCAAACAATTTAAAGGAGAGCCTTAGATAGTCTGAATAGTGAATGACTGGGATAATGCCTTTGTTCTCAGGAAGATCACAAGATCTTTCTTGCTCTATAAAGTAGGACTCTTTTAAAAGGCATAGTTCAGTTAATTTTAATGGAAATGAATCCAACTTCTGAAGCATCTGAGTTCTCCGGTAAGAGCAGTCTTGTCAACCCCCTGTGATTAAATTAGCATGATGGAAGTAAATACTAGAGCCTTCATGAACTGCTTGCTTCTATTTTAGCAACTTAATTCTCAGAGGACTGAAAGGCCAAACCTTTAATAGTACTTTTATTCTATAATTAGAAAATCCAATATGCCAGAATTTGCAGGAAGATGAAGGGCCTCTTTAGAAGAACTATTAATCTTTTATTTACTCTAACTGCCTAATCTTGGGATTTAGAAGTTTTAGCAGTTCAAATCTTGTTTTACACAAGAGAGAAATTCATATGGACTTAAGCTTTCTTATTTTTGGTAAAAAGTTTCAGAATTCCTTAGGCAACAAAGAGAACCTGTGCTCTAGAACATCTGCCACATCACCCAAAAACTCACTACTAGTTTTTAGGTAGGACCATATAGCCACTCTGCTTCTTTCCCTTATATCCAGTAGGATATGTTTTCAGAAATTAATCTGACCTCAGAATGTCTTTTATGGATTCCCATGTGAGATACTGCAGTTCACATTCCTCACAAAGTGTAGCACTTACAGAGTATAGGTTTCTTTCTAGAAATGGGGTCGGATCATGGCCCATATACCTTAGGGAATTATATCCAGGTTAAATTCCTTTTCAGATGAACTGAATTTGAAATATATTGGAAATGTCCCTTTCTAAGAAAGACGGATGATAAGGATCTCCCCTTTTGTTGTGTAATATAGAACCTATTATATTCTACTGAGAGAGATATGATTTCTTTCCAACATGGTAGCTCCAGCAAAGCAATTTCCTGCAATGATGAACACCAACATTCTTGACACATTAATGCCATATGGTGGGTCCTGCTGCTATTGTCAGGTGAGCCTCTAAAATTTACTTCCTATTCTGGGAAACAGATTTGATTAGGAAGTCTCATTATGATTTAAAATTTTTGTTTACACAAGATGTTTATGGGAAAAAAATATTCCTCAAATGGAAAATTCCCCAAGTGGGAATGTATGTTGGTTATGTTTAATTGATATGACAAGTAAAGTCCTTCTAGATCACTACAAATTACAGCTGTCTACAGCTAAGTCAGCATCCTACTGAAGAAGTGTAGAGTCTGGTTTCCTCATTATCTTGCTTCCTTCAGGCAATCAATCTCTTTACTAAGTAGATTCCATTAAAAACTGATCTCTTCAAAATTATCTAAACTGATCAAACTCACCAAAAATTAGTGAATCTTCCATTTTATTTTATATAATATCCATTGGGATTTGGTTTTCAATTGAGCAAAACGATGTCAAGAACAAAAATTAGGAGCATGGGAGACATTCTCAGCCTACAACTTCAGATATTGCGTACATTTTGCTGTTTTGCTGGACAAATGGATTTGTCTGGTGATGATTAACTCCCTCTAGGATCATGAATGGTGATGCCTCCTTCCTTTTCCTGTCGTTTTTGATCAGCTCATCCTATCACTTTTTTCAGGCCCAGCCTGACTTATGCCATCCAGGCCTTCACTTTGCAACTAACAATGCATGGCTAGCTGGCACACTGCATTTCGCATCAAATTGTTTTCTGTTTCAAGTGTGTTTGTTTTTTCTTCTAAACTGGAATGTCAGTTCTTTGAAAACAGGGGAAATGCTGGGATTAAAAACTAAGGAAAATCATGATTTAGTATCTTCTGGAAATTCTTTATCTAGTTCATCATTCTAATATATGAAACTTTTATTTAATAAAAGTTTAAATTGGCCTCTTAAGATATTTTTTTTAAGTTAATTTTTAGAATCTATGGCAGCTGGTGTGTCACTGAGGGAATAAAATAGATTAATTACATTAACTTCATAGAAGTAATTCCTCTGAAGTAAGAAAGCAGACTCTGCTTATCAGGGTTTCAGAGTGAAGGTAGAAGGAATTTTTAATAGCAGATTAGAATAGCAAGGATGAGGGGAATGATGACTCTGAGATAGTTATAGATTCTATAACATTTATGTCTTATATTCTTAAAAATACTCTTAAAAGTTGAATGAATCTTATAAATTTTCTATTTCCTCTTCATGTGTATTTTCATCTTCTAATTTGCCTGCTCTTCTGTGGTTATTTCTTTAAATACTAAATACCAGTAACATAAAGATAATATCTAAAAAGAAAAGATGCCTGAAATCTTATACAATGAGAGAAATTATTTTTTGTTTTTACCCTCCTTTTGATTTTACTTATTTCCAGCATTATTAACACATAGCATTATGTAAGCTTAAAGTACACAATAATGTTGATTTGATTCATGTAAATGTTGCAGAATGATTACTATCATAGGTTATTTACCACCTCTCCTCCCGCTCCAATCATGTAGTTATTATTTCTTTTCCTCCTGTCATTATAAATTGCCTGAGTGTGTAACCTACTCCATTCAGATGCTTTTATATTGAACTACTGTGAGAAAGATATGTTTATACTATGTAAAGCAAAATGTCTTGAATTTATGTACCCGTTTTCTGTAATATTCTCTACTCTGTTATATTTTAAGCTGTAATTATGTATAACATATGCATAGCAATTCCTTCTTGAAAGTCTTATCAATATAAATGCAATAATACTGTAAATTATACATTACCCATTGCTACATTGGCCATGTATAGGTTTATTGCACTCTTTCTGCAGCATGGCTATGTGATAAAAATCTTATCTAGAGGAAAATAAATTCCAAGAACCACCAAGCAGAATAATTCTTCTACTGAGTTTAAGATCATATCTTGGTTTAATGAAAAATATTTTCTGTTAGCAAAGGCAGGTTCATTAGAAGCATTTTTGCTTTAAGCTCTCCATTTCATTCTGGTACAAAAATATAATCTCCCTGTAGCTTAAGGAAAGTAAGGCAAAACGAAAATGAAAACCTCATAAAAGTCGATTAAGATAGCCCTATGTGGTGCTTCCACATGACTTAGACTAAGCCTTAGAGTGCTAGTCCCAGAGGCAGAGGAAGCAAGAGCTAAAAATCTAAAAATCCCAGTGACATTTGGGGTCTGGGTTTAGTAACTTTAAGGATATTTATGATATTAGCTGGGTCTTCTTTAAGTTGGGTATTTGTATATGGGAATAGCTGGGTTTCCTAGGGCATAAATGATACCAAACCCTGTCTATGTATGTGAAAACTTGGGTATTGAGTGTGCTAGAGAAACATGTCGAATTGCATGCCATGAAATCACTGATTTTTTTCACCTTCTAGTATTTCTGCTCGTAGCTTAGATTTTTAATGTCTAGCCTATCCATGTCCTTTATCTTTTGATGATTTCATTTTCTATGTTAAAAGTCATCATTCCTCCATCACCTGGCGTTAAGCCTTTGATGGCACATTTTTTTAGCAGCAGCCCAGACACAGAATACAATGGGTATTACTTTGCTTCAGAGGTTTCGTCTTGGTCCTCTTTCTTTCCTAATTTCACTGCCTGCCACCACTGAGACCAGTCATCACTCCAGCCTGCCCATCACATCTACATCACTAGTTGCCTGCTAGCTCGTCACAATCCTTCCTGTGTTTTACCTCTAGTCTTCATTATATTGTTGTTGTTCAGTTGCTCAGTCTTGTCAACTGTTTGTGACTCCATGGACTGCAGTGCGCCAAGCCTCCCTGTCCTTCACCATCTACCAGAGCTTGCTCAAACTCATGTCCATTGATTTGGTGATGCCATCCAACCATTTCATCCTCTGTAGTCCCCTTCTTCTCCTTCCTTCAATCTTTCCCAGCACCAGGGTCTTTTCCAATGAATTGGCTCTTCACATCAGGTGCATCATTTTATTAGAGATTTATTTTTCCTACCCACAGTTTCCTTGATCTGCTTCATTGTTTCTCAGATGCACTGATAACACTTTCAAGTGTTTCAGCTATGTTCTCTGTTATTCTACTCCTCAGTTGCCAGACTTGATGGGAAAGAAGCATAGGATTAAACAGGCTGAGGCTATGACAGGTTTACACAACTGTAGTTTGGCCTTCGCTGCAGTTTCACGAGCCATATACTTCTTTTGTGCAGCCCTAACCTTGCTCTTGCAGAGGTTAATTCCAACCTTTTTTCTCTTCTTTGAATCCCAATCCTGCCTTCCCTCACTTTCACATATGTGGTGAAGATCATTACAGTCTGGCCAGAGATGCCCTGCCTCTTCAGTCATGTTTACCTCCATCAGGTACTTTCTCCCTCCTAGTCCTCTTCTCCCTAAACTTCCAGTCTCCATGGCATTCAGCGCACCTGCCATTCACTTAGGACTGTTTCAAGGCTCTCATCTCTCAGTTCCAATAGCCCTAGTTCTTCCTCTTCTACTTTTAAGCAAGACTAGCCCTCAGTATCTGAAAATAAAAAACCAAATAGATTTTGCTCGGCCTCACTGTCATATCTTAGTACTCAAACATGGCTCTGTCTCTTCAGTTGAGCTGCTAGGATGTGGTCCTTTCCTGATGGCTGCATCACCTTCATCAGCAGCATCTCTTACTGTCCTTGGACTCTGATTTCTAACTTTGCTGAATCCATATTCTGTTTCACAGTCCTGCTCTGATTTCCCTCCTGTTACCTAATAGTTCTTTTTTAATCTCAGACTTTAAATATAAAACTTCTTAAAGTTTATCCTTGATAATTTTCCCTTCTGATTCTTTGCTTGACATTCTCCAGTTTCAGCTATCAACTATATTTTCACGATGCTCCAAGATATGCCTGCATACAAATCTCTCTCCAGACTTACAACTCTATTTTCAAAGGTCTACTGTACATTTCAACTTAATTTTCCTGTGATTTCCTCTATTTACTGGTCTAAAATCTAACCAGTTATCTTTTTCCAAAACCTTTCCCCTTTGACATTTTATCCAAATGCTTTTTCACTTCCATATTTATTTTAATTTTTGAGTGAAGAAAAATAATTCTAGTAGAAACATGTTCTTGATTTGGTGCTAAAATAATCATATGCAGACGGAGATACCAATTCTGTAGATTATGAAATATTTTCCTTCATAGGAAGTACATTGAATTGCAGATGATTATTGTGATCTGGTTTATTTTGGAGTGCAGTGAATGTAGAATGATTTTATTTTTAGCAGTTCATAATGCAAAGCAATGCCCAGATCATGTCAATTATTTGATAATCAAATTCATTGTATTTTTACAAATAAAAGCTCACAAGTAAGAAAAATAATTTCAGGAAATAAATTGGTCTTCCTAGGTAATACATCTGAAAACAAATTAAAAGTTGACTCATCCTGTCCTCTAGCTGTTTCAATATCATTCTTACCTTGAATGAAGGTAGGAAAAAAAAAAAAAAACACTTGAACAATTTGTGATGTGCCCATCTCCAGAGCTGGTTTACTGGCAGGTAGTGATCTATCTGTCCCCATAGTCCCCTATGGAATTTTTCGTAAGGAACCTGGACACCTCCATCAATACACAGCCATGGATCTACCTTCTCTCAGACGTAGGGAGATCCTTGCCTATGGATCTATGTTTTAAGGAATAGCATTTTTGCAAAGTATAACTTGTTTCTTTCATCATCAACAAATGTAAGTTTCTAAAGTAAATACACTGTCTTTCCACATATGTTCCATAGGAGAGAAAAAAATTTTCCTCTTTTCTCTTAAGGTTCCTGGCTGGGTCTGAATGTTAAACTGGCAAAGTCAGATTAACAGAAGAAAAGCATGCAGGTTTACTTAACTTTTATGTGACATGGGAAACTTTATAAGGAAATAGAGATCCAAAGAAACAATTACCCTAAGTATTTTTATGCTAGATTTGATGAAGAGTGGTCAGTTGTGTAGAAATATAATAGGTCAAAGAGTTTGAGGTAAGTGTAGTGACCTAGGGAAAAATTAGCAAGACATATTTGTTCAGATTCTTCTGGGCATTGTTTGTCTCCAGAGAGAAGAATGCTCCTTTCCTGATATAGAGAGGGCATATCTCACATATCAGGCTCTGAAGTCATAACCTATTTCAGGGAAGAAGTTGTCAAGAAAGGCCAGAGTGACCTCCCTGCTTCTGTTTTCTTAAACTCCTTTGGTTTAAAACATTCAATATACTAAGGTGATGTATTTCAGGATAGCGTGTCCTGTACCCCATCATTCACGTCTTGAAATCTTTGTTTCTCTTGCTGTCCTTATTATTCTCATTATGTCCTTATTATTAGAAAAAATTATTATGATACTCTACTAATGAAAATGGGTGTCTGGGGCAGGAGATTCCTTTTAAACTGTCTCTATGTGTTTGTATGAAAGTTTAGAGTCTGGGGCAAAGTTAAATTGTGATGCATAAGAAAGAGGTAGCAGTATTAGAGACAGAGAAGGAAGATCAGAAATGGTAAATATATTACCCTAGTATATTCCCCCAGTATGGGAAACTCCAGTAGAAAGTCAAGTGAAGGGACTGGAAAAAAAGGAACATGTGGGATGGGGATTTAGAAAATGAGCTATGGTGAATAAGACACAATGCCTCTCCCCGAGTATACTATGGTGTGTTCAGGAAAGTCAACTTTGATCACTAATCCTTTTCACTGTAAGCAACTTCTTTCTGGAAAGGCAAAGAATCCTACACATGGATGGCACTCCTAGATTGCATGTTGGCAGTTGATACAACTCACATAGCATAAAGCAGTTGGTAATACCATTGTTTTCTATTTATATTCATCATCAGTGTATATTCGTGGCATGGGATGATATTCAAGACACTGTGGAAAATGCAGAGACAAGGCACTTATGAGTCTAGTTATGAAGAGAGAACAAAAATTATAAAGGTGATTAGATATCATTGACAGGTGGGTGGTTCAGTCAAAGGTGTTCAGAAGAGGAAGACATGGTTTGCATAAAACAGCCCTACCAGCTGTTCTTCACTTTTCTACTTTGTCCTGTATTTTGTAATGACCTTGGCACTTCAGATAGTTCTATTTTCCATGTATGATGTCCTTGCTAACCTTCACACCATCTTTAATTTCGGTCTTTCATACACTGGACTCTGATTCAGTCCATTTTAGTTCAATGTGAAGAACCTATGTAGCTATTCTGTTTGGGGCATTCTTTTACATATGTCACATTTTGGGCTACAGTGAGAAAGGTTTGTTCCTCTCTGAGTCCTCACAATTAATGGTATGACTTGTTATTTGGTGGCAAATGTCCTTTAAGCATAACAGTTGTTGACTAAAAAAGATAGTCACAACCTGAAAATAGAGAGTTATTTTATTTGGCGGGAATGTTTAGGACTCCGAGCCCGGGAGACAGCATCTCAGTAGCTCTGAGAAAACTGCTCCAAGGAGGCAGGAGGGGAAGTCAGGCTACATACAAGTTTGCAACAAAGAGAGCAGGCAGTCTGAACATCAAAGATCAGGTATCAAGGCATTTAGCATTCTCTGTATGGGAAGATACAAGCCTCTGGACTCAGAATTCATTCTTTTCATACGCACCTCAGCTATCTGGGGCCAATTCTGTTTCCTTGATCACCTTGTTGCTTTGCATTCTCCCAGGTCCTCAGCAATCTTCCTGGCGGGGTCTTAGCATCCACTGGACCACAGTTTTGGGAGCCCTCATTACATGTGGAGGCCAGAAATCACTGATGGCTGTGCCATTTCTTGTTTATTAATATGGCAGGAGATACTTTCGTTTCATACAGTGATGAAGCTATTAAGGACTTGTAGTCTATTTTTATTTTACTTTTTTTAACATGTTCATCTGACAAGAATGATATCATCTTTGTTCTCTTCCCTCTCATGCCCAAAACGTACCCATGTGGCTAAATGCTACTGTTACTTTTAAGACTCAGTCCAGAAACATCTGCCTCCAAAAACCCTTCTATGATGTGAAACTTGTCTCATTTAGATGTTTGAAGTTGCCACATTACACAGTTCCAGAGGACCCATTTACTTCCTGTCTATGTGAGAGGCACTTTCTGGATTTACACATTTCACAGCCTGAGCAGCAGTACACAGCAGCCTTGGGTGCTTCTCCAATAGCATCCTATGCCTCACTATTACGGTATTGAGTATATTATATTTATTTATGGTTTTAACACCTTATATTTTAGAGACAGAAACTGTGACCTAATTCCTGGCCCATAGCAAGTATAGAATAAAGGGTTTTTTGTTTGTTTTTGTTTTTTAATGAAAAGGAAAAAAAAAAAAGGCTGAATGGAACCTCTTTGTAAAATTCATACCTTAATGATGGCTCTAAAGACCTAGGCTTAACTCACACTGTTGCTATGCTACATATCCTGACTCATAGGTTTAGCAGTCCAGACTTTCTCCCCAGTTCTGACTCCTGGTCCATAATACTGAGGTTTCCAGTATTTTTTAAGAGTCTTGTACCCATCTGATCCCTTCTGTTCCCCATCTCTCTCTCTATTTGCTTATTCATTGGCCATTTTCACCCTATTCCCCAAGCTCATTAACTTTTTGTAATGAGTACAAGAAAATCTTTTCAAAACTCTAGTACCTCCAGTTTCTCCTCCAGGGCTTTTCCCATTTAGCTTTTGTTATGGATCTCCCATACCATCTTTCTCCACACTTGTCACCACAAATTAGAAAATTAGTAAAAGTTGAATTTAGATTTTTATATTAATGTATATTTTTCTTTCCTACTTTCTCCCCGAGAGGGGAAAATTCATAGGATTAATAATACCAATTAGACATCAAATCTATTTGTCTAATTGAAACAAAATAACTGGTTTTCGGGTATTAGTGTTAGTCGCTCAGTCGTGTCTGACTCTTTGGGACCCCATCCACTGTATCCCGCCAGTCTCCTCTGTCCATAGAATTCTCCAGGCAAGAATACTGGAGTGGGTTGCCATTCCCTTCTCCAGGGGATCCTCCTGACTTAGAGATTGAACTCGGGTCTCCTGCATTGCAGGTTTTACCATCTGAGCCACTGGGGAAGCCCCAAGTCTGATGCCTCCAAATAGCTTAAAATTTTTTCCTTAGCTCCTATGCAGAAATAGTTTTTAAGTGAGCTTTCCTAATCAACCCTTAATCTGTATGCAGGGCCTCATTCTGCACATCATTTACCTGTTGCATATAAACAGTATTCACCTACATACTCTCCCATTCAAGGCTGCATTTACAATTTTCTCTTACATAGAATAGATTTGGGGGGTCCTGTTTCCAGCTATTGGTGAACATGAAGAGCAAGCCTTGGAAACTGGAGGCTTTGACCTGCAGATGTGTTTTATTTGGCAAGTACACATCTTGGAAAAATTATTTAACATATGAAAATTGAAAGATTTCACATAAAAATTCAGTTTTCCAGGTTTTCTTTAAAATAAAGTCCAACAGATGATCCACTTTACAACATGGTAAATACCAGTGGGGGTTAGTAGCTACTTCATTTATACAAATATCCACCCTGCATAGACCAGTTTCCTCAACACTCCTTATTACCTACCTGTGGAGGTCTAATGTTTATTACCATTCAGCTCTGCTTTTACTCTGTATTCTCTTATTGTGAAGAAATACTTCCTCATATCCCTGGTTTTGTCAATTATGGGAAAATTAAAAATGACTTGAGAGGGAAGTTTCTTTTAAGCAAAAACTGGAAGTAGCTTATTTCTTTGTGTCAGTGACACATATTTCTACATATCAAACGCAAAAAAAAAAATTATGGAGCTTTAACGAGGCATCTACACTTGTTAAAGTTGCTTCCTAGTTCTTAAAGGCATTTACATTTCTAAACTTGAAAAATAAAAACAAAGATGTTATTGTTAAAATAATAATATTTCAGGAACTAACTCATTGCTTGTGGCATAGGACAATCCATAAAGAAAGAAGGTCAGGGTTAAAGAAAGGTGTTGGAGGTGCTGGAGTGGGAAATAATAATGAAACAAAGCTCTGTCTTAAACTCCCTGTAACTTCAAGTCACCTTGCAATACCCACTGCTGTCATATTCTCTCCACCCAAGGTGAATATGGGGCCTGGGTTAGGAGAGGACAGATAGTATAGGAATTATAGTAATTTACCCTCTGATACCAAGAAGTCCAAACAAGTAAAAGCTAGACCATACAGAAGATAAGCTTTATATTCAGTCATTGTAGTCTGTATGCCACTTGGAAGCAGAAGTGTTTGGTGGCTTCCAAGCCATATAAACAATACCAATAAATAGGATAGAGCGATGGGTGGTAGTTGGTAATTTGGTTTGCTTTGCCCATTAAAGCAACATTTTTGGCAATCTTACTGTCGTAAGATAACAACAGTATTTCTTTCTCTAAATGAGGTATGTCATAGTGCACTTATTTTCTGCTTCAGCAAAAATAATTCCATAGCAGTCTATCTGTCATGGTATTTATATAATTGTTGGTGAGATAACTGTGTACCTAATAAAAAGTATTGTTTTATTTTCTCCATTCGCCCACATCCTTCCCTCCACTAACCCCTTCTAATTTCTCAATTTTTTTCTTCTGCAGAATGAAGCTAGAATGCTATTAAATTTTAAAAATATATGCCATCATGATTGCCTCCATAATTGGTTTATTGAGAAAGGTTGGGTAAATCTCTCATAGCTCAGCAGGGAGAACATTGTAAAAACAAAACCAAAAAGCTCTAGCTCAACTTGTACAAGGGGTACAAGAGAGTTTTAATTGGACCTCAGACATGCACCTATTTAATTCTCAGAATTCTGGCAACTGCTGATTAGGTTCAAAATTCACTTCTGCATAGTGCAGAAGACTGTTGACTTTAGAAATGTATTGTCACTATGTGGAAATGTGATACCTATAAAGAGTCAAAAATGCAAATATCATGGGAGAAAGAAGTGTGTGTATGTTTTTTTTTGAGGGGGATGGAGGGTGGCAGGAGATATTTTCTTGTTTTTACTGGTTTTATGGACAAAGAAGGTATTATTCAGATAAGTTAACTCTCGTGTTTGTACTAGTGTTCTAGTGTAAAATGTGGGACTACCAGAGGAAAAAACAATTAATTTCAAATAAAATATAACAATATCTATACCATACTCAGTGGTCTTGAGGAAAAAAAATTCATGAGAGAAGTAAAATAAATAAATGAGGAAATCATTTGTGGGTAGATCAAATTGAAATGAATACATCTTTTCCAGAATTATTTGGATGCTGACACTGGCCTTAAAACAACTAGCCCAAATAATGTTTTTCATTTGAGTCAAATTTTGAAATAATGGCTGTAATAAATAAATTTTGTTTTTCCTCTTTTTTGATAACTCATTTTCTTTTATCTGTGGATCAACTGTATTCTAGAGACCAACTCCATTGATATTTACTTGATATGATATTGAAGTGTCCAATAGAATTCTTCAGTACCTTCTGCTATGTATCTCATTTTCCTCAAATAAGATGATAAAAAGCACCCAGGATATTTCCCTGTTATTTGCTGTGATGCCTTTAATCAACTTGATTTAATCAGTATATGATTCCAGGTCATTTATATGAATTTTCAATATGTGCAATACATTATTTTACATTATTGCTTTTTTTAAATAGTCAATTTCCGAATATTTTATGCTTGATTGTATGGCTAAATTTACTTTTTTATGATGGTCTATTAGTCCTTTTAATTCTTCAAAACATGATTGTAAAGAATATACTAACATGGAAACATTATATTTTTATTTCTTTAGTACAGTTTTCAACCTGTTGTGTTGAATTTCCTATTTCATTCACTCCATTTTGGCCAGCTATCATAACTTTCTGGTCACTTTGGATTATTGTAATTATTCTACTCCTGTCTTAATTCCAATGTCATATCTGATTTCAATGTTATCTTCCCTTCCCCCAGCTGTAAACTGTGAACTTGGCTGTTTGGACTTTGGAGAATAGGAGAGTCTGCCTTTTAGATTTTCCCTCTTCCTTTTCAAGATCCAGGCTCTTGAAGTAAGGAAATAGAAGAACAGTGGTAGCAGAGCTTGTATGTACCTAGGCTGCTCTGGTTCCATCTGTGATCTACTCAGAGAATGGATTCAGTTTAGACTGTATGTGGGGGTGGGAGAGTCAGGACTTTGTTCAGCCTCTTATGGTGACCTCTACTGCTGACAACTCTTGCAGAGGACAGCTACCTTCCTTTGAGCCCTTCAAGAAGACAGTGTTCCCATTTCTTTCTGGTTCTTCCTCATCTGTCTCACCCTTCCATTGCCCTCCTTGCATCTTCATATGGGACCACGCCCTCTGATTGCCTCTGGGAACTTGGAAGAGTCTGCCCCACAATTTTTCTTCACAAGTATCAGTGTTAGTCCTTTTGAGACTTGCTGACTAACAGACTACTCTGAAGACCTTTCTGCTTTCAGACAACCCTAGCCCAGAAATGGGCACCAGGTTCTATGTTTATGTTTATCCTACATTTCAGGGGGTGGATGTTAACCTTGCTTGAGAGCTTTCTCACTGTTCTCAACTCCAGCTCAGGAATCATCCAGCCTGGTTTCCTCACCAACTGCTGTAAATGAGTCTACTCCTCCCTGGAAATGCTTGGCTTTAAAGCAACTCTTCTTGTCTTTCTCTTGTGATGGGGACAGGGATGAGTAACCTCTCACCACAAAGGGTGCATAGTCATGAAGTCTAAGGCTGTTCTTCAGGTTCTTTCTTCCATGCATTGAGGGAATAGAGGACAGGGAGAAAGTGAGTGACTGGGGGCACTGGTAGCTGATTCTGCCACTTTGAGAAGACTACATCTGGGAGGCTTGTTGTTAGGACAATTTTGGACCCTCCCTGTAATATACAAGGTCTCTTTCAACATTTTGTTAGGGTGTGTTCGTGTGTATGTACATGTGTGATAGTCTCTCTTCCATGGAATTAAGCTACTTTGAGGCATAAAACAGACTGCAGCTTTTTTCATCCATACTAACCATCAGTAACAATAAAATTGATATCAAAACAATAATAATAGTGGCATACAATTAAATGATGCTTACTTTTTAGGTCAGGCATTGTTCTAAAAAACCTGTATATATTTGTGTATTTAAGCCTCACAAACCCTATGAGCTTGGTGTTGTTATTGCTGCAATTTGGTTTGTGAAAATGGATTATAGAGTAGTTAAGTACCTTGCCTAAAGTCACACAGCTGATAAGCAGTGAAGCTGAGATTGGAACCCAGGCAGCCTGACTCTGATGCTCATCTATACTGATTGTCTTTGTCACAAGCATATGGCATCACTGTGAACAGGTGTTGTTGGTAAAGTTAATTAGACACCAGGATAATTTTCTCAGTTTGATTTGGTATGTGAAGGAACATATTAAATTTTAATTTAATAATTTTACTTAAGAGAAAAACAATCAGATTATTATTATTTATGCATACACCTTAATAAATTTTTGTTGATCTCAGTGAATATGAAGCTTTATGGACTAAATATAAACAAAAATTTAGTCATGAAAGAATGAACATTAAAGCAATCCCTTCTAAAGATGAGTCAAAACAGTTAATGAAAAAAAAAAAAAACAGTTAATGACTTACTGTCATTGTATATGTTAAATGTGTTTACAAAGGTAAGTTTTAAAAGTTCAAAACAAATTGTTTTTCTAGTCTCAGATACTGTCTTATCTCTTTATTGATAAGAAAATATAAATCAGAGTAAAGTTCATTTTTGTTGCCTTGATTGCCTCACAAGTTTTAACAGATATCTTTCATATTGTATCTCTCATCTCCCCTTTCTTCTCCTCTGTCTCAGCTTAGTGCTGGATTTTGAATTCTCCAGTGAGATTTCTCTGGCCACAGAGACCTTTGACTTCATTATGGCTAAACCTAGAAGCTACAATTCTGTCTTTAAATTTCTTGATAATCCCATTGACTTACGCTATGTTGAACATTCTCTGTTACTTAAAATCTTTTTCTTTGTTTTCCAGAATCATTCTTTTCAGGATTTATGGTTTCTCTTTTATTAATAAATAAACCTTTATTTTTAATAAACTCTTATTTCTGTTATCTTTACAAGTCCATCTTTAGCCACGCACTCCCTTTAATAAGGTGTTTCTTCAGGACAGGGAGAAAGTTAGTGAGTGGGAGCACTGGTAGATGATTCTGCCACTTTGAGAAGACTACATCCTGTATTCTGTCACTTGACCTTCCAATGTCCTATTGTTACTGAAGTGCAAGGCTGTGTACCTGACACACAGTGAGCCCAAACACCAGAACATGAGCATTTGGAACAGAGAATGCCTTATTATTGGGCCATGCAAGGAGATGAGTGCCTCGTGCTTTTAAAAATCCTAAATTCCCATAAAGTTTTCAGCAAAGCCCTTTTATAGGAAAGAGGAGGGAGGGGTATGGTTAGTTGTTGCAGACTTCTTAGTCAGATCCTCTGTTCTTGAGGTCAGGTCATGGTCAGGAAAGGATGTTCCTGTCAATCTCTGCCAAACAAATGTTTTTCTCTGTTCTGACAAGAAAGAACAGGATGCCAAGGCACAACTTTCACCCTCTTTGAGATCCAGATCCTGGCTAAGAGGAGGTAGATCTCAGTGGGCGGCTCCCTCAGGGGCAGGTTCTCAGATCCTATCCAGCTGTCATCACTGAGGGAGCAAGGCACCCAAGATCCAACTGGCTCTCAGGCTCCTCAGGCTACCCACCTGGCAGGAACCAGATCCCCCAGACTGTGACCCATGCCAACTGTCACTGCCATTATGTTGCAGAGGCAGGAATGAGAGATAGGTTCACCACCACCTCAAGGCCTGGGCCCAGCCTAGTGGATGGCCTTGGCAAGGGCTCTGGAACCCTGAAGGACACAGCCCCCAGCCTGTTCCCTGGGCTGCCTAGTTCACTCACCGGCCCAAGGCCAAGTGAATTGGGGGACCTCAGGAAAAAGGCCAAAATCTGTCTCTTGGCTCACTCTCCACTTGAAGACCACCACTCCACCAACTGTTAGCTGAATGGGCCCACTGTGCCATGCTTAGTCAGTCAGTCATTACGCCCTGGACTGTATCCCGCCAGGCTCTTCTGTCTATGGCATTTCTCAGGCAAGAATACTGGAGTGGGTTGCCATTTGCTTCTCCAGAGGATATTCTTGATCCAGGGATCAAATCCACGTCTCTTGCATCTCCTACATTGGCAGGTGTGTTCTTTATTTACTACTGCGCCACCTGGGAAGCCTGAACGCGCCCACAAATGGTTGCTAATTGACAGCTGCTTGCTTGGGGGAGGGGCCCTCTGCCGCACCAACCAATGGCTGAGCAGGCCAATTAGGGGCGGCTCATTGACCGTCGGTCACTTGTGGGAGGGGCCCCTGTAGCACGCAGACTAGTGGCTGAGAGAATCACTAAACGGTCGCTTCTAACCGTCCTGCGCCTTTAGCGGTCTCACAGAACCGTTAACTGGTAATGAGTTGGGAGGCAATGTTGCTCAGCAGTAGCCGCGTTCTGAGGGCTGCACGGTGCCCCGCTCTTTTAGACTATGGGAATGTGCATTAACTCTGCACCTTGGCGTGCTGGCCTCTTTCTCCTCTGATGTAGTGTTTCAAAATATGAAACCAACTTTTGAGGCAAATCATCCTCATGAGAAATGCTGGACTGGAAGAAACACAAGCTGGAATCAAGATTGCCGGGAGAAATATCAATAACTTCAGATATGCAGATGATACCATCCTTATGGCAGAAAGTGAAGAGGAACTAAAAAGCCTCTTGATGAAAGTGAAAGTGGAGAGTGAAAAAGTTGGCTTAAAGCTCAACATTCAGAAAACAAAGATCATGGCATCTGGTCCCATCACTTCATGGGAAATAGATGGGGAAACAGTGGAAACAGTGTCAGACTTTACTTTTTTGGGCTCTGAAATCACTACAGATGGTGACTGCAGCCATGAAACTAAAAGACGCTTACTCCTTGGAAGGAAAGTTATATCCAACCTAGATAGCATATTCAAAAGCAGAGACATTACTTTGCCAACAAAGGTCCATCTAGTCAAGGCTATGGTTTTTCCTGTGGTCATGTATGGATGTGAGAGTTGGACTGTGAAGAAGGCTGAGCGCTGAAGAATTGATGCTTTTGAACTGTGGTGTTGGAGAAGACTCTTGAGAGTCCCTTGGACTGCAAGGAGATCCAACCCGTCCATTCTGAAGGAGATCAGCCCTGGGATTTCTTTGGAGGGAATGATGCTGAAGCTGAAACTCCAGTACTTTGGCCACCTCATGCAAAGAGTTGACTCATTGGAAAAGACTTTGATGCTGGGAGGGATTTGGGGCTGGAGGAGAAGGGGACGACAGAGGATGAGATGGCTGGATGGCATCACCGACTCGATGGACGTGAGTCTGAGTGAACTCTGGGAGTTGGTGATGGACCGGGAGGCCTGGCGTGCTGCGATTCTTGGGGTTGCAAAGAGTCGGACACGACTGAGTGACTGAACTGAACTGATCCTCATCTTTCAGCTTGGCAGTAACTGGAAGACACACTAGCATATTTCAACCAGTTGAAATCAAACTGTTGAACCAAAAACTGTCAATCAGTTGTATTTTTCATGGCAAAGTTGTTTTAAGGCCAATTAGTTTTGCGGCAAAATGCTTCTGGAAAACATTGGACTCTGACGCTCCCCCCATGTTGCTGTGGACATAACAGGTATGAGTTATTTTTCACTGGAAAGATTTTGATTTCAAGAATAGTCAAAGGAAATTTTTTAGAAAGAAGGTAGTTATATAGTAAGTTTCTGAGAAACGAAAGAGATAAAATATGTTTGCGGGTTTTAGTTTCATTAGGGACTTTTTACACATGTGTAGTTCATTTGGTCAAACATTGAAGTATGCATGCTTGATATATTTTATTTAACATATTGACATTTGGGTTTTCTCTTTAACATAGATGATGTAGCCAAGCTTTATTGTGTTAATGGCCCTCTTGGGCCATTTTCTTCACTCTGCTTGCACTATACTTTATTTCTTATGCTTACAATGACCCTATAAGAGAGAGATTTTTATTCAAATTTTCAAGAGAGTTTCCTGAAGCTTACAGAGGTAAAATAATTTTGCCCCAAGATACACAGTTTATTTGTTGTGGTGGTGAAATACTGAAAAAATAGTTCATATTGCTCTAACTTCAAATCCTTTGTAATTTCTGCATGATTGAATTGTCATTTTCTTCTAACTCCCTTTGAATCATATGTAATTAGAGTCCAGTAGAAGGAGTAAACTGTTAATTGGTTAATGGCTACTGGGTATTCATCTTTGCCTGATATGGTATTCTAGATCAATTTAGGTAGGCATTTAAACGTCCAGGATTCAAATGCTAGCTTCCCCCTTATGAATGGTATGACTTCAGTCAGTTTATTGTACAGTTTTGAGCTTTCATTTACTGACCTAAAAAGTGGAAATAATCATACCTACCTTGTAGAGTTGTTGGCAGAATTGAGTAAGGGTATATTTTTGACAAGTAAAGCTTTCCGTTTTTGCTAATTGAAGACAGTAAGACCTTTTCTTTGTCTGGTTTGCAAAGCATATTTTTATATCATGGATGAATAGTCTAAGCTATGTCATAACTTGAGGATTGCACGTAATATAGCTTCCTAGATGTGAAGAGAAGCCCCCAGTTCAATTTTTGGCTCCTCTTTTTATATGTTTTTCTCCTCCTTCTGAGGCTGCCTTATGTAAACTGGTCTAGCCACGAGGACTGTTTGTTTTACCTGAGGTTCTCACTCTGGTCCTCGGACCTTCCTTTGTTCTATTTTTGCAGGCTTTTCCCTTCTTTGTCTTTTAGCCACTGCCATTTTGGACTCCTTTTTTCTATTCTAGCTACCTAACATGGCCCCCCTCAAGAGATGGGAGGCCCAGTTCTTTGGAAATAGGGGTGTTGAGGTCTCTCTGGCTGCTTCCTGCTGAACTGGGATGGCAAGGGGGCATTGGGCTTCCCCCTCTTGCTAGTCTCAAGCCTCAGAGTCCTTATTAGCAGTGTCCATCTAAGGGTGAGTAATATTTTCCATGGTAAGCTATAGTTGTATATATCCTTGTTAAACTGGCATTGCATGTTATAGCCTGTTGACCTGTGCAGAGACAAAATGGACTAGACAATTGATAATACATGGAGCAATCATAAGCAGCATCAATATGGTGATAACACGGATTAGTAGGGGCATTAGCCAACTCCAAATTTCCCATCACCAGGAGGATCCTCCAAAGAGAGATTGTAGCCACCCCAAGAACTCTCCAGCTTGTTCTTTGAGATCCTGTAGGCTCTGAATGTTTTTCTTGAGGACTGTAAGACTTTCTTTAACTTAGTTGGAGGTATTTACCCAGAAACAACAAGTCTCATTCAAGATGGCTCAAGTTCCTCCTTGTTCAAGTATTGAGAGATCCATCCTCTGTCTGTTTTGGATTACAACCCCTGCCAAGCTGTATTGGCTTTTTAGAGCTGTCCTGAGAAGTCTTATCCCCAGAAACTTAATTTTGGGGGTGTTCATTAGAATGGCACTCATTTGTAGCCCTGAATAGGTATCTGAGATCTCCCAGGGACTCACAGGTGTATTGAGTGTCCTCTTCTGTTTTCTTCCACGGGCTTGACTCATGAGTAGTGAATCCAGGAGTCATATCCTGGTACCTCGACTGCTGTGGGGGTAGAAAGTATTACACGGTAAGAGCTCTTCCATGTGGGCTGGAGTTGAACATTTGGGGACCCATCTTTCTGGACTTTAATTAAGACTTGAATCCCTGGAGCATATAGCGGTGACTCTTTAGAATCTTTTGGGTCCTGGTTGACACCCCACAAGGGTATATCTTGTTGGAATTGCCCAATGGCCATGGTATAAGACCAGAGGGTCTGAGCCTCTGGATCTAGGAAAAGGTCATTGACATAAACAAAAGGTCTCCCATATAGCATCTCATAAGGACTAAGACCAACCTGTTCCTTAGGGGCAGTATGGGTGCAGAGGAGAGCTATTGGTAAAGCCTCCTTCCATCTCAGGAAGGTCTCCTGGGTTATCTATTTTATTGCTGATTTTAAAAATTGGTTGGGTCTTTCTACTTTTCCTGAAGACTGAGGCCTCCAGGCACAATGCAGATAATAAGTAATTCCGGAGAAGGCAATGGCACCCCACTCCAGTACTCTTGCCTGGAAAATCTCATGGACAGAGGAGCCTGGTAGGCTGCAGTCCATGGGGTCGCTAAGAGTCGGGCACGACTGAACGATTTCACTTTCACTTTTTACTTTCATGCATTGGAGAAGGAAATGGCAATCCACTCCAGTATTCTTGCCTGGAGAATCCCAGGGACAGAGGAGCCTAGTGGGCTGCCGTCTATGGGGTCGCACAGAGTCGGACACGACTGAAGCGACTTAGCAGCATTGTCACTTTGTAATGACCTGGACAGACCAAATCTCAGAATGAGTTCATGGAGCAGTTTTTTATCACCTTCTCAGCCTTCTCAGTCTGGATGGGAAAGCCTTCAATCCATCCTGTGAATGTATCTATCATGCCTAATAGATATGTATACCCTTGAGAAACTGGCATCTGGGTGAAGTCCATCTGCCAGTCCTCTTCTGGATAGGTCCCTGGGCCAGCTGGGGTCTTCAAGCTCCTTGGGATTTGTTTAATTGGCAAGTGGGACAGGAGACCATTTGCCTTACAGTCGTTTGGAGGCCTGTTCCTCTGAAGGACCTTCTAGTAATCTTTGGAGGGTCTTTTCCCCTAAATGAGTGGTAGCATGTAAGGAGTTAACCAACTTCCATTGGAGGTTCCCAGGCAGAAAAAGGAGTCCCTCCTTGAACCACCCCATGTGATCTTCTTGAAAGCCCTCATTCTTAGCTTTAAGAGTCTCACCTTCAGTATATGAAGGAGTTTCTGGCAAATTAGTCTGTGGAACTAAGGTGGCAACCCGTATTAGGTCATTGTTTTGTAATGTTGCTCTCTTAGCTGCCTGATCAGCTGCTTGGTTACCTCGTGCCACTTCCATGCTCCCTTTTTGGTATCCTTTACAATGGGAGACTGAAACCTCAGCAGGCAGATGGAGCCCAAGGATTTGATCGCCATATTTGATTGGGGACCCTCGGGTGGTCAAGTGGCCTCTTTCTTTCTAAATAGCATCATGTGCATGTAGAACCAGACAGGCATACTTAGTTCAGTTCAGTTCAGTCGCTCAGTCGTGTCCGACTCTACGACCCCATGAATTGCAGCACGCCAGGCATACCTGTTCATCACCAACTCCCGGAGTTCACTCAAACTCATGTCCATCGAGTCAGTGATGACATTCAGCCATCTCATCCTCTGTCGTCCCCTTCTCCTCCTGCCCCCAATCCTTCCCAGCATCAGAGTCTTTTCCAATGAGTCAGTTCTTTGCATGAGGTGGCCAAAGTACTGGAGTTTCAGCTTTAGCATCACTCCTTCCAAAGAACACCCAGGACTGATCTCCTTTAGAATGGACTGGTTGAATCTCCTTGCAGTCCAAGGGATTCTCAAGAGTCTTCTCCAACACTACAGTTCAAAAGCATCAATTCTTTGGCGCTCAGCTTTCTTCACAGTCCAACTCTCACATCCATACATGACTACTGGAAAAACCATAGCCTTGACTAGATGAACCTTTGTTGGCAAAGTAATGTCTCTGCTTTTGAATATGCTATCTAGGTTGGTCATAACTTTCCTTCCAAGGAGTAAGCGTCTTTTAATTTCATGGCTGCAATCACCATCCACAGTGATTTTGGAGCCCCAAAAAATAAAGTCTGACACTGTTTCCTGTTTCCACTGTTTCCCCATCTATTTGCCATGAAGTGGTGGGACCAGATGCCATGATCTTCATTTTCTGAATGTTGAGCTTTAAGCCAACTTTTTCACTCTCCTCTTTCACTTTCATCAAGAGAAGGCATACTTAGAATCAGTGTAAATGGCTACTCTTTTTCCTTTTCCCAGCTCTAAAGCTCACGTCAGGGCTATGAGCTCAGCTAATTGGGCTGAAGTACCTGGTGGCAAAGGTTTAGCCTCTATGGCCTCAAAATTGGAGACTACTGCATATCCAGCTCTTCTTTTTCCATCCAAGACAAAGCTGCTTCCATCAGTGTACCAGATTTCCTCAGTATTGATCAGAGGATCTTCTGACAATCCCTCTTGGTGTTTTGTCCAGTGGTCCAAAGTTTCTAGGCAAGAGTGAAAGGGGAGAGAGCCCTCGGGGGTAGGAAGGAGGGTGGCTGAGTTAAGAACCTCACAAGGGGATATAGTCAGGCCTGGATTTTTCATCAGCACTACTTGATATCTGAGGATTCTTTGATCAGACATCCATAAATGGCCTCTCCCATTCAGGTGTTGTTTCACTTGTCTGGTAAAAATAGTTAATTTGCCCTCAAGAGAGATTTTTAAAGCTTCTTCTATCAGTACACCAATAGTTGCAAGAGTTCAAAGGTGGGGAGAGATCTCTTCCCAATAAGGGAGTAGGACACTCAGGGACCACAAGAAACTGGTGGAAAAATATTTGTCCATCCCAGCAACAAAGAAGTGCTTGGGTAAATCTTTTTGTAATTGTTTTTCCTGTAGCTCCCAAAATGGTACAGGTTTCAGGGGAGAAGGCTCTGGAGCAGGAGGTCAGGACAGAGTAGGTAGCCCCTGTGTCAACCGGAAATTCTTGGATCTACTTGCCACATCCAGTTGCACCCTTGGCTCTAGCCCCATGATGGTTATCTGCGACAGGTGGGCTTGCTGGAGTGGGCCACTTCAGTCCTGTTGAATCATCATGAGGGAAGGCTTGGCACTTGACTGGCACTTGAGGGCAGAGTGCCACCCAGTGTCCCAATTGATGGCATTTGTAGCAAGCCATTTTAGGAGACTTGTCACTAAGTTGGCCCAATGTCCTGCCTGTCTACAGGTTAGGCATTTGCCTCCTGCCTTGTCCTTCAAGGACTCAGGTTTTGCCATAGGGCTTCCCTGGAGGGTGGCCAGCATCTGGGCATGCCTTATCTCTTTCCTTTTCTTCCTTTCCTGGGCCTTGGACCCCCTCTCCTGTTCTCTGTTATAAAAGGTATTGGTGGCTGTCTGGACCATCTCATCTAAAGAGGCAGCAGGGTCCTGCTACTGTAGCTGTTGTAACTTTATCCTGATGTCTGATGCACATTGGGACAGGAATTTGTCCTTTAAAATCACCTGTCCCTCATAAGAGTCAAAGTCCAGATTGGTAAACTTTGGGAGGGCCTCTTTTAGCCTTTCCAGAAAGGCAGTGGTGTTCTCACTGGATTCCTGAGTAATTGCTGAGACCCAGCACAGTCCCACAAGTAATAGGCTTCCTTCTATTTTCATGGGTGGACTTCCTTAGGGGTGAGTCTTAAGCTTATCCTACCCAGTACTGTTGCAACCTGAGAGCCAGGCGTCCCTGGGTCAGGGTGCAGATCCCCAGGCAGGCTGAGGTGTGACAGCCTCCTGGAGATTGAATCCCTGGGCAGGTCGAGACATGTCGGCCTCCTGAGAGTTGGGTCCCTGGGCAGGTTGAGGCATGTTGACCTCCTGGGACCCCTAGACTGACGGATTCCTGAGCAGGTTGAGGCATGACAACCTTCCAAGGACCAGATCCCTAGGCAGGTCAAGGCAGGTCGGCCTCCTGGGACCCCCAAGCTGGAGTTGGGCATCCCCAAGGTTTCCAGCATAACAAGTGCTGGGTCAGATTAAGGGGTTGTGACTTATTGCTGGTTTGTCCACTGCTGATGGGAATGATACCATAATGTAAAAGCAATTCAAGTCTGTGCCCTGAGACTGGGAACCTGGTGAAACAGCCATAAGCCTTATCCTCTTATTGCTCTGAAGGAATTAAGTCACTGATTTCCTCCCCTAGTCTTTCATAAGAGCATCTTAGGGTGTCTCCAATGGTAAACATTTCATTGTCACAGACCCACTCTAGGTAATAATAGAAGTAATGACAAAGGAGTAGGTTATCTGGTCCTGTTAGGGGCATTAAGAGTATTTTAATAATAAGTGGGGTGGAGCAATGTTTCCTACAAAGGGTCAGGGTCCTGGCTGTAGGAGTTAGTAAGTGGTTTAAGAACAAATTAATAAGAGGCAATAGACAGGAGGGAAGGGGGCAGAGCACAAGTTTTGAAAGAATGACATGGTCCAAGGGAATAACAAACCGAATGGGTCCAAGATGACAAGTCAAATTCAACTAAACCTTGATCCTCAATCTGCAAGCTAAATGACACACCCAGAGGTGCAAGGACAGTTCCAAACCACTATCAAAAGACCAGAGGAGTGAGTGGTTCCCTAATTGTTGGGATGATACTCCCACTCATTAGCATATGACGTCACCCAGCTCAAATCACCCAAAAACTAACCACACCACATTCCATGGCCACTGCACTCTCCTCTGTGATGGCCCACACCCTGTGAGTGTGCTTCTCTCTGAATCCAAATAAATCCACCTCTTTACCTATTGCTGTGTCTCTCACTGAATTTTTGCAACGAGACATCAGAGCCTAAGCTTCATTAGGTCCTGAAGCCAGGCACCATGGGTTTTGGCGGGGCTCAAGTCCTGGGAGAGAGGAGCTGAAGGACAGGAGGAAGAAGCAGTGGGAAAAACGTGCCAAGGAATCCCCTTCATAACCTGCAGGAAAATCTGCTAAATACCTGACCTGTGCTCACAGTTTCATTGGCCTGATCTTTGGCACAAAGAAGATTAAGGACAGAAGAACCCCCACCGGCTTGGGCAACAGCTACTAAGGCACGGTAGAGCCTTCGGGACACCCTGGGGCACCCACTGCCACTCACCTGTTCACAGGGGATTTGAGGAAGCAAGAAATGAGAGATTGTAAAGGAATTAAGATTTTGTTAGCCATATGTCTTTCCAGCCATAGGAGCAAGGACTTCCTACCGCAGCTGGAGGTCTTTTGGAACCTGAGACTGAGCCGCATGAGCTTTCTGCCAAGTTTGTTTTTGCTGTCCCAGTTTCTAGCATGCTGGGCTTCTTGTCACTTCCCCTAAGCTGGGTTTTCTTTGCATCCAGCTTCCACCGTGGCAGGAGCTTTTGAGTTGGGCTTCTGCTCTGCTTGATCTCTGCCTCGCGGGGGCCAAGCCGAGGTTGTTTCAGCCAGGTTAAATCCAAGAAACAGGACTGTAGATGTTGGGGGAGTGTGTAATTTCCTCGGTCCTGTCTCCACAGCAAAAATTTGAAGCAACGGATGGACCAGTGTTAAAGCTCTGTGATATAGCTCAGTTTTATTTAGAAAGCAAAGGAAAATACATCCTCGAGGCATGAGGGCAGGCCGACCCAAAAGATGAGAAGAGAGGAGAAACTTCCAGGTCAATTTTGGTTCCTTTCTTTATATGTTTTTTTTCTCCTCCCTCTGAGCATGCCCTATATAAATTGGGCTAGCCAGTAGGGCTGTTTGTTTTACCAGAGGTGCTCACTCTGGTCCTCAGACCTTCCTTTGTTATATTTTCACGGGGTTTTCCCTTCTTTGTCTTTTAGCCACCACTGTTTTGGACTCCTTTTTCCTATTCTAACTACCCAACAGTACCAAGTGCAGAATTTTTTTGACAATCTGTCCTCAGTTTTTGCATGATTTAATTATTTCAGTTTCAACAATCTGTGTGCTCTTCTGCTTAGATATTCACGTACTGAACAACTTGATTCCTCATATTCATGAAAGAATAACTAAAAATAGCATATCTCTAACCCAATTCCTTTATTACTTACTATCCACCCTCAAATATTGTCACTGAAGCAGTAGGCCATCACAGATATATAGTTCTTATTTCCTGGCATACTTAAAAACAATAATGATGTAGCAAAACATTTGTAGGCTAATAGCTTGGCTAATTACTGAACCTTGATCAGAGTTTTAAGTTTCTGGAAAAATATGTATTAATGGAAAATCAGAATGACTTTTCTTTGACTTATAGATTTTAATTGATATTCTTTTTGTAGTGTAATAAGATTCCTTAGAGGATGCCCTTGTTTTAATTTTATCTTGCTCTAACTATGAGCGAGGCAAGAGTTGGGCAAATGATACTATCTATATGTTGAAGTGACTATAGGATAGAAAATAGTAGAAAGTAACATCTTTTGAAATTGAGAGCTATAGCCTTTAAAACTTTTTGAAATGGACAGTAATAAATTTTTAAAGATGTTTAGATAACACTGTAGACACATTTATGGTAACTTGCTTCTGATTTTTTTAAAGTTGTGATACTATGCTATTTTGTTTAACAAAATATTCTTTGCCTTCAGAAGTGTAACATTTGTTAGCTCAGAAAGCCAAAATGTTCCCTCAGCATTGTGTAGGTGTTATGTTTTTTGTTGATAATTTACTGTTTTTAAATCTTCTATTAATATTTGGAAAATAAACCTGAAGTCTAAGGAAGTCAGTATGTATCCAGTGTGGATTATTGTAGTCAAGGAAGCCCTCACTAATCTTTGTGGGAAGCAGTCAGACATGTAATATTTTTATTATATATAAAAGGGAATTAAATATTTAATCAAGTATGCTTTATGGAAATTATACTGAACTTTGACATTCTTGGACACAATTGTCATGGAAGCCCCTTTGTAACAAGGGTTATGACAAGAGCACTTTCAAGTGATTTCGTCTTAGACAGTAATTATCATGAAGATGACTGTTATGACATCAAGCTGTGATCATTTTTCTTTCCAAAGCAATTTGGAAATGCATATATGGAATGCATATACAAGTGATATCTAGCATTCTTTCATAAAGGTTTGCAAATTTTCAAGAGGGTAACATTTTTCTGATCCTATATGAAAAATAAGTCTACAAGTCTCTTAAGAATCCTGAAGAATGCTTATAGCATGTCTTCTTAAGTACAATGATGAATAATTTAGAAATATAAATACATTTTTGTCTTTCTCATGACTTGAAAAGCATTTAATAATATAATCATATGGGATTATATGGATTGCATCTGAATCACAATCAGTTCTCATTTAAATCTTTAAGAATGCAAGAAGTTCAATTTGCTTTAAAAATGTAGATTAAAAAACTAGGCTATTCATTTAATTATTAATAATTATAGTTGGTATTTACTGATCAGTTACTATGTATCTGGTGTAGTGATGAGGTAAAAACAATGATGTAGACCCTGGTAGTATAGTTGTATTCTGTATAAAGAAATAAAGGCTTAAAATATAATGGTTTGCCCAAGTCTGATAGCAGTATTCAAACCAGTATCTGTCTCCAGAATCCAGGATCTCAATCAGGAAATATGATGGTCTTTCCTGAACTTCCAATGTACCTGAACTAACAAACATCAACCTAGGGTTGACCATTAGAAGAACCCCAACACACAGTTTGGTTGCTAGAATATGACAGTTTATTGATTAATTTAGAACAGTGGCTTTCAACTCTTACTTTGTATTAGAATTATTGGGGGAATTTTAAAACATCCTGAGATTCTGTCTGATTCAGTTGGTCTT
This sequence comes from Bos indicus, assembly GCF_029378745.1. Classification (NCBI taxonomy): domain Eukaryota; kingdom Metazoa; phylum Chordata; class Mammalia; order Artiodactyla; family Bovidae; genus Bos; species Bos indicus. Next base: position 47,312,527 of record NC_091767.1, on the reverse strand, counting down.
GGATGGGACCTGGACACTGGTGTTTTTTAAAACTACTCTATGGTTAATGTTAGTGTATAGCCAGGATATAGATGCATTTATTTAGAGCAAACTGTGTCTTTTAAGACAATAGCATTCAGTGGAAATATTTCAAGTTTATTTTAAGTTTAATTTTTAATATATTTGAACTATTAAGTAATTAAAATAAAACCTATTTTATAACATGTATTAGCTACAAATGCATAATCCCAGAATGAGACAAGTTTATTTTAGTCTCAGGGTCTTTGCAATTTGCCTACAATACCTTGAAGATTTGCCTGGATGGTTTCTTCTTTTTATTAATGTTTCTACTCTGATGTTCCTTTAAAGAGACTATCTATGAGTGTCCCCCAAAATACACCTGCAATTTTTTATCACATTGTTTTTAAAGCTTTTCTTTGAAACACTTTTAATTTCCTGAATTTATCTTATTTTCAGTTGTTTTTTATTGATATCCTTGAAAAATGTGAACAGACATCTTCTCTGTCTTAATATGTGTCTATCCCTAGCACAAGGAGTGAAGTTTGGCACATAGTACATACTCAGTAAATGTTGCGTGAATAAATGAACAGCAAAAATTTAGCATAGGTTTTTGGATAGTGTATCTGCTTATAAACTAAACTGACTCTCCCAACTTTGAACACAATTTCTGTGTTCAAAAGTATTGCCTAGATAATTGAAAAAAGAACACACCCAGTACCCAGATATAGATATTCTGAATTCAGTTTAAAATAAAGGTGCATTTGACAAAGCTGTCATTCATAACTGGGTTTGTGGCTCTTATTTGAGGATAAGCCTATGTTTCTGGAGAATGCCAGTCGTGTTTTACAACAAATTGACATCTCCAGTTGTAGCAAGGCTGATTTTTTAGACGATACAGCAAAAAAAAAAAAAAAAAAAAGCCTAAGGTGGTTCTTTTCATGTGTGCCATTAGTAACACTGGATATTATTTTATAAGTCTATACCATTTTGAAGTGAATCGTGATTTTGAATTCTAGGTTGTATCATCCTTTGATAACAATGGTTTTCAACTTTGGTACAATATTCTTTGCATAAAGTAAAAGTATTTGGGAAAAAAAAGTATTTGGGAAAAACTGAGTTTCTAAAAATGGGAAGTTTAATAACAGGGAGTAATTAAAATAACTCATACTGCTTGGCCTTTATCTGCTTTTTTAGAATGGCAGTTCCTAGAAAACTTCAAAGTGAGGTATAGGCGCCTAGAATAATGTAAAAGAAAGCTCACTCGAGTAAAATTGGCTCAGTGCTTAATGTGAGATGGGGAAGTTTTCTTTAGTTACGATTGTTTTGAAAGAGAGAGAAGTCAGTTGGGTTTCATCCTGTGCAAGTGTATTTTGACCTGCTGCCGATTGAAGTTTGTTAGCTTCCAGTATAGCAATAACTTAAAAATCTTCAAGTGTGAAGAAGATTTAGATACCATTTGTTCAATCACTTTGTTTTACTTCAAGGAAATTGGGGCCCAAATAGGAGAAGTGAACCTGGAACTCTGTCTTCCCTCAGTAATTGCAGTGTAGCTGTATGGACTGCCTTTGCAGCAAATGTAGTGAATGGTTTACTCTTACATCTTTTTTTTTAATATAAATTTATTTATTTTAATTGATACTCTTACATCTTTTGATGTTTTTTTCAAGAAGTGTTTTGCTTTGTGCTTGTAAAGACTAAAAATATATGTTTTGAATATAAAATGTATATGTATAATATAAATGCAAAATATCACTGGATAGGAGGCCTAAGACATAAACAATCATTTGAAATGCCAATTTGAAACAAAAGTTTTTCTGTGAATTTATCTAAAATAGAATAACCTTTATTTGGAAAATTCAAGGATAATAAGCTCCAAAGTTGTGGTGGTTGTTTTTGCTGCTTAAGACCTGAACTTTGCCGTTGCAACTCCCCTCAGGTTCACTCTCACAGCGCCAAACTAAATTTACTCCTGGTGTTTTATGGAATTGGCCTTATAGAAAAACGGCTTCATAAGCCTCAAATTGTAAAACATTAAAGGAATTTGATAAAAAATACTCTATTAGACTATGTGCAAGTAAGTAAGGTTGCTAAGTTAAAAGAAAAAAATGAAGATGCTCACTATACTTGTGGGCTTCTATTTTAGGGATGTAGAATTCCAACTCCTCTGGGAATGTAGTGAAAAAGCACAGACTTCAGAGTCAGGCTAACGGAGTACTAGTCTCAGTACTGCTCATGAACTAGGGCCCTCGGGCAAGTGACAGGATATCCCTGACCTTCCTTTGGCTCCTGCAAAATAATCCTGATAAAAGTACAGTGGAGTGAACTGAACAGGGATATGTCCCAAGGCACCAATGTTAAGGGATTACAAACCCATTAAAACTTCAAATTTTAATGGTGCCGTTTAAAATTGTAATATTTGCATATAGGCAGCTTAGTACCTAATTAGAAAAAATATTTAAAACAGGAAGCTACCTTGTGACAAGTATTGTTACTGATACCCACACCTGGGACACATTACCAAGACGATCTGATGGTTTCTACCATTCTGTGGGCTCAGTATTTATTGCCAGTGACTACTCTGACAATGCCACCTTCACAGGGGTGTAGCTGTTTCTCAGGTCTCTAGGTTTAATATTATGCTGACTTTCTTATCACCCTGCTATCTCTTTTACTCAACTTTCTGTAGAGTAAGGTCCCTGCACTGTTGTTTTATTCTTTGTGTCTATGAAGCAAGTACCTGATGTAAGTCCTCTTTAAAGAGTTCAAATGAATGTACACAGTTATCTAAAAGTTACTTAACTGGGGATCTTGTCATTTCGAGAGCTTAATCTGTGTCCTGATGGGAAAGATGAGCTGTTAAAGGAGAGTTCATTATTAATAACTCTACTGTCTAGATGACTTCAACTTTCTTGGGCAGTAGTAAGGCCAGGAAGAGCCAGTGGTGATCATTCTAGTGGGAAGACAGACTGTATATCTATATATTATCTCCTGCTGGTTCTCCCCTCTGTATTTCCAGTTTCTAAAATATAATATTTTGAAATTCAAAATTAAAATTCTCCCTTGTTTATATTATTTTAATTGGACATCAGTGATCCAGTTTACTGGAAAATAGAACTTTTGGAGGGGGCAGTTAGGGTTAGGGGGGTGGTCAAAGGTGTATTTGTTCTCCTATTTAAATATTTACTTGAGGTTGAAGCCTTTTAATAATGATTTACTCACATAAGTACAGTACTAATTGTAAAGAAATTTGTCAGTTCAAGTCCTGAGCATCCAGGTATAAGGCAACCAATATTCAGTTGTTTTTTTTTTTTTTTTTTGAGAATCCATAGCATTTACCCTCTAAAGTGATTTGGTTTTTAGCTGTGGCCTTGACTTGAGAAATAAATCTCCAAGTTACTACGCAGTAAACTTCAGAATCATTTCTCTTATTGTTTATAGCAGGGCACATTGAAAGTTATAAAATTTTCATCAACAAGGAGTTCACAGTTTTATGTCTGATTAAGGACATGTACTTCTGGTTATTTATAATATGTGTCCAGATTTAAAAAACCCACATTATCGTAAAATCAGCTATGATGTATAAATTGATTGAAAAACAAGCCATAGTTCTTGTAACTCTTTTGAAAGGAAAGACATATATCATAGTATGGTTTTTATAATATACATTTTTCATTTGTTGATGGCAGATAGTTAAAGCAAAAATCTTGAAACCATCATACAAGAGCTTAACACATAATTAGTAATGGAAACATGATTGTTTTTCAACCTTTTTTTTTCCCACTGGGAGCCCATTCTATATTAGTGTATATAGAAATGCCTTATACTTTTTTTATTGGAGAAGGCAATGGCACCCCACTCCAGTACTCTTGCCTGGAAAATCTCATGGATGGGAGAGCCTGGTAGGCTGCAGTCCATGGGGTCGCTGGGAGTCAGGCATGACTGAGCGACTTCACTTTCACTTTTCACATTAATGCATTGGAGAAGGAAATGGCAACCCACTCCAGTGTTCTTGCCCGGAGAATCCCAGGGATGGCAGAGCCTAGTGGGCTGCTGTCTATGTGGTCGCACAGAGTCGGACACGACTGAAGCGACTTAGCAGCAGCAGCAGCAGTATACTTTTTATGAACTACTAAATATCCTTTTGTTTGGATTTATATAATATAGTTAACCATTCTCTTGTGGATAGAAATTTATACTGTTTGCAAACTTTTGCTATTATAAACAACGGTGCAAAGAATGTCTGCGTCCATGTCATTGAGCTTTTGGGTACTCAATACTCCGAGGCATAAATGCCTAGCGGTAAACTTGCTGGGTCCTAGAGTCTGTGTGTTTTTTATTTTTGATAAAGATAGCCAAAATGTCTATTAAATTACACCCTTATCAGACATTTGAGAAGATACATAATTCTTCACATCAAACTTTTAGATCTGTACCAGTCCTGATAGGTGAAAAAATGGTATTTGAACACTTTTAATTTACACAGCTCTTCTTACAAATTAAGAACATTTGAAGTTATTTATATTTTATGTTCTTTTTGTTCAATTTTAGATTGTTCCTCCTTTTCTGATTTGTGTAAACACTTTCCATATTGGAAAACTATGCCTTGGTGATAAGATTTGCAAATATTAGCAAACATTAATTTTCCTCATTTGTCATTTATCTCGAGGCATCTTAGTGATATGCTTGGCCATGAAGAAAACTCAGGTTTTTTTACCTATTCAATTTATGAATCTTTTAATTTATGACTTCTCCCAACACAACACATGCACACCCCCTCCCTTCTTCCGTTCCTCTCCCTCTTCCTCTACCTCTCCCCCTCTTTCTTTCTCTCGTTTGTTAGGATTTTATCTGGAATTTATTTTGGTATGAGGTAGATATCCAACCTTAGATTTTCCTAAATGATTTCCCAGTTGTCTAAATGTTTAATCTAGTTCTTCTACATGCCACTTACATCATAAAGTTCCACATTTAATGTTTAGACTCTATTCTGTTCCATTGATCTTTTTATGCAACAGAACCACAATATTTTAATAGCAGTAGACATAATAAAACTAGTGTTCATTCCACCTCCTCTTCATTAGAATTCTTTTCTAAAAATTTCCCTTTTGTACACATTTATTTTCCATGTGAACTAAATAAACAGCTTGGCATAGGTCTAAAAAATATGTTGCAATTGTATTTAAGATCTGTGCATCTGTTTTCTTAAGTGTTATTCATTTGTGAATTTAGTGGGAGGCTATTTAATTGGATTTTGGCATCCATATTATACTGACTTTATACAGATAACTTGAAAGATTTTATTGTTTTGTTTTTAATGCTTTGGAACTGTTTCAGTAGTATCGGAGGTATCTTTACTTTAAAATTTGGTATGGTATCAGAGCTATTTACATAATCCTTATAGTTCCCCCCCACCCCCACCCCTACCCCGGGAATATCTGAGACTTGTGCTTGAAGGTATAACAGAGGGAAGAGGAATCACTTTTCTAATGTTTCTTCAATTTTATTTTCACCATTTAGGCTATTTATATATTCTGCTTATTTAAAGACTTTATTTTTTAGAGCAGTTTTAACTTTACAGTCAGATCAAGAGGATGGTATAGAAACCCTCTCCTCTCATATGCATATAGACTCACCTATTAACAATATCATTCACCAGAATGGTACATTTTTTTTCACCAAGGATGAAGCAACATCATTACCCAAAATCCATACTTTATGTAGGGTTCTTGGTTTTGTATGTCTCAGTGGGTTTGGACAAACGTATAATGACATGTATTCATCATTATAATATCACATAGAGTATTTTTACTGTCCCCAAATTCTCTGTGTTCCACTTATTTATCTCTTATCCCTCTAGCTCAGTTTTTGTGAATTATATTTTCCTAGTTAACCATGCATTTCATACAGAAGTTCAAATTCATTTTCCAATTGCTGAAATATTAGCAGTATCTTATTTCTTCTAATTTCCTCTTTTGTGATTATTTTCCCTTTCACTGTGTGTGTGTATGTGTGTGTGTGTGTGTGTGTGTGTGTGCATGTCTCTGGAAAAACACCACTTTTCCTTGGTTGTGTTCATTGTTTATTCAATTATTTTTTTAAAGACTCATTTCTTGTATTTTAAATTCATTCTATAATATTTCTATATTCTAATTATTTGTTTTTAATTTTTCTGTACTGTTTTTTTTTTTTTCTTTTTGTATTGCTTGGTTTCATTTTCCTCTTCTGGGTTTCAAAATTTTTGTGTAAGACTGTTTATTATTCAATAATTTTCTTTTTCATTATTACATAAATATTTTAAGACTGAATTTGTTCCTAAACCAGACTTTATCTATTTCTTGTCATTATTAAGATAAATTTTATTATCTGTGTTGCTAAGTATTCCATAATTTTTAAAATTTATTTCCTCTAACTCACATGTATCTGTACTAATTATATTTTGGGGAGATTTATTGAGGTTTTTTAAATGGCCTAATACTTGTTTTTTTGTGATTATTATTACTTCAACAGAAGTTTTTTGTTGTTTTAAAGATTATAGAAATTTATATCAATTACTTTGATAACTTTGACCCTTAGGTATAAGAAGACCTTGTTTATTTCTCGTCTACTTGATCTTTTGTTAGTGGGGGAAAAGGAATTCAAATTCTCTATCACTAATGTGATTCTATTTATATGTCATTATGTTTCCAGTAGCTTTTGCTTTATGAATTTTAATGTAATTATATTCACAGATGTTATAACTGGTAAACCTTCAGTGGATTGAAATCATCATTGAATGCCTTCTTTTTTTTTTAATTTAATGTTTATAGCCCCGAATTTAATCTGTTTGGTATTAGGTCATAAACCCTTAAACTCCTTTTGTTTACATTTCCTTAAATATTTTCACTCATCCTTTCATTTTTCAACCATCGTTAATCACCATGTTTTAAGTGTTTTACGTGTATCTCAGGTATTGCATATAGTTGTTTTGCTCTCAAGAACATCTGTCTTCCATTATACCCTGAGGAAACCAGGGCTGAAAAAGACACATGTATCCCATTGTTCACTGCAGCACTATTTACAATAGCTAGAACATGGAAGCAACCTAGATGCCCATTGACAGATGAATGGATAAAGAAGTTGTGGTACGTATACACAGTGGAATATTACCCAGCCATAAAAAGGAACACATTTGAGTCAGTTCTGATGAGGTGGATGAACCTAGAACCTATTATACAGAGTGAAATGAGTCAGAAATAGAAAGATAAATATGATATTCTAATACACATATACGGAATCTAGAAGAATGGTTCTGAAGAATTTATTTATGGGCAGCGGTGGAGAAACAGACGGAGAGAATAGACTTATAGACATGGAGAGAAGGGAGGAGAGGATGAGATGTATGAAAAGAGTAACATGGAAACTTACTTTACCCTGTGTAAAATAAATAGCTGATGGGTATTTGCTTTATGGCTCAGGAAACTCAAACAGGGGTTCTGTATCAATCTAGAGAAGTGGGATGGGGTGGGAGATGGGAGGGAGGTTCAAAAGGAAGGGGATATTTGTGTACCTATGGCTGATTCATGTTGAGGTTTGACAGAAAACAACAAAATTCTGTATAGCATTTATCCTTCTATAAAAAAATAAATTAAAAAATAATATATATCTTTCAATAGATAAGGAAATTCTTTTTACAATTATGTGTAATGACCAGTTTAGCATTCTAAATTCTGCCATTATATTTGGTACTACATGTACTCCTTCTATTTCTTTAGACAATATATTGGCTCTCTCCTATATGTGGTATTTAAATGGACATACTTTCATTTTGTCTCACTTGCCTTCCCTCATGACTTTCCCTTCACAATTTTGGGTGATTACATTTTTTACTAGTCTTGAAATTTAAATTATATCTTTGAATAGCCCTCTCTATTTGATTTATCACCTAATATAAGATACTTTTTGAATCTCCAGTGCTAAAAAAGAGAGAATGTCAGCATACATCCACTACCATATCCTTTCTCATTTAAATTTGGTAGTTATATTATTTCTATGCTTCATATTTCTTTTACCATAATGGCCACAGGGTTGCATTTTTTTTTCTTTATCCTAGAATCAGATGACTTCAGTAGCCTCTGTATTTGCTGTCTTACTCCATTTTCCTCTTTTTCAGATGAAACTTAGCCTCTGATTTTCAAGAAATTTCAAACTACTTCAAGAAAACTTTCTTGGAACCATGTTCTCTGAGTACTTATATGTTCAGAAATGTTTTCTGTGGCTTTTATACTCAAGTGATTGCTTAACTGGATATAAAATTCTTGGTTCATGCTTTTCCTAAGACATTCCCAGGCATCACTCAACTATGTGCTAGTTATATGCTATATGCTAGTTATCTACTCTGGTGAATTATGTGAACAACTGACAGAACAAGAGAGGAGATTTTTAAAAATCATAAAATCTACAATAAATCCCCCTATAGCAAAGTATTTCAAAACAATATCCAATAGACCTCAGTTGTATCTAAAAACATTATTGTAGCATATCATGTAATAATGATATATATAACCATGTCCCAGGGTGTTAAGAATAGTGTAAATTGCTTTGTGTTAAAATTCAAGAAAATGTAATTTTTTTACAAATATTTTTCCACTAATTGAAAAATAGTCTAATATTATAAACATCTGGCAATTTTAGGTAATTAAAAAGTTTGGTTCTGTGACATTTATTTCTTAATGACTTAAGGAAAATATGATTCTTCTCCTATAGAAGTTCTTCTCAGTGGGAGAACAAGTATGTCATATTTACTGGAGAAGATTTTTAAACAGATGATTATACCACTCCCTCCCTGCCATTTTCATTTGAAAATGTGTAATTTTGTACAAAATGAAATATGATAGAAGCAGATAGGAACATCATTGGACTAAATTTTTCAAAGCAGACTTCTTGATGAAGTGACTCTTGAGCTGAATAGATTTTTGTCTAGGGAGAGGGAGAATATTTGTAGATTCTGGAAAAGGAAATGTTGGTCAGAAAGTGCCACATAATTAGTACCACTTGTAAGGCCCCTATTTATAGCGTTGCTACTTTTTCTGATTGATCTAACATATGAGTTGTGCACCTACCTTTGTCCAGAGGCAGCATTTTCTATATCTGAGAATATGAATCAGCAGGGCTGACAGCAAATGAAGTTATTTTTTTTTTTCCATCAGTTATGTGATTAGAGCACTTGAAACAGGAAAAATTCCAAAATGCTATCTTAACCTGATTTCCATTCAGACTGGAGATTGGTTTAAAAGAATCACTGAATGATTCTCAGTCCAGATCTCTTGAGAGTTTCTGTCAAGTACGGGTCTAGGACTTCGGAGAAACTCTGAGAAAAAGTTTTCTTATGAGGAAAAACAGTTGGATTTGCTTTCCGTTAACTGCTCAGCACAATTTTTATTGCTCTGGGTATGTGGGGTGTGTTAGGGGAAATATTTAATGACAGATGTGCATGTTTTCTTTTAATATTAAAGGAAAATAGTTACCTACGCTTTGGCATATTTATATTTTAGTAGTTCCTGTGTGGAAACTCTGTTCTAAAGGTTCCAAGATTTGTGTTAAACACATGGAATTTTAAAACAGGAGCAAATTAACCCATGCCTTTCAGCACACTCCGAATATTTACAGTAATTTCTAGTCTTTTCTGTTTCCTAAAATATCAGTTCAGTCACTCAGTCGTGTCCGACTCTTTGCGACCCCATGAATTGCAGCATGCCAGGCCTCCCTGTTCATCACTAATTCCCGGAGTTCACTCAGACTCACGTCCATCGAGTCAGTGATGCCATCCAGCCATCTCATCCTCTGTCGTCCCCTTCTCCTCCTGCCCCCAGTCCCTCCCAGCATCAGAGTCTGTTCCAATGAGTCAACTCTTCAAATGAGGTGGCCAAAGTACTGGAGTTTCAGCTTTAGCATCATTCCTTCCAAAGAAATCCCAGGGCTGATCTCCTTCAGAATGGACTGGTTGGATCTCCTTGCAGTCCAAGGGACTCTCAAGAGTCTTCTCCAACACCACAGTTCAAAAGCATCAATTCTTCAGTGCTCAGCTTTCTTCACAGTCCAAGTCTCACATCCATACATGACCACTGAAAAAACCATAGCCTTGACTAGATGGACCTTTGTTGGCAAAGTAATGTCTCTGCTTTTGAATATGCTATCTAGGTTGGTCATTACTTTCCTTCCAAGGAGTAAGCGTCTTTTAATTTCATGGCTGCAATTATCATCTGCAGTGATTTTGGAGCCCCCCAAAATAAAGTCTGACACTGTTCTCCCAGCAATCTTGATTCCAGTTTGTGTTTCTTCCAGTCTAGTGTTTCTAATGATGTACACTGCATATAAGTTAAATAAGCAGGGTGACAATATATAGCCTTGACGTATGCCTTTCCCAATTTGGAACCAGTCTGTTGTTCCATGTCCAGTTCTAACTGTTGCTTCCTGACCTGCATATAGGTTTCTCAAGAGGCAGGTCAGGTGGTCTGGTATTCCCATCTCTTTCAGAATTTTCCACAGTTTATTGTGATCCACACAGTCAAAGGCTTTGGCATAGTCAATAAAGCAGAAATAGATGTTTTTCTGAAACTCTCTTGCTTTTTCCATGATCCAGCGGATGTTGGCAATTTGATCTCTGGTTCCTCTGCCTTTTCTAAAACCAGCTTCAACATCAGGAAGTTCACGGTTCACATATTGCTGAAGCCTGGCTTGGAGAATTTGAGCATTACTTTACTAGCGTGTGAGATGAGTGCAATTGTGCAGTAGTTTGAGCATTCTTTGGCATTGCCTTTCTTTGGGATTGGAATGAAAACTGACCTTTTCCAGTCCTGTGGCCACTGCTGAGTTTTCCAAATGTGCTGGCATATTGAGTGCAGCACTTTCACAGCATCATCTTTCAGGATTTGAAATGGCTGAACTGGAATTCCATCACCTCCACTAGCTTTGTTTGTAGTGATATAGTTAAAGATATTTTATTTACTTTCTGTAAAGTTAGTGCAGAGAAAAAGAGAGTGAGCCGGGCAGTCAGGCAAGAAAAGGGACATTTATTAGAGGGAAAAGAGAGGATGACTGGCTCTTAAGGAGAACCAGTATCCTTCCTTCTTGACGGGGTCCTTCTTATACTCCACCAATGAAGAATTTTCTGAAGGGATGGTTAATTTTTAGCCTGTAGTTGAGTCCTGTAGTCACATAGCCCAAGGTCTGGAGTCTGGTACTCTTGCAGCTTTGAGAAGATAGGCTCCAGTGAGAAAACAGAATACCATTTGGGCAATTTGGTCAGTCTCACAGATCACAGTGATTTTATTCTTTGTTTATGAGGTCGACATAATGAGCCATCTTATCAGTGAGACCCCATGTGGGCCCTATCACTTTCATTCTTTATTCAACAAACATTTGTTGAACATTGTGAATTGGGGAAACACAGGCTTATAAAATACCTCCCATACATTCCAAGAATCCATGGAAGCAGTTATCTACAGACACCAAATCCACAGGAACTTTGGGAAGTTCATGGAACTAAGTGGGAGCTCTGTGGTGTGTTTGGCATTTCCTGGTCTCAGGGCTCCTTAAGCAGCCAGCTTCTATTACGCAAAGTTTGTGGCCTCCCTGTGTACATCATTAATAAGTCAGGCCTGTGGTGTGTCCTTCTCACTGCCTGTTTACCTTCTAATCAGTTCTTACTCAATATAAGAAAATGTAAAAGTTTTCATTTATACTAGAGTAGTTATGAAGTGTTTTTAATCCTGGGATTTGTGGACAGAGGAATTAAGACAAATTGCATCTCTGAGCCTTATTAACTATGTGACATTAGGCTCTTAATCCGATCTGTAAAACAGAAATAGTATGAAGGATTGTTATGAAGACTAAATGAGGTAATGTAAGTAAAAGATTTTGGAAAGGGTCTGACATATGATAACTGTCGATAATTATGTGTATGTGGCATATATTCCTCTCACAATTACTGTTTTTAATAAATTGTGAAGAACTCCTTAAAAGCAGTAAACAAGTCCACTCAGTTTTTCTGAGGACTAGGGACAGTGTGTTCCATGAGATAGTAATGGAATAAATGTCTTTTTAATGAGGGAATGTTAATAAATTATGCTGCTTAGATCTTCAAGAGAAAGCATGTTCTTTCACGATTGCAAGGGCATAAGTGATGCCTCGTTCCTATAACCAGCAGTGTCAGCCAGGTACACATTAAGTTGGGTGCTTAGTTTGACAGACCTGGTGAAGTGGCTCAGTCGTGTCCAACTCTTTGTGACCCCATAGACTGCAGCCTACCAGCTCCTCCATTCATGGGATTTTCCTGGCAAGAGTACTGGAATGGGTTGCCATTTCCTTCTCCAGAGGATCTTCCTGACCTAGGGATCGAATCTGGATCTCCTGCATTGTAGGTAGACGCTTTACCATGTGTGCCACCAGGGAAGTCCTGAAAGACCTAGGGTTGGATATTATTGTATCATTGTGTAGATTATAAAAGAAAAAATCCATAGAATTATGAAAGAAGAAAAAAAAACTTATCTATAGGTGACTGATGATGTATCCATCTCAGTGGAACTCTTTAATGTTTATAAAAAATGGATCAATATATCCTTGACACTTTCAGGAGCACTACAACCTATTGATAAACAAATGGAATGGATGCAAACACATATAACCATACTTAAAAGGATTAAGTTATTTTAAACCATATATATACAATAATTCTGTCTGTTCATTTACCCATATATCCATTCATCAATCAGTTATTTTTATACTTACATCTATAGAAGAGGCTGTCTATCTACCATTCATTCATGTGACTATCTATTTATTTCCCTCTATCTTTGTAAACATAAAAAAAGAAATTCTGAGGATACAAACTAAACTGATAAAAATGGATATGCTAGATACTGGAGTGGACAGGGGAAATTTTTTCTCTTGTTTTGAGAAAAAGTCTTGAGACTTTATAATGTCTCATAAGGAAAATCCTTTAACAAATTTTATGTTTTTACGCTCTATTTAGTAATTAAACAGGAAGCCCATGACACTATCTCCTTGTTGAAAATATAGTATCCTATGTCAGAAGATATTTTGCCTGTGTTCTCGTCTAAGAGTTTTATGGTATTGTGTTTAAGCCTTAAGTTTATTTTGAGTTTATTTTTATGTATGGCATGAGAGTGTGTTCTAACTTCATTGATTTACATGTGGCTGTTTAGCTTTGCTGAAAAGACTGTCTTTTCCCCATTGTATATTTTTGTCTCCTTTGTGGAAGATTAATTGACCGTAGATGTGTGGGTTTATTTCTGGACTCTGTATTCTGTTCCATTGATCCATATGTCTACTTTTGTACCAATATCATGCTGTTTTTATTACTATAGCTTTGGAGTATTGTCTGAAGTCCTGATTTGTTCTTTTTCCTCACGATTGCATTGGCAATTCTGGGCCATTTATGACTCCATATAAATGTTTAGGATTATTTGTTCTATTTCTGTGAAAAATGTCATGGGTAATTTGATAGGGATTGAATTAAATCTGTAGATTGCTTTGGGTAGTATAGCCATTTTAACAATACTAATTCTTCCTCTATTAGAAAACCTTAATTTGAAGTTTAAATTCCCCATATTTTAAGACATGCTTCTTTCAATTTTTTTTTGTATATTACTTTTAATAATATATTAATAGTAGTATACTTTTCTTTTTTGATTACACAAAACTAAGTTTAGGATCCTACATGAAAAAAAAATAGACTTTGAGATGTTTATTTTGTCCATTCTTTATATCTGTTTTCTTTTCCCAGAAACAGAATTGTTTTTTCCTGCAGTGTACCTCCAGGCTTCATATCAGTTTACTAGGACTCTCAAAGTTCTCTGAGTAGACATAATCTAGTGATTTACCACTTTCTTACTTATTATACTCTATAGAGTATTCCTACTTCCCTAATAGCTCAGTTGGTAAAGAATCCACCTGTAATTCAGGAGACCCTGGTTTGATTCCTGGGTCAGGAAAATCTGCTAGAGAAGGGATAGACTACCCACTCAGTATTCTTGGGCTTCCCTTGTGGCTCAGCTGGTAAAGAATCCACCTGCAATATGGGAGACCTGGGTTCGATCCCTGGGTTGGGAAGATCCTCTGGAGAAGGGTAAGGCTACCCGCTCCAGTATTCTGTCCTGGATAATTCTATGGACTGTGTAGTCCATGGGGTGGCGAAGAGTCAGACACGACTGAGAGACTTATTTTATTTTATAGAGTATTCCAGAATCCATTCTCAAAGTCCCATATCTTAAGGAACCTACACCTCTTACTGGAAAAGAGGAAGGAATAGCAGAAGTCCTTACCTGAAGGCCCACATTCAATCATTCATCTGTTGTTATTCTCCTCTGGTATGTATCAGCTATCGCGAAGTTATGCTATCAGATTTTCAAATGGAGTTCTATCTAGTATCTAAGATAGCATGTATATTTTCTCACATTTCCATGTCCTTTTTGACTTCACAATAGTCTGAAGGACATGTGATCCTTGACTCTTTGCTCTTCATTATAATTACAATTTTAAGCAGCTTTTCTAGTTTCTCTAAGAATAATAATCAGTACTATGATTTGTGATTTGCTGTATTTTTTTGTTGTTGGACAATTGCTGCTGCTGCTGCTAAGTCGCTTCAGTCGTGTCCAACTCTGTGTGACCCTGACAATTAGCTAATGGATATTTATGAAAACAAATAATTTTATCTTATTACAATGTTGTAAATAATTTACACATTCCTGGTAATGCAGCTATTTGAAATACAAAAAATTATAACCTGGGTTGTCATGGATACATATGTGTAGAAGCTTAGTCTATAAATTTATTACAAAATTGACTGTTTTCAGTATGTAATGTAGTATAACCAAAAACCACTATTGTAATTGAGATTCATTTTCTTTTTCATCAAGGTTATTTCATTAAGCATATTGCTCCTTAATTGTGTGTATGTGTGTGTGTGTGTGTGTATGTGTGTGTTTTCCTCTAAAGACATTATGGTGCCAAAGGGCACAGTTTAAACTGTGTGTCAAAATGACTGATAGTAGTTTGGGTTGACTTTTGCTACCTTTCCTTTCCCTTGCTGATATGTCAAGTCAGGTCTGTATATAACCCTCAGAATAATGCTTATTATAATGTGTTAGGCCAAACCACTGGGGAGCTCATAGAAATTTAGTTGACCCAAACAGGGAAAAAAAGTAAAACTCTTGCTCCTCCAAAAAAAGGTCCCCAAATTTCACTGTGCTCTGCTTTTTAAGCATACAATAGCAATTACTAAAAGCAGACTAGAAGCAAAAAACAAATTGATACCTAAGAAAGTAGGGAAAAGAGAATATGAATGGGTCGGTGGAACCAGATATAGGTCAGGTTGCCCATGAACAGAGTTAGATAAAAATAATTGGAAAAAGTTTTTTACTTTGTTTGAATAGGCCAAGATTGGATAAGACTGAAATTAAAGTGATCAGATGAAACTTTTTAAGGTAACTTTCTTGGATAAAACATATTGTTCCTGGGTACACAGAAGTTTGAAAATCATGAACCTTATTAAATTTGGAACTCCTACTCATTTTTGTGTTTTTTCTTTTCCACAAGGTTGGCCATAAAGTAAGGCATATTTTGCTAAAACAGAGAAAATATACATTTTTTTGAGAACAGAAAAATATAAAAGGAAGTTGATAATGTATATTTTTTCTTAATATATATATTTTATAGAAGTATAGTTGACTTACAGTGTTTCAGATGCACAGCAGGTGATTCAGTTATCAGTTAAGTTCAGTTCAGTCACTCAGCCATTTCTGACTCTTTGTGACCCCATGAACCATAGCAGGCCAGGCCTCTCTGTCCATCACCAACTCCCAGAGTTTACCCAAACTCATGTCCATTGAGTCGGTGATGCCATCCAACCACCTCATCCTCTGTCGTCCCCTTCTCCTCCTGCCCTCAATCTTTCCCAGAATCAGGGTCTTTTCCAATGAGTCAGCTCTTCGCATCAGGTGGCCAAAGTACTGGAGTTTCAGCTTTAGCATCATTCCTTCCAAAGAACACCCAGGACTGATCTCCTTCAGAATGGGCTGGTTGGATCTCCTTGCAGTCCAAGGGACTCTCAAGAGTCTTCTCCAACACCACAGTTCAAAAGCATCAATTCTTCAGTGCTCAGCTTTCTTTATAGTCTAACTCTCACATCCATACATGACTACTGTAAAAACCATACCCTTGTCTAGATGGACCTTTGTTGACAAAGTAATGTCTCTGCTGTTTAATATGCTATCTAGGTTGGTCATAACTTTCCTTCCAAGGAGTAAGCATATTTTAATTTCATGGCTGCAGTCACCATCTGCAGTGATTTTGGAGCCCAAAAAAATAAAGTCAGCCACTGTTTCCCCATCTGTTTGCCATGAAGTGATGGGACCGGATGACACGATCTTAATTTTATGAATGTTGAGTTTTAAGCCAACTTTTTCACTCTCCTCTTTCACTTTGATCAAGAGACTCTTTAGTTCTTCTTCACTCTCTGCCAGAAGGGTGGTGTCATCTGCATGTCTGAGGTTATTGATATTTCTTCCGGCAGTCTTGATTCCAGCCTGTGCTTCTTCCAGCCCAGCATTTCTCATGATGTACTCTGCATATAATTTAAATAAGCATGGTGACAATATATAGCCTTGACGTATTCCTTTTCCTATTTGGAACCAGTCTGTTCCATGTCCAGTTTTGACTGTTGCTTCCTGACCTGCATATAGGTTTCTCAAGAGGCAGGTCAGGTGGTTTGGTATTCCCACATCTGAAAATTCTTTAAGAATTTTCCACAGTTTATTGTGATCCACACAGCCAAAGGCTTTGGCATAGTCTCCAGGGGATCTTCCCAACCCAGGGATCAAACCCAGGCCTCCCGCATTCCAGGCAGATGCTTTAACCTCTGAGCCAAGGGCTTCCCTTTGGCATAGTCAATAAAGCAGAAATAGATGTTTTTCTGGAACTCTCTTGCTTTTTCCATGATCCAGCGGATGTTGGCAATTTGATCTCTGGTTCCTCTGCCTTTTCTAAAACCAGCTTGAACCTCTGGAAGTTCACGGTTCACATATTGCTGAAGCCTGGCTTGGAGAATTTTGAGCATTACTTTACTAGCCTGTGACATGAGTGCAATTGTGTGGTAGTTTGAGCATTCTTTGGCATTGCCTTTCTTTGGGATTGGAATGAAAACTGACGTTTTCCAGTTCTGTGGCCACTGCTGAGTTTTCCAAATGTGCTGGCATATTGAGTGCAGCACTTTCACAGCATCATCTTTCAGGATTTGAAATAGCTCAACTGGAATTCCATCACCTCCACTACCTTTTTTCATAGTTCTGCTTCCTAAGGCCCACTTGACTTCACATTCCAGGATGTCTGGCTCTAGGTCAGTGATCACACCATCATGATTATCTTGGTCATGAAGCTCTTTTTTGTACAGTTCTTCTGTGTATTCTTGCCACCTCTTCTTAATATCTTCTGCTTCTGTTAGGTCCATACCACTTATGTCCTTTATTGAGCCCATCTTCACATTAAATGTTCCCTTGGTATCTCTAATTTTCTTGAAGAGATCTCTAGTCTTTCCCATTCTATTGTTTTCTTCTATTTCTTTGCATTGATCGCTGAGGAAGGCTTTTTTATCTCTCCTTGCTATTCTTTGGAACTCTGCATTCAGTTATACATGTACACATATATTAGTTTTGAAATTATTTTCCATTATAGGTTATTAGAAGATATTGACTCTAGTTCCCTCTTCTATACAGTAAACCTTTGTTGCTTCTTACATATCTATTTTTTTTTAAATTAGAAATCTAGCATTCTCTTCATACTAAGTCAAACAAATAGAATCAAAATGTCATAAATTTTTTAGTTAGGCAAAAATTCATAGGTTTTCTAAAATATATATTATACATGTATTTATATATATTAATATAACATTTTTCTATTATGCTTAATAAAGGCTTGAGAAAGAACCTCAAAAAAATCATAGAAGAGATGGAGAAATTGGAAAACAAACTAAATGAAATGAGAGCAGTGAATATGAAATAGAAGAAATGAAACAAACTAGGTAAAAGTAAAAAATCATCATATATCCAGTTATTTTTGTAATTAATTAATTAAGTTTTTTGGAGGCTAATTACTTTACAGTATTGTAGTGGTTTTTGCCATACATTGACATGAATCAGCCATGGGTGCACATGTGTTCCCCATCCTGAACCACCCTCCACCTCCCTCCTCATCCCATCCCTCAGGGTCATCCCAGTGCACTGGCTCTGAGCATCGAACCTGGACTGGCAATCTATTTCATATATGGTAATATACATCTGGTCCCATCACTTCATGAGAAATAGATGGGGAAACAGAGGAAACAGTGTCAGACTTTATTTTTAGGGGCTCCAAAATCACTGCAGATGGTGATTACAGCCATGAAATTAGAAGATGCTTGCTCCTTGGAAGGAAGGTTATGACCAACCTAGATAGCATATTCAAAAGCAGAGACATTACTTTGCAGACAAAGGTCCGTCTAGTCAAGGCTATGGTTTTTCCAGTGGACTATGAAGAAAGCTGAGGGCCGAAGAATTGATGCTTTTGAACTGTGATGTTGGAGAAGACTCTTGAGAGTCCCTTGGACTGCAAGGAGATCCAACCAGTCCATTCTGAAGGAGATCAGCCCTGGGATTTCTTTGGAAGGAATGATGCTAAAGCTGAAACTCCAGTACTTTGGCCACCTCATGTGAAGAGTTGACTCATTGGAAAAGACTCTGATGCTGGGAGGGATTGGGGGCAGGAGGAGAAGGGGATGATAGAGGATGAGATGGCTGGATGGGATCACCGATGGACGTGAGTCTGAGTCAACTCCAGAAGTTGGTGATGGACAGGGAGACCTGGCATGCTGCAATTCATGGGGTCGCAAAGAGTCGGACATGACTGAGCAACTGAACTAAACTGAACTGAACTGAATATACATATTTCAATGCTATCCTCTCAAATCATCCCACCCTCACCTTCTCTCACAGAGTCCTAAAGTCTGTTCTTTACATCTATGTCTCTTTTACTGTCTTGCGTATAGGGTCATCATTACCATCTTTCTAAATTTCATATATATGTGTTAATATACTATATTGGTGTTTTTCTTTCTGACTTACTTCACTTTCTATAATAGTCTCCAGTTTCATACACCTCATTAGAACTGATTCAAATGCATTCTTTTTAATAGCTGAGTAATATTCCATTGAGTCTATGTACCACAGGTTTCTTATCCATTCATCTGTTGATGAGTCCAGTTGTTTTTAAACATGACTGTTTATTAGAAACCTATCTGTAGGTCTGGAGAAAAAAAAAAAGAGCAATATCTAGACATTTGTATTTTTTTTTAATTACAAGATAATTCTGATATGCATCTGGATTTTAAAGTGATTACAGGTTTTGCTATTAAATCATAGTTTTTGGTAGTAGGAGTTCTATTATTTTTTGTTGACCAATCATGATATAATGGTATTGAGTAATAGTTACATAATCACAATAGTAAAAGCTGTTTATCAGTTTTCACAATCCATAGCCAGACAAAAAATAAAATATAGTTACAATTGCAAGCCGTAATTTGAACATAATTAACTTAAAAATATAAAATAATTACATATAATTCGTGGGGGGTCAAGCTGAGTGATGTGGTAAGTGAAAGTACATACATGCACATATTTTCACCTGCCCAGCCAGTCTGTGTCTTTTGGTTGGTGATTTAATCCCCTTATATTTAAGGTAATTATCAGTATGTATGATCCTACTACCATTTTTTAAAATTGTTTTGGGTTTATTTTCTGTTTTGTAGGTCTGGGTTTTCCTGTTAACTCAGCTGGTAAAGAATCCGCCCTCAAGGCAATAGACATGGATTCAGTCCCTGGGTTGGGAAGATCCCCTGGAGAAGGGAAAGGTTACCCAGCCCAGTATTCTGGCCTGGAGAATTCCATGGACTGTATAGTCCATGAGTCAGACAAGACTGAGCAGCTTTCACTTTCAGTAGGTCTTTTCCTTCTCTTGTGTTTCCTGCCTAGAGAAGTTCCTTTATCATTTGTTGTAAAGCTGGTTTGGTGGTGCTGAATTCTCCTAACTGTTACTTGTCTGGAAAGCGTTTGATTTCTCCATCATATCTGAGTGAGAGTCTTGCTGGGTAGAGTATTCTTGGTTGTAGGTTCTTCTCTTTCATCACTTTAAATATATCGTGCCATTCCCTTCTGGCTTGTAGAGTTTCTGTTGAGAAATCAGCTGAGAGCCTGATGGTAGCTCTGATGGTAGTTCTCTTGTATGTCATTTGTCATTTTTTCCTTGTTGCCTTTAATATTTTATCTTTGTCTTTATTTTTTGTCATTTTGTTTAGTATGTGTCATGGTGTGTCATGGATAAACTCTTAGGTTTATTCTGCCTGGGACTCTCTGTGCTTCCTGGATTTGGTTGACTATTTCCTTTCCTATGTTAGGGAAGTTTTCAACTATTATCACTTCAATATTTTCTCAGGTACTTTCTTCTCCTTCTGGGACCCCTATAACATTTGCACATTTTATGTTGTCCTAGAGGTTTCTTAGGCTGTCTTCATTTCTTTTCATTCTTTTTTCTATATTCTGTTCTGAAGCATTAATGTCCACCATTCTGTACTCCAGGTCATTTATCCATTCTTAGGCCTCAGTTATTCTTCTGCTGATTCCTTTTGGTGTATCATCATCTGTTTGTTCTTTAGTTCTTCTAGGTCTTTGGTAAACATTTCTTGCATCTTCTCCATTGTTTGCCCAAGATCCTGGATCATCTTTACTATCATTATTTTGATTCTTTTTCTGGAAGTTTTCCTATCTCCACTTCATTTAGATGTTTTTCTGGATTTTTATCTTGTCCCTTCATATGGGACATAACTTTCTGCTTTTTCATTGTGATCAACTTTCTGTAATATGGTTTTTGTTTTAGCTGCTATGGGACTGTGCTTCTTCTTGCTTCTGTCTGCCTTCTGGTAGATGATGTTAAGAAGCTCATGTAAGCTTCCTGATGGGAGGGACTGATGATGGGAAAAACTGGGTCTTGCTCTGGTGGACAGAGCCTTGCTCAGTAAAGCTTTAATCCAATTATCCCTGTTAGTTGTTTGGTCTGAGGCAACCCGGCCCTGGGGTCTAAAGTAGGGTTAATGGAGAACTCCAAGAGGGTTTACTCCAAGGGAGACCTTCCCAGCCTGATGCTGCCAATGCCCCTGTCCCTGTAGTAAGCCCCTGCAGACCCATGTCTCCAGAGAAGACCCTCCAACACTAGCAGGTAGTTTTGATTCAGTCTCCTGTGGGGTCCCTTCTCCTTTCCTCTTGGTCTTGGTGTGCACAAGATATTGTTTGTGCCCTCCAAGAGTGGAGTCTCTGTTTCCCCCAGTCCTGTGGAAGTCCTATAATCAAATCCCACTAGCCTTCACAACCAGGTTCCCTGGGGATTCCCAGTCCCTTTGTCAGATTCCCAGGCTGGGAAGCCTGATGTGGTATTCAGAACCTGCACAACAGTGGGAGAACTTCTTTGGTATTGTTGTTCTCCAGTTTGTGGGTCACTCACCCAGCAAGTATGGAATTTGATTTTATCATGATTGCACCCCTCCTATCATCTTTCTGTGACTTCTTCTCTGTCTTTGGACGTGGGTTATATCTTTTTGGTGGATTCCAGCATCCCTCCATCGATGGTTGTTCAACAGCTGGTTGGAATTCTGATGTTCTCACAGGAAGAGATGAGCACATGTCCTTCTCCTCCACCATCTTAGAATGTTCATTTTAAAAACCCAGCTCTACTAACTGATATAGTTAATGGGATAAGTTTCTATCAGTGGAAAAATACTAAACTGCTTTGAAGATTGGGTACTGTTTATATAAAGTAACGGAATCTGACAGTGCGTGAAAAATGCATCTTCAGATAGGCAGAAGAGACAGCTTTAATATAAATTGCTAGACAAGCTTCTTTTTATAAATCATCAGTACAGTGAAAAATAAATGAGGATGTTACCTTTGTTAAAGTTAGTGTGCTCAAATTAGCTTGGTTGATGTTTTTTGATAATCTGATTTTAATTTTAATATTTAAACATTATGTTTGAACTCAGGTTAAATTATATGTATAAAATATATAGAATAATGAAAAGTTTTAAGCAGCACACAGCTGTGAACATATTAGGCAGCTGTTCAACATATGCTTGTTGGAGATATTGCTGGATGAATTTTCTAATACGGCTTACCACATTTTTGGTGTTATGAATTTGATAGGAACATTAAAATGTCAGTATAAAATATTCCACTATTTCAATGTGTAAATAATTTGAGTTACAGATAGAAATGGCTATTTGGCATAAGCAGCTGTAGTAATTTCTGCATGCTTTGTTTCCTCACAGAAATGAAATAAGAGACAACTTGGTAAATGCTAAATTTTTACAAAAGAATCACAAGCTTATCCAATAACATTGCTCAAATATATGGAGGGAAACTATTAAAGACAGAAAGAGTTTAGTGGAGATAGGAATGAAGTGCCATCATTCATGTAGTTAAGTGCATGGTATGACAGAGGTTGGGTGTGAGGGAAACTGTGCATAGAAGATGTAACATTTGAGCTAGTTCAGAGGATGATCACAAGTCAGCCAAGTAGGCTGGGAAAGGAGCACTGGAAGGAGTGGTGGGGCAGATCCCACCTGTACTTTCAGCTCATTTCAGTGCATACTGGCTCGACTTAAAATTCCTCACATCTGTGTTTCCTTGTTTAAGAATTCTGGCTGCTAGAGCCCTGTGTGGTGATCTGGCGTAGTGAAAGTCACTCAGTTGTGTCTGACTCTTTGTAATCCCATGGGCTGTACAGTCCATGGAATTCTCCAGGCCAGAATACTGGAGAGGGTAGCCTTTCCCTTCTCTAGGGGATCTTCCCAACCCAGGTCTCCTGCATTGCAGGTGGATTCTTCACCAGCTTAGCCACATCTGGAAGTGCTGGTGAATAAAATCCTTCCTATTGGGCTACTGAGAGTAGCCCCCAACCAATGACTAATAAGCTGCTGCTGCTGCTAAGTCGCATCAGTCGTGTCCGACTCTGTGCGACCCCATAGACGGCAGCCCACCAGGCTCCCCTGTCCCTGGGATTCTCCAGGCAAGAACACTGGAGTGGGTTGCCATTTCCTTCTCCAAATGCATGAAAGTAAAATGTGAAAGTGAAGTCACTTAGTCATGTCTGACTCTTAGCGACCCAATGGACTGTAGCCTACCAGGCTCCTCCGTCCATGGGATTCTCCAGGCAAGAGTACTGGAGTGGGGTGCCATTGCCTTCTCTGACTAATAGGCAGACTAGTAGGCAGACTAATAGGTGTACAAATGCCCTGGCTCCCTCAGTCTTTGGGTGGGATAACTCTGGGAAGCAGGTTCTGCAGCATACAAAGCATCCCAATGATACAAAGCTCCAAGTGCTTACTGAGTAACATCCTCATTGTTTTCCCCCTAACTTGTCTCAGTTCCTACTTTCCTTCTGTGTTTCCTGGAATAACTACCAAACACACTTCTAAGCCTCAAATTCTTGTTCCCGGGTTTGTCCTGGAGGGACTTCAACCTCAAATATTTAAGACATTTCAAAACAGAGTGGCCACCATGTGCAAAGGCATCTTGGAGATGCCTTGTCAAGAAATTTCCCAGCTCAAGCTGAGAAATAGGAAACTGGAGGTCTAGAGAGATTGATGTCTGGTCCAGTGTCACAAAGAAAGAATTCTACATTTTGGACTCCAAATTTAGTGTTTGACACTAGTCAACATTAAAATTTTTTGTATAACAAAGGTAAAGCTTAAAATAGAAATACTACAGCAGTGACAAAACCTTTTCTGCTCAGTTTTGAAAACATTTGGACATTGTATACTTGTGTTTTTGATGATATCCTTCATAGATAAGGATCTTGACTGTATTGCAGACCCGGTGAATGGAATTTCAGAAACAATCACAATACAACAAGTATAGTAACAGGGTATTAAAGACGTTATTGCAGAAGAAGAAGCTTTATTTCATGGAAAATCAAGAAGTCATGCCAGCATAATTGGAATTTTGCAGGAGAACAACTAACAGAATTAGAAACATGAGTGAAAGTGGTATATAAAAAATGTAGT
Source organism: Bos indicus (assembly GCF_029378745.1). Classification (NCBI taxonomy): domain Eukaryota; kingdom Metazoa; phylum Chordata; class Mammalia; order Artiodactyla; family Bovidae; genus Bos; species Bos indicus. Next base: position 47,288,391 of record NC_091767.1, on the reverse strand, counting down.
CAGCCTATGAAATATAATAAAAATATATTGTAAGTGGTAGTAATATTTTAAATTCTATTGTTCATGACCTCAGAGAGATGCTTCAAACACTGCCATGTTTTACTACAGATTCAGTCAGATATTGTCCATATAATCTCATTAACTCAGAATACTCCAGGTTTGTTTTTAAAAGTCCCTTTAACTTAATAAATAATGCACAGAAAGGAGGAATGACCTACTTGGAATCATCAGAAAAAGAATAGAATCAGAATCAGAGGTCAAAGGGTAGAGTTAGTATCCATCCTCAAACTGAAAATTAGATGTTCATAGTTTGTTACAATAATTTTGAACTTTAAAATCCACTTAAATATGAGTTTTAGTATTTTTGTATTTATATTAAATACTCAAAATATTTGTAAATGGCATCAGTTCAGTTCAGTCGCTCAGTTGTGTCTGACTCTTTGAGACCCCATGAATCGCAGCACGCCAGGCCTCCCTGTCCATCACCAACTCCCGGAGTTCACTCAGACTCACGTCCATCGAGTCAGTGATGCCATCCAGCCATCTCATTCTCTGTCATCCCCTTCTCCTCCTGCCCCCAATCCCTCCCAGCATCAGAGTCTTTTCTAATGAGTCAACTCTTCACATGAGGTGGCCAAAGTACTGGAGCTTCAGCTTTAGCATCATTCCCTCCAAAGAACACCCAAGGCTGATCTCCTTCAGAAAGGACTGGCTGGATCTCCTTGCAGTCCAAGGGACTCTCAAGAGTCTTCTCCAACACCACAGTTCAAAAGCATCAATTCTTTGGTGCTCAGCCTTCTTCACAGTCCAACTCTCACATCCATACCTGACCATTGGAAAAACCATAGCCATGACTAGACGGACCTTTGTTGACAAAGTAATGTCTCTGCTTTTCAATATGCTATCTGGGTTGGTCATAACTTTTCTTCCAAGGAGTAAGTGTCTTTTAATTTCATGGCTGCAGTCACCATCTGCAGTGATTTTGGAGCCCCCCAAAATAAAGTCTGACACTGTTTCCACTGTTTCCCCATCTATTTCCCATGAAGTGATGGGACCAGATGCCATGATCTTCCTTTTCTGAATGTTGAGCTTTAAGCCAACTTTTTCATTCTCCTCTTATACAAATCCCTAGTTGCTCTTTATAAAGATGTCTGAAGCTAATAAATGCATTGATAAGTTATAGTACTTTAATACAACTAATTAAATTATTGAAAGTATCAGTAAGAATCAGAAGCTTAAGAACATGCTAATTGTCTAACTTAAGTCTTTGTGGAAATTTTAATTTTACACATCAGAGTTAAATGTATTACATTAATGTACTTGCTTTTGATTCTTATAAAAAAATAAAAGTTGTAAAATAGCAATAACAAAAGTCATATATGCATAATTTCTTATATTTAAACATTATTGAACACATGACAAGTGAGTTGGAATCAAGGGTATTATCTGCCTTTTGTTGTCATTCAGTCACTAAGTCATGTCTGACTCTGCAACCCCATGGACTGCAGCACACCATGCTCCTCTGTCCTCCACTATCATCCTGAGTTTGCTCAAACTCATGTCCCTTGAGTCGGTGATGCTATCTAACCATTTCATCCTCTGCCACCCTCTTCTCCTTTTGCCTTCAGTCTTTCCCACATCAGGGTCTTTTTCAATGAGTCAGCTCTTCATATCAGGTGGCCAACATATTGGAACTTCAGCTTCAGCATCAGTCCTTCCAGTGAATATTCAGGGTTGATTTCCTTTAGAACTGACTGGTTTTATCTGCCTTCTTCTGAGCATAGTAACTAATTACATTTGAACTTGATAGAGTTCAGCTCAAGCACAGCCTCTTGAATCCCAGAGATGACCCCAGACAGAGCCAGCTGCTCTATTCCTCTGCTAAAATCATAGCTTGTTCACATTTATTTTATTATGAATTTCACTGTAATGTGTTTATACAATATATTAAAATATAGTATTTTCCTGTATAAGTACATGTATGAATCAGCTGTAAGGCACTAGTCCTGTTACTTGTATCTCAGGGCCAGGCACATAGTGGAAGCTCAGTAAATGTTTGTGTGGATAGATGGATGAATGAATGAAAGAATTAAAAATATGCCAATTTAGAGCAGACATTGAGGCAAGTTATTTGCCTGTTGGCTTTAAAGTTACTGTAACATTAAAATATTTTCAAACATCATTCTAGGATGGCACAAAGGACCGCACTTGGGTAGATGTCAGGATGCCATATGAAGAAGAGGAGAAGATAAGAAGAGGTAGAATTAGACAATATTAGACAATTAGGAGGACAAAGAAGGAAAGGGAAGTAACTATTTTCAAACACTATGCCATTTCTTTTGGAAATGAAAGACATTGTAGAGCAGGGATTTAAAACACTGGAGACAAAGTGCCTGAGTTGAAATCATGCCTCTGCCACTTCTAGCTATGTGACTGGGGAGGTCAGCTTTTCTTTCCTTCATCCATAATTTGCTTCATAGGGCTGTTTATTCTAAAGCATAAGCTGCAAGTAACAGAAAACTTACTAGCTGCTTAAATACTAAAGGCACTTAATTATCTAATGTAAGTAGAAGTCTCAGAGATGGTAAATTCTGGGTTGGGTCAACAGCTCAGGATATGAGGCCCTGGGTGCCATGTCTGTCTGTCTTTTGACCACTCACTCATGGCTTCAAGATGATTGTTACAACTCCAGGCTCTCCATTCTCAAATGACAGCATCCCAAGGTAGGGACAAGTGGAGGGACAGTAAGTGGCTTGGCAAGGGAGTTGCAAGAGAACTTGGCGCTTTTCATGTTTTTCAGGAAGGGAAATCTTGTCCCCAACCTGCACCTAATTTCTTTCCCTTTTTGATTAGAACTAAAGGTAAAGGAAGCAAGAAACAAGTATCTTGTTAGAAGACAAGTATCTTTTTCTTAGCCTTTCCAGCAGAAGAACAAATAAGAAAGTGGTTGTGAATGGCAGGTGAGTCACCAGCAGAGTATAGGTCAATTTTGTTATAAGGATTATTACTGTGAATTCTCATGCCTAGCACAGATTTGATGTTGTTATTATTACTATTGTTATTATCAATACTTATTTGATAAGTATTGTAATTATTACTATAATTACTCTGAAATGCATTGAAGAGAATAAATCCAAAATTTAATATACGTCTTCAATGGTAATATAGACTCCTTACTGCTTACAGTTATTTTTATAAATTATTTACTAACTCAGACGTTGCTATTATTCTGAGTGTTATTTTCACTCCTGCCCTTTTTTTTACCCCCTACCACTTTGGTCCATGTAAATTGCCAACTAAGAGAAATAGTCTGTTCCTGTTTTCAAGACTGAAATGTAAACAATGGTTTTTCTAACATACCAAATAAAATGAGTGAAGACTTTTATTTGAATTATTTTTCCTATATCCTCAGGAATTAAGGTTGAGTTTTACCTCAGAGTTTCACAATGTATAAACTGTTCATGTAGACCTCTTGAGGTAATAATTTGCCACACCGCCATTTCTCTGTGGATTATTTAGCTAACAGGAAAATTCATCTCATATGCTGTTCTCATCAATTTAATATTTGAGGATGTCACTTATTTCAGTTACAACATGAATTGTGGTAAGAGAGGATAGCATTTGGGAGAGATTAAATAGCATATATTCAGGGAATCAAATAAGAATACCAAAGAGGTAAACAAAACAAACAAAATGAAAAATAACCTCTAGAGAAGAGACAAAAGGATGAAAGTAATAAAATCTACAACCAAGTTTTTATGCTAGCCAATTAGGAGACCTCTTTCAATGTATTAATCACTAGTCTTTTATATGATACAAATTATACACTAGTATAACTTCAAAGTCAGAAGCCTTGAGCAGTAGTGTTTTTTCATGTTTGTAAGTAGAAAAACAAATAATCACATTTTAAATCAATTTTTATAGCAAGCAGAAACATACATGACTATTTGAAATATGTATCACAGATATACTCTAGGATCAGAGACAATTACATTGTGACTTCCATTTATTAGATAGTTGAAGTATTAGGAAAATGGCCCTAAAACATAGACCTATTATTTGTATACTATAATCTGTTTCTTTTTTAAAAAACAGTTTTATTAAGATGTAATTTTAATACCACAAAGTATACCTGTTTGAAGTATACATTTCAATGGTTGATTTTATTATTTTTATGTGAAGCAAACACACTGGAAAAAAAAAAAATTAAAGAGAGAGTGCTTGGAAAATGCTGATTTCCAATTAGAAGTTAAGGTAAATACTAAAAAAAATCAATTGGAAGACAAATTTTTCATTTAAAATCCCAAAACATACGAAAAGTAATATCTACACATTGTATCATTCTCTGTCTCCTAAGTTCAGGCACACTCAGTGTTAGCACAGGATCACCTACCTGGGAAGAGAAACGCACCAGCATTTCTCCTCAGATAATTGGGGCAAATGTAAACAAAAATAGAGAGGGAAAGCTGAAGGTGGGGGGTGAAGGAAACCAGGAGACTTCTGGTGTGTGAATTTAACAAAGAAGATTTTGTTATCATGCTTAATTTTCTTCTTTCTTGATTTCTAATATTTCCTCTTTCCAAAGTTTCATAGTCTATTTCTAATTGTGGAAGTTCCTTGAACATAGATTTTCAGCTGCTTAAATAATGTAAAAAGGTTACTTTCCTAAAAATAATACTTGAAATGTGTCATCCAAGCCTGAAGCTTCCTTTTGGACATTTTATAGAACTCATGAGTCTTTTGCATATGAGCCCTTCAGTGACATATCAAAAGTGAGGAACTGATGAGGATTACAGCTCAAAGTCATGTGCTCTTCCATGTGGAAAATTAAAGAAAAATAAGAGAACCATCTTCTTAAAAAAAGGATTAAAATAATTGGAATTTCTTAGCCATTTTGCCAAAGTTTATGTTGACACAATTGCCAAATATGTATGTTGTCTATAATCCCACTAATAACTCTTTAAAACTCAGTTAACATTTCTTCATGTTATTGTGTTATGCTCAGACATGCTTGTTTTAAGTATTTACTTAAGTGCTAATGATAATCTGTTCACTTGATATTTGTTGGACTATTAGATTTGTATTTGCTATTCATTCTTTATACAGCGAAGAAGCTGTACCAAATGTAATAGATTTTTTGCCTTGGTCTAAAGCTGTGAAAATGGTGGCATTTAATCTTTATTTATTTGAAGTAATCTTTTTTCCTTCTTTGCCCTGTGCCTGTGCTTAGTCGCTCAGTCGTGTCCAACTCTTTGCAACCACATGGACTGTAGCCCTCCAGGCTCCTCTGTCCATGGGGATTCTCCAGACAAGAATACTGGAGTGGGTTGCCATGGCCTCCTTCAGGGGATCTTCCCAACCCAGGGATCAAGCCCAGGTCTTCCACATTGCAGGCTGATTCTTTACCATCTGAGACACCAGGGAAGCCCTCCTTCTTTGTCTATTTTGGGTGAATTTCAGTGCTGTTTTAAATGAAGTTTTAGGGAAAAGACACAACATAAAAAATAACTTTTGCATTATGAAGCACATGCTTGGAATATTATGTTTACCTCCACTCTGGAAGAAAATTTTACCTTTGGATCTGAAGTTAAAGGAAAATTTGCTATTCATCAGTAAAAAATGAATTAATATTTGTTTTCTATAACTGACATGGTTTTCTTTCCTTCCTCTAGTTTTGTCTCACTCTGATCTGTTTTCTGCAGATGCACGCATGCTAAATCGCTTCAGTCATGTCCGACACTTTGTGACCCCATGGACTGTAGCCCGTCAGGATCCTCTGTCCGTGGGAGTCTCTAGGCAAGAATACTGTAGTGGGTTACCACGCCCTCCTCCGGGGGATCTTCCAACTCAGGGATCAAACCCGCATCTCTTACGCCTCCTGCATTGGCAGCTGGGTTCTTTACCACTAGTGCCACCTGGGAAGCCCCAGGAGTAGAGTCATTTTCTAAAACACAATCCTGATCACAAAACCTGGAAACCTCTCCCACCCCATCCAGTTTAATGATATAATTCAAGCATTTTAGTTCAAACTGTTACTATCCACCTCAGGCCTATTGTTTTGCTACACAAAATTTCCTGTATTCAAAAAGTACCATGGGTACTCTCACTTGTTTGTCTTTACCAGGGCTGATCTTACTATCTAGAGATTATCTTACTCTGATATCTGTGGCTAAAGTGGCCAAATTCTTGTGCTTCTAGAAACTGCATTTCTCTCTATGCTCCAGACTGAGAGGCTACCTCAAGATACTCCTCCTCCTGTCTCCCTTCAGCATGTTGTGTGTGTCCCTATCTAGATATGGATTAAGGGGCAAACCTGGGAATACATACCTAGTCCCTGTTCTGTAATGGCCATTTGATTTTCTTAGACATTAATAATATCACTGGAAATGTTCCAAAGAGGAGGCTTTTGCATTTATTAGAGCTCCTTTCAAGGAGACCAAGGTGTGTGGTTGGGAAGCATTGATTGAACAGTAAATAGGGTTGAAGAGTGAAAATTCCCAAGAAGTAGATTCCAGTTGTTAGATGATCCTTGTCCCAAACTACTTCTCAGGTATATGAGTCTCAGTACCAGACACTTGAATTATCAGATCAAGTATTTATATTTGATGTTAGAGCTAAATAACAAGGCAATAGAGAAGAGGCTATAGTAATCTTAAAGGAGGAGAGGCTCGGCCTAGTAATCTTAAATCATTCCCCACATGATACTCAACCTTACTCCAAAGTAAGGCTTAAATGATTAGTGCTTCTTGAGCCACAACATAAAGAATTTGTGTCTTTAGCTTGTCTAAGAGGCTGTCTCTGTTCAATTTTGCCTTTAGTCTGGCACTCAACATGCTTTGTATACTGTTCATTTTCTCAAGTAATGTGCTGATGTGTTCCATCATTATGTGCACTATATATTAATCATTTTATATCTTCAGGACCTGGTATGGTTCTGGGCACATAGATGCTCAGAGGGATTTGGTTGGATTAAAATATCTGTCCAGTGAGTTGGTCAAGGTTAATTAAATCACTTTAAAATGGTGTCTTCATAATTCTGCTAAAATCTTAAATTCAAGGTCAAGCTACAAGTGTGGCACCAACTTCCAGACCTAGGGACAGATATTTATGTAACTGCTCAGAAAACAATCAGTAGTATTTGTAATATGTTAATAGCTCTTAAAATCCTACTCTATCTGAGAAAAATTAAAGCAGACCTAAAATTTGCAGATTTTTTTTTCTTTTTCCCAAAGATAAGCATATGCTGAGGTACATCTGGCCCAGATGTTTCATAGCATAAACTCCAATAGAATAAAATTCTCTAGTTACATCTATAATGCCACTTGGCTGTGGGTGAGTTTACCCTATGAGATTGTCCTATTGTACAGACACTGTAGTAAGTGTTAGGCAATGTTCACTTTATATTCAAAATAGATAAGCTGAAAATGCTTTACTTGTGGCACAATTAAATGGATGGAAACTATCTAGGAAGGAATTAGTACTAAAATTAAAAATGTTAGCTCCAGAAAAAAACTCACTAGAACCATCACTCACTGTTTTCTAAAATTTATTTTTTGAAATGTGGTTGATTTACAATGTTGTATTAATTTCTGCTGTATAGAAAAGTGATTCAGTTATACATACATATATATATGTATGCTTAGTCTCTCAGTCATGTCTGACTCTTTGCAATCTCATAGACTGTAGCCCACCAGGCTCCTCTGTCCATGGGGATTCTGCAGGCAAGAATACTGGAATGAGTTGCCATGCCCTCCTCCAGGGGATCTTCCCAACCCAGGGTTCAAACCAAGGTCTTCCACATTGCAGGTACATTCTTTACCATCTGAGCCACCAGAGAAGCCCACAGATATGGATATGGATATAAATATAGATATAGACACATTCTTTTTCATGGTTTATCACAGAATATTGAATATAGTTCCCTGTGCTATACAGTAGGACCTCATTTAGACACTCTTTATAGAATTTGCATCTGCTAGTCCCAAACTCCCAATCCATCCCTCCCCTACTCCCCCTCTCCCTTGGCCACCACAATTCTGTGCTTCATAGATAAGTGCATTTGTGTCATGTTTTAGATTTCATATGTAAGTGATATTGTATGGTTTCTTTCTGTCTGACTTACTTCACTTACTATGATCATCTCTAGGTCTATCCATGTAGCTACAAATGGCATTATTTCATTCTTTTGTATGGCTGAGTACCACATCTTCTTTATCCATTCATCTGTTGATATATATTTAAGTTGCTTCCATGTCTTGGCTGTTGTAAATAGTGCCACTATAAACATAGAGATGCATGTATCTTTTTGAATTATAGTTATATCAGGATATATGCCAGAGTGAGATTTCTGAATCATATGACAACTCTGTTTTTATTTTTTTGAGGAGTCTTCCCACTGTTTTCATAGTGGCTGCATTAATTTACATTCCCACCAACAGTGTATGAGAATTTGCTTTTCTCCACACCCTCTCTAGCATTTTTTTCATAGATTTTTTTGATGATGACTGTTCTGACTCATTGTACTTTTTTTGCATTTCTCTAATAAATAGCAATCTTGGACATCTTTTCATGACCATCACTCTTATTTTATACCATTATCCTGGGGCATGGAGGAGGGAGGTGCCCTCACTATGTTCACACTCCTACTTAGTAGAACAGGCTGGAGAAAAATCCACCTGCCTTGGTTTCCATACTACTCCCGTTCTACAAAATCATGTCTATATGGCTTCAGCTTCTGACTCTCCTCTCTACCACTAATCATAGCTGGAGAAGACAGATGGCAGAATTTGTATTGCAGAGGGAAATAGGGAGCTGAAGTGTCACTGAAAATTTACTATCCAGTGTATGAAAAATATGCCAACAGAAGATGAACTTACAGGTCCAGAAATAAGTTTTGGCACCAGGTGAATGCTTAAAGAGTCACTAATGTAATTCAGGGATGCTGGAAATTGTCATAATTGATGATTCCAGAAATTTTGGATTTAGCTATATATTTTTTAAGGTTGTATTATGATGAGTTCCTTTTGTTGACTTTCTTCTTTGTCATTTTGCCTCTTTTTGCAAATCTTGCCCATCTTTCCTATTGTGAGGGTTTAGTGAGTTTTCAAGTTGGATTTTCCCCCAACTGGTTTGCTGCCAGGTTGACAGCTCTTAGGAACAGACGTTCTCTATTTTTCTGGCTACTAGTCTAGAGAGCTTAGTTCAAGGTATGGACTTCTGATCCTCAAAGTCTCTAGTGGCTTCAGTTCCAGCAAACTCAGAAACCCAGTTACATTTATTCAGCAGCCAGCCAATGAGATAGCATTCAATTCATTCACTGCTTTTGCCAGTCTTTTTTGTGGCCGAGATTTAGTCCCATTAAATCTGTAGGATTGCATCTATCAGAGACTGAAATGACAGAGATTTCATAGCATTTGGATCCTTCATTCTATGGAGATAGTGATTGAGGGAAAAAAGAGAAGCCATAATAATATTTGAATATATGAAGCAATGGTATTTATTTAGAACAGATTGGATTATATCATAGAACAGACGATCCCTGTATTCACAGTTGCTGTTTAAGGAATTTTATCACACCATTTGGAAAGGCTTCTAATAAAAAAGAGTAATGTACAACTGTACTTTGGTTAAGTATCAGCAAAGAAATATTAGTCCAAATATTTTAAATACAATGAGAAAGAAAGAGAAATTGAGACAGGTGTGCATGTGTGTGTGCACATGCACATACCCATGTGTACATATACACACAGATTTTTATAGATAGTAGGCAAAATAATGAGGTCATAAAAGAAGGAGAATGGACCAAAGATGGTGTTAAGAATTGCTGACCATGGAACAACTATAAAGATACATAAATGACTATTTATCAGAGTGTGTATTGAAGTTGGCTTTCCTTTGGCTTAATGTATGATAGGAGCTACAAAGGAAATGACTGCTAGATTTTAATGTATAAATGTTAAAAATTTTTAGAAGTTAACAAAAAGAACATAAACAAAGTAAAAGACAAGTAGAAGGACTTCCCTAGTGGTCCAGTGGTTGACTCCATGCTCCCACTGCAAGGGGCATGAGTTTAATCCCTGATCAGGGAACTAAGATTTCACATGCTGTGAGGTATGTCCAAAATAAATTTTTTTTAAAGTGGAAAACTTTAAAAATGAATTCTTATGATGATGGGTTAATAGACATAGTATAAAAAGAGCTGTTACAGAGTAATAGGAAAAACAAAATTCTGTTATAAAGAAGCAATTTACTAGAATAATTACAAATGGCCACAGGAAAATGGAGGTTTATAAGTTATCTAGTGAATTCACAATACATTTCTTTTTCTGTGATCAACTTGGCCAAAAATTAATTTAAATTAATGATAAGCCTGGTTTTGTAAATGATTCATTAATAGGGACATTTTTGTATATTGCTGAGGGGCATGTAAATGGTGCATTTTTCTGGATAGCAATTTGGAAGTACCTGTCAAGAGCCTGAAAAAATATTCATAACTTATGAACCAATTATTGTCTTCATTCTAAATTGTATCTAAAGGAAATGATCAGAGATGTGCCCAAAATGTATGAGCAAGTTTATCCATGCTGCTGCTGCTGCTGCTGCTAAGTCACTTCAGTCGTGTCCCACTCTGTGCGACCCCATAGACGGCAGCCCGCCAGGCTCCCCCGCCCCTGGGATTCTCCAGGCAAGAACACTGGAGTGGGTTGCCATTTCCTTCTCCAATGCATGAAAGTGAAAAGTGAAAGTGAAGTCGCTCAGTCGTGTCCGACCCTCAGCAGATAGTATTATTTATTACCATAAAAATGGAACCAGGTGATGCATATTTTGATTTCCTTAAAAAGGAAAGTGGGAACATGACAACCCAAAATCTATGGGATTCAGTAAAAGCAGTGCTAAGGGAAAGGTTCATAGCATTACAAGCTTACCTCAAGAAACAAGAGAAAAATTAAATAAATAACCTAACTTTACACCTAAAGCAACTAGAAAAATAAGAAATGAAGAACCCAGGGTTAGTAGAAGGATAGAAATCATAAAAATTAGGGCAGAAATAAATGAAAAAGAAACAAAGGAAACTATATCAAAAATCAACAAAACTAAAAGCTTGTTCTTTGAGAAGATAAGTAAAATAGACAAACCAGTAGCCAGACTCATCAAGAAAAAAAGGGAGAAGAATCAAATCAACAAAATTAGAAATGAAAATAGAGAAACCATGACAGACAACACAGAAATACAAAGGATCATAAGAAACTACTCTCAGCAACAATATGCCAATAAAATGGACAACTTGGAAGAAATGTATGAATTCTTAGAAAAGAATAACCTTCCAAAACTGAACTGGGAAGAAATAGAAAATATTAGCACAACCATGGAAATAGAAACTGTAATCAAATATCTTCCAATAAACAAAAACCCAGGACCAGATGGTTTCACAACTGAATTCTACCAAAAATTTAAAAAGAGCTAACACCTATCCTATTCAAACTCTTCCAGAAAACTTCAGAGGATGGTAAACTCACAAACTCATTCTATGAGGCCACCATCACCCTAATATCAAAACCAGACAAAGATGCCACGTAAAAGAAAACTATAGGCCAATATCACTGAAAAACATAGATGCAAAAATCCTCAACAAAATTCTAGCAAACAGAATCCAACAACATATTAAAAAGATGATACATCATGACCAAGTGGGCTTTATTCCAGGGATGCAAGGATTCTTCAATATCCACAAACTAATCAATGTGATACACCAGATTAACAAATTGAAGGATAAAAACTATATGATTATCTCAAGAGAGGCAGAGAAAGCCTTTGACAAAATTCAACACCCACTTATAAAAACTCTCCAGAAAGCAGGCATAGAAGGAACATATCTCAAGATAATAAAAGCCGTATATGATAAACCCACAGCAAACATTATCCTCAATGGTGAAAAATTGAAACCATTTCTACTAAAGTCAGGAACAAGACAAGGATGCACACTCTCACCACTACTATTCAACATAGTTTTGGAAGTTTTAGCCACAGTAATCAGAGAAGAAAAAGAAAGAAAAGGAATCTAGATTGGAAGAGAAGTAGTAAAACTCTCATTGTTTGTAGATGACATGATTGTCTACATGGAAAACCCAAAGACACCACCAGAAAATTACTAGAGCTAATCAATGAATATAGTAAAGTTTCAGGATATAAAATTAATACACAGAAATCCCTTGCATTCCTATACACTAAAAACGAGAAAAGAGAAAGAGAAATTAAGGAAACAATCCCATTCACCATTGCAATGAAAAGAATAAAATACTTAGAAATAAATCTACCTAAAGAAACAAAAGATCTATATATAGAAAACTATAAAACACTGATGAAAGAAATCAAAGATGACACAAATAGATGGAGAAATATATCATGTTCATGGATCAGAAGAATCAATATAGTGAAAATGAGTATACTACCCAAAGCAATGTATAGATTCAGTGCAATCCTTATCAAGCTACCAATTTGTTCTAATTCTGGAATTTTCCACAGAACTAGAACAAATAATTTCACAATTTGTATAGAAATACAGAAAACCTCAAATAGCCAAGGCAATCTTGAGAGAGAAGAATGGAACTGGAGGAATCAACCTGCCTGACTTCAGACTATACTACAAAGCCACAGTCATCAAGACAGTATGGTACTGGCACAAAGACAGAAATATAAATCAATGGAACAAAATAGAAGATAAATCCATGCACCTATGGGTACCGTATCTTTGACAAATAAGGCCAAAATATACAATAGAGAAAAGACAATCTCTTTAACAAGTGGTGCTGGGAAAACTAGTCAACCACGTGTAAAAGAATAAAATTAGAACACTTTCTAACATCATACACAAAAATAAACTCAAAATGGATTAAAGATATTAATATAAGACCAAAAACTAAAACTCCTAGAGGAAAACATAGGCAACACTTTCTGACATAAATCACAGCAAGATCCTCTATGACCCACCACCCAGAGTAATGGAAATAAAAGCAAAAATAAACAAATAGGACCTAATTAAACTTAAAAGCTTTTGCATAATGAAGGAAACTATAAACAAGGTGAAAAGACAGCCTTCCTAGTGGGAGAAAATAATAGCAAATGAAGCAACTGACAAAGAATTAATCTCAAAAATATATAAACAGCTCATGGAGCTCAATACCAGAAATATAAATGATCCAATCAAAAAATGGGCCAAAGAACTAAACAGACATTTCTCCAGAGAAGACATACAGATGGTTAACAAACACATGAAAAAATGTTCAACATCACTCATTATCAGAGAAGTGCAAATCAAAACCACAATGAGGTACCATCTCACTCCGGTCAGAATGGTTGCTATCCAAAAGTCTACAAGCAATAAATGCTGGAGAGGGTGTGGGGCCAAGGGAACCCTCTTACACTGTTGGTAGGAATGCAAACTAGTACAGCCACTATGGAGAACAGTGTGGAGATTCCTTAAAAAACTGAAAATAGATCTGCCATATGACCCAGCAATCCCACTGCTGGACATACACACTGAGGAAAGCAGAATTGAGAGAGACACATGTACCCCAGTATTCATCACAGCACTGTTTGCAGTAACTAGGACATGGAAGCAACCTATATGTCCACTGGCATGCAAATGGATAAGAAAGCTGTGGTACATATACACAATGGAATATTATTCAGCTATTAAAAAGAATACATTTGAATCAGTTCTAATGAGGTGAATGAAACTGGAGCCTATTATACAGAGTGAAGTAGGTCAGAAAGAAAAAGACCAATACAGTATATTAACACATATATATGGAATTTAGAAAGATGGCGAGACAGCAAAAGAGAAACAGATGTAAAGAACAGACTTTTGGACTCTGGGAGAAGGCAGGGTGGGATGATTTGAGAGACTAGCATTGAAACATGTATATTACCATATGTGAAATAGATCACAAGTCCAAGTTCAATACATGAAACAGGGCACTCAAAGCCGGTGCACTGGAACAACCCAGAGGAATGGGATGGGGAGGAAGGTAGGTGGGGGGTTTGGGATGGGGAACACATGTACACCTGTGGCTGATTCATGTCAATATATGGAAAAAACCACCACAATATTGTAAAGTAATTAGCCTCCAATTAAAATAAATAATTTAAATGAGAAAAAAAAGGAACCAGGTTAATCTGCAGTGAATAAAATAGCACAATAAAAGTCTATACACCTATTTAATAGTATTATTTCTAGGAATATTCAGTAACATGGAGGTCAATTTATGATATCATAATATTGTTATATAATAAAGTATAATTCCTAAAATACTTGATTAAATTTCTGAAATCACAGCAATAATTATTTATGGGTAATGAAAGAATAGGCATTTTAAATGTGTTATACTCCTATGAATTAAAAAAAAAATTGTATTGTAAAGTTCTTTGTTATAATCAGGGACAAATATATTTCCCCCAGTTTTACTATAGTAACAAAAAATTCACTGATTTTATGGTTTTATTAATTGTAGCAATTATATGCAGTTAAGTAACTGAAATTACAGTTAAGATATGCCCTATTTTCAGCACCCTAAAAAATTCCTCATGTCCTTTTGCAGTCAGTTCTATCCTCAAACAATTACTGGTGATTGCTGCTCTTTCTGTCACTATTGTTTTGTTCTTTCTAGAATTTCATACATCATTTTGAGGTTCATGCTGCTATATATGCCATTTTATTTTGTTCTAAGAACTTTATTTTGAAAAAGTAACTCAGTATATGATTCACTCAAAGAATTAACCCAGGGGTGAAGGTGATTAGACATAGTGAAAAGAAATATTGAGACTGGAGAGTCTAGATAAGTCATCTACATCTTCTGATTCTCAGTTTGCTCTTCTCTAACATGAGATTAAAAATAACATTTTCCTTATCCATTCTTCAGCATCATTATGGGTAACAAATCAGAAAATGCTTATTAAACCACTTTGTGAAGCATGAATATCAATTTCTGACTCAGTTATTATTGTATGATATTGATGTGTAGGTCAGTGTACATATCCTTTTCAAAAGGAGATTTGCCTTTATGTATATAAAATAGAGAATCTCCTTCATAAGGGTATATTCTAACATTAAGTTCAGTTCAGTTCAGTCATTGAGTCGTGTCCGACTCTTTGTGACCCCATGAATCGCAGCCCACCAGGCCTCCCTGTCTATCACCAACTCACGGAATTTACTCAAACTCATGTCCATCGAGTCGGCAATGCCATCCAGCATTCTCATCCTCTGTCGTCCCCTTCTCCTCCTGCCCCCAATCCCTCCAAGCATCAGGGTCTTTTCCAATGAGTCAACTCTCGCATGAAGTGACCAAAATATTGGAGTTTCAGCTTCAACATCAGTCCTTCCAGTGAACACCCAGGACTGATCTCCTTTAGAATGGGCTGGTTGGATCTCCTTGCAGTCCAAGGGACTCTCAAGAGTCTTCTCCAACACCACAGTTCAAAAACATCAATTCTTCGGTGCTCAGTTTTCTTCACAGTCCAACTCTCACATCTATACATGACTACTGGAAAAACCATAGCCTTGACTAGACAGACCTTTGTTGGCAAAGTAATGTCTCTGCTTTTGAATATGCTATCTAGGTTGGTCATAACTTTCCTTCCAAGGAGTGAGCATCTTTTAATTTCATGGCTAAGCATCTTTTAATTTCATGGCGGCAGTCACCGTCTGCAGTGATTTTGGAGCCCCCAAAAATAAAGTCAGCCAGTTTCCACTGTTTCCCCATCTATTTCCTACAAAGTGATGGGACCGGTTAAGCCCTAATAAATTGCTGTCACCGGAGATGTTTGAGAATGGACCAGACTGTCAGCAGTGGTAAATGATTGAATTCTCTAGCATTAGTTATTTCAGATTCAAGTTCTGATATCCATACTTTCCCCTATCCTCTTTCCCTTTTCTTTTCTAGATCCCTCTGCATTCAGAACTTGTTCTCTATCAACAGGTTAGAGTATGAGAATATACTCTTTTATTAATTTTTTGACATCTAGGAGGTTTTCTTAAATGTTTAAGATTTGCAGAAACAAAAAGGCAGTGAATACCCAATGTGTTCCACCCAGTTTGCAGATAAGTACTTGGCACCAGTAAATAACTTTAAATGACTTGAAAGAAAGAATACTAGCAAACCTGGCTAGGTCATTCCATTAATATGTATTCATTCTACAGTCACCAAATTTTGATTGAGTTTCCATCATGTTCTAGACTTTCTATGGGACCTGGGGTATAGTTGGTATTTGTCCTAATAGAAATTACATTCAAGTAGGAGATGAAGACAAAAAATAAATAAATAAACCATTAAATAGTTGCAAATTCTAATAAGAGTAAAACAAAAAGCTGCAGTGGGTGATGAAATAGGACTAACAAAATCAAGAAAGGACTCTCTAGGGAGATTATACCTAAGCAAGACCTGAAGCATGAGGAGGAGCTAATCTTGGGAAGAGCTGGAAAAAATAGCACTAGGAAAAGAAGAAACACTATGCAAATATTCTGTGACAGGGAATACAGGAACTAAAGAAAAATCAGTGTGGTGGGTACATGATGAATACAAAAGGTCCATAGTTGAAGCTGTAGAGTTAATAAGCTCTATCACATCAGACTGCAATGAGGAGTTTGGGTTCCATCCTAACTCCCTGGGGAGAACTGGATGGTTTTACTCATGGGGCTGTCTTGATTGTCTTGACCTGTTTTAATCCTCATTGTTTTCATAAAATTAAACTGGTCATTCTCTATTCTGATCTGTAGTCAACAGTTTGCTTGCAAAGAATTTAATTAAGATGCAAAGAAAAACTACACATATTAAAGCTTTTTCTACCTGTTTTCTAAAGTAATAATTTAAGATGTTCTCTTTGAGATAATTTGAGTTACTATAGAACATTCTAGTTCTTTCCTCTAATATTATATTTCAAATTCCTTATTGGGGAAGATTTCCTAGGGACAGTTGGGGGTCCCATGCAGTCAACCAGATACCCTTGTCAGCACATGTATTATTTAGGCTTCTGTGGGTGGCTTCAGCTAGATTTAGAATGACAGCAATCAGAATCTGATTTATTAGTCAATTTAGAATTGACCGTAAGTCAAATTTTTCTTTGCTACCTAATTTTCTGTTTTAGCATCTTCAGGTCAGTAGTAAAGTTTTAATATTTTGTCTTCTCCCAAAATGCTATATACATTTCATATGAAGGTCAAGTAATTTTGAATAATCACCATAAATTTATATGATTACACAGATTACACATTACTGTGATAGTTATAAAGTTTTCTGGCCAAGTGTATTTTACTGTATAATTGAAGCTTGTTGTTAAGTGAAAATATTGTCTTTCAGTCATGAAGACCATTGATTTTATGAGATATCTAACTAAAGTTTCTGAAACTAATTCTATTACCTTAAAAATAGATTTTTACTTTCAATTTGTATATTATAAAATATTAAACAGTATCTCAAGAATTTATATTTGAATTAAAACCATGGTTCTGAAATTTTGTGAACTTGAATAAGTATTTAACATTTTGTGTCTCAGTTTTCTCATCAAGAAAATGCACATGAGGATACAAGCAAGATAATAATGAGGATTAAATGAGTTCATATATGTATATATGGAAAACTTGACCCACATTTGCAAGAATCATGTGAATCCTTCAGAAGCATTCATTTTCCACTTAATAAATACTGTACCCACTTAATAAATATTGTACCTCAGGCCTTGTGTTTAAAATATCAACATACCAATGAATAAAATGGAGAAGGTAATGGCACCCCACTCCAGTACTCTTGCCTGGAAAATCCCATGGATGGAGGAGCCTGGAAGGCTGCAGTCCATGGGGTCGCTGAGGGTCGGACACGATTGAGTGACTTCACTTTCACTTTTCACTTTCATGCATTGGAGAAGGAAATGGCAACCCACTCCAGTGTTCTTGCCTGGAGAATCTCAGGGACGGGGGAGCCTGGTGGGCTGCCGTCTATGGGGTCACACAGAGTCGGACACGACTGAAGTGACTTAGCAATAGCAAAAAAAAATAGCAATGAATAAAAACAAATCATTGTCTGAGCAGAGAGGTCTGAGCTTCCTGCCCAGGACAGGCTGCCCCAGCCAGCTGGAACAGAAGAGTAGATAAGGAATGTGTACATTAGCAATAAGAACATAAGAAATCCAGAGTCACTGGGAGAGCCATTTGTCCTTCTGTGATCTGCAGGATTCTTATATTAAGGTTAGATGCACTGTTACTTTTTCAATTTTCAGATCGTGTAGGTGATCAAATACCACCTTTCTTTTGGAACACAACAAAAAACTTGTATAAATCTTTTTGTTTTTAATTGACAACAGCATATTGTTTGAGTAAAAATACAGATTATAGAACCAGATGCACAGATCACAGAATCAGATAGACTTGGATTCAAGTCCGTTTACTACCCATGTGACTGTTAATAAAAATAATTGATAATAATAAGAATAGGAAAGGGTTTTATTTGAGTCAAATTGAGGAGTAGCCTGGAAGCCCGCTTCCCAAATTAACTCTGAGAAACTGCTCCAGCGGAGCAGGGTTTTCAGTACAGTTTTGTATCTTGTCAGAACAAAGAACATTAAACATTTCTTCAAGGGTTGCATTTCTACAAGGTTTCAAAAAAAAAAAAAAGAACAGACCAGCATGTACACAGTGAATCAGTATGGCCTTGGCACCTGGGACGGGAATCTTGTCATCAAAGGAATAGTGTCATTGGCTTCCTAGGAAGGGGACATTTAATCTTTATTTTTAACATGGATGTTCTTTACTTCTTGTCAGTGTGCCCTTTCTTTCATTAAAGCAGATGTATAATGTATGTTTGATAGGCCACAGACTTTTTTATTTAGTATAAAATCCATATGAACTCACAAATAAGCCAGAATGACTTCCATATATCTCAATACATAAAAAAAATTTTTTCAATACATAAAAATTTTGTAGTCATAACTTACTGCAAGTTTCTTAACTTTTTTGTCTTCAGTTTTCTGAGACTGTTTTCTCATATGTAAAATGACAATAATAATGCTATAAATATCATAGGCTTGTTGTGAAAACTAAATGAGCTATGCAAGTCAAAGTATTACCACAGTTTAGCATATATTAGGTGCTTAAAATTGTCAATCATCACCCTAACATTATTACAATTAGCTACCATGTTTAAAGATGAGGATTCATAAAAGTTGTATAAATTGTCCAGTGTCTTAATGTGGATTCAAATTCAGTTTTCCTTGATTTCAAAATGCATGTTATTTGTATTGATTTTGTGCCTCTTCATAAGAAAAACAAAACAAAAACTTAACCAGTCTCTCTCAAAAGCTAATATTGTGCGATCCCCACCACTATTATTAATTAAAAGTGAAGGACTTACGGTTGTTAAAATATGTCACCCGATAAACATCAACAGTGATACATTTTATGGCAGACTAACAAAAATAGATAGCAAGTACAGTTTTCATTAGTTTTCTTTACCAAAATCCTCTACTGCTTTGAGGATTTTCCAGATCACAGCATGTCTGTTTCCCAGGTGAGCAGACCTTATGGTTCAACTCAGTGCTAGCCATTAGTGTCAGAACCAGGATACACAAGGTGGGGTGTGCAGCTGGAGCAGTCTCACTGCTCTCATGGATGGGAGTCAGATGGTGTCTGAGAAGGTACATGTGAGTCTTGAACTTGTAACTTATTTGAGCACCCATTAATCAAAAGATTTGACTTATGCTATACTGTTAGCAAGGAAATACTGAATTTTCCTCCAATTTACACAGTTTATTCAAGCAGTAATTGGAGAGTCACTGCTTAAATCCCACTCTTAAAAGAAAGTTATCCTTTCATTCGGTTTTTTAACCAAGTGGGCCAGATTTGTGGTATGCGTGGTATGTATGATACGTGTGTGTGTGTGTGTGTGTGTGTGTGTGTGTGTGTGTGTGTAACAGAGGAAAAAAGATGTCTAGGCTCAGAATCCTGAGCAACTTCACTTTCACTTTTCATTTTCATGCATTGGAGAAAGAAATGGCAACCCACTCCAGTGTTCTTGCCTGGAGAATCCCAGGGAGGCTGGAGCCTGGTAGGCTGCTGTCTATGGGGTCGCACAGAGTTGGACACGACTGAAGCGACTTAGCAGCAGCAGCAGGCTCAGAATAGAGAATATCTGTAGTAATGAATAGCATTGTGGGTATTAGAAGAATGCAAATATTAAGCAGTTTAGAAATGGCACATCTCAAATTTCTATATTTTTAACAAGCCTCCATGGATTCATTACAATTTCAGGATTGTACAAAAAATAATCCCCTTTGTGAATGAAATTTTAGAGTTTTGAAGCTTGAATGAGGGTATAATTTAGCTCTTGGCCTTTGAATACTTATTATACATTTGTTGTGTGTGTGTGTAATATTTCTATTTTTGATGAGACTGAAACTGCTTTTATCGATATACCTTAATGTTTTCCAATTGGAACATTTTATATATTAAAGCTTTGCACTCTGTTACTGGAATATGTAATTCCCTCCCAGCTGCAGAGAGGAAGGAAGCATTAGGTAAAGGCAGATATGGTTCTCTTCTGTGTTCTGTGAAGCTTACTCATCCTCTTAATGGAAGAAGCAAAGGAGAAAATGAAGGTACTGTTTTGTTTTTTGCTTTTCCTAGAGCAGCAGTTTTGGGAAAGACAGTAGATATGACTTTATATTGTTAATAATCTATTACTAGTATTTTTGAGATTTTACCATGTACTGGTTCCACTTTTGAGGGCTCTGCACATATTAGCTAATTAACTTCACAATATTCCTTTGGTATAGGTAATGTGTATCATTATCCCCAAGTTGCATATGGAAAAACTAAAGCATAGTCAGGTTAAGAAACTTCCCAAAGCTACCTGAAATGATAAAGTAGAGTTCAAATCTATGCGATTAACTATGTGACCTGTGCTCTTAACCATTGTGCCAGGGGTGTCAGTGAAAGAACAATCATCATCTTCAGTCATCATAATTACACTTAAATGTGTGTTTACTCTGTAAGCCTATTGTGCCAGTTGCTTTTAATCTTCACAAAAACCTTGAGGTGGAAGCTGTTGTAGACTCCATTTTACAAGATGGAAACTAAGACTCTGGGAGGTAACTAACCGAGGGCTACATAGCTATAAGAGGTGAGACTTGAGTTTGAGTTAAATCTGGCTTCAAAGCTAGCAAATAAAGTCAGGGAGAGGGAAACACTGACAAATCCATGCCCATTTCTAGATAACGTGGCTTCCCATTACCTGTAGCTTATCACTACCTTCATTATGAGTCAGGGGCAAAAAAAGAGGCGATAACACACGTTTCAGGCTTCAGTTACGATGGAGGTCACTTTGTAACAGGTTCTATATGGCACAATTCATTTAGCGAGTGAGAGAGAGAGACAGAAAGTCAGCTATTACGTAAACTGTATGCTTAGTAAACTAATTAATTCATGAAGAAAAATTTTTAAAGAAACTAAATTATTAGTGAGTTTCCCCTCAAAGCTCCCTACAGGACCATTATGAAAAGTAATTCCAGGGACTTAAGAGGATTAGACTTCATTCTATTTAAAATGCCCTATAATATAATACTGACTATAACTATGAAGAGAGTTTTTACATAATGATAATCCATCATGTGAAGAAGGATTAAAGGTCCAAGATGTCCAGTATGGTTAAAAGGAGATTTGAGTCAAGCTTGTTGCCTGTCTTTTGGAGAATACTCTCTGGAAGAAAACTTGACTGTAAAGTTCCAGGGAGACACATTTTATCTTAGTTGTAGAAAGAACTTTCTCTCAACTAGAGCTGTCTACCCTTGGAATGGGCTACCTTAGAAACTCACCCACTACCTGCCACTGTGTGCAGAGGCAGGATAGCATTCAGGGAACCAGGGAGACATGGAGTAGATAACTATTCTAATTTTGAGATCTTTTAATTTTATACAGCATAAAGGTTATTTAAGCTGCTCAAGTGAGACAGTCATGTATTTTAATAGATTTTAATGCATGTTAGACTCTATTATCTATAAAAGAAGCCAAAAGGAGAAAAACACCTGAAGTGTAGGAAAAAATTATGTAATCTATTTGGAAAACATATTTGAAGCTAAGTTAAGAACTGTTCTTTATCGGTGGAATCTATAAGGAGAGTTAATACTTTAGAAAATATTGTTGAAGGATATAAAATTTCTAAAAATTTAATTTTAAAATTTGAGTATGATTAAAGAGAAGAAAGCCAGGGCTGCTTTGGTGGCTTGGACGATAAAGAATCTGCCTGCAATGCAGGAGACCTGGTTCCATTAATGGGTCAGGAAGAGATCCCAGAGAAGGGAATGGCAACCCACTCCAGTATTCTTGAATACTACAGCTAGCTCCTCTGAGGAGCCTGATAGGCTATAGTCCACGGGGTCACAAAGAGACATGACTGAGCGACAAACACTTAGAGAAGAAAGAGGAAAAGTATGTTTTTCGACAAAAATGTTAATTTGCCAGAGTTTACAACACAAATGTTTTTCTGATAAAAGTGATGAATTATCAAATACAACAAACAGGGTTCTGATATTGAAATTACAAAGTATTGGGGCAAATGAATTTAACTCACAAAGGTTTATTACCCTTGGGCTGGTTCCTGCTGTGTCCATGGGATGTTTGTGTATTGTCCTCTTGAACTAGGTACACTACATTCACTGTGAGAGCCTTGAAATATCTATTCTATTAATGTCCAGATACCAGTGAATTTCAGTGTTTTAACAACATTGTGAAAAATTACATTGGAACATATTTTTTTGAAAACACATTTCAGGTGGCAGTTTGGAACACTCTGAACTACCAGGATACAGTATCATTTCCTTTCTGTTTTCTTAGGTTTTCATGAGTCAGCCCATTGTATATCCAAGATATATAAGGGAAGGCAGTGTACACAGTGGCACAATGCTAGGTGGAGGGTGCCATAATTTTTTTTAAAGAGAGGGAATGTGTTTTCAAAAGGAAGTCAGGCAGCCTGTCTGTACTGTGGCTCATTAACAGTGTTGAGGCAGTTCAAATCTTATCATGATTCTTAAATTTAGCATCATTAAGGCAGGAAATAAAACACAAAGATGATCAGTGGGAAGTGGGCTTACATAGCATGGAAGAAAATTAGTTTATTGAAAGGCAGGCTTTGGAGTACAAAAATTTGATGTGCTGGGTTTGCTATTTCGGAGGATACTGAAAACTAATGTGGTCATGTCAGGCTTCTAAGTCTGTTGGAATTTATTCTGTAGATTTGTGAACATCCACATTCTTAAAACTGGTAAAACAAGCATTTTGGATTTATGAAATGTAGACGTCTGGGGCTGGACTTGCTCTTCTCTGCTCTTTCCTCATTAGACTCCTCTCTAAAACCCAGAAAGATACCATTCCATGTGAAAATATCATTTCTTGTAGCAGGTTGGGATCCTGAAAACTCTGCTTTAGATGTTGTGATAGCAAACAATTTTGGCCCAAACTATTCCAACAACGGGAGAAAACCTCTTTTCATGCACTATTATTTTTCTTTGATCTTTCCGCTGTAGTCTCCAAGTCTCTGGAGGTTTTGTGCTCACTCCTCTAATTTCCATTAGAGAGGGCTGTGAATCCTCCTCCTCCTCCATTCCAGAGTTCCTAACTATTCTCTTTGACCAAAGTTATTCAGTAAAAATTAAAGGGGCTAGGAGGATCAAAGGCTGTGTGTTTTTGGAATGGTGCTGTCACTTTTTGTGGGGTCCTTTACAGTGAGGAACAGTGGGGGGCAGGGGAGAGTCAACTGCAGTGTTTCAGCATTTTTACAGAGCTGCAAGGGAACCAACTTCTTAATAGCATCTAAGATCTTAGATGCTGGATGTGCTGGGAGGCTGGTGCTTTGTAGCCTAACCAAAAGCTACATCTTAAAATCTGATGAATATCACTCTGCAGTATAGCATGAGGAAATCCATACTGCCCTAGTAGTCTCCCACCTTTCTCTCTACCCTATTAACTAAACTCAGGGTAACTCAAAAGAAGTTGTCAGGTTTAATATGCCTTGCTTGAATCATTACCTAGTACTGAAAGTATATACACTTGTGTAGACTTCAGGAAATCACCAACAGGCAAAAGTAGCATCCGTAGCATCAGTACTTGCTGCCTAGGTGATAAATCATAGTATAAGGGACTCAGAATACACCAGGCACTGTTCAAAGTGATTCACTGATATCTTAGCTCTCTTAGTCTTCACAGCCTTGTGTGTGTATTGTTTCATTTTTGTCTCCCTCTTACAGATGAAGACTAAGGCACAGAGTTGTTGTTTAGTCACTAAGATGTGACCAACTCTTTTGTAACGCCATGGTCTGTAGCCCTCCAGGCTCCTCTGTCTTTGGGATTTCCCAGGCAAGAATACTGGGGTGGGTTACCATTTCCTTCCCCAAAGGATCTTCTCAATCCAAGGATGGAACCCACATCTCCTGCATTGCAGGTGGATTCTTTATCATCAAGCCACCAGGGAAACCCAAGGCATAGGGGTCAGAATTAGAATGCAAACCATGCAGGCTGATTCCAGAATTCATGGTTTACCTTTTTACTACATCAACCTCAAACCAAAGATCCGAAACAAATGCTCAGCATTTCTTCTTCATGATCTTTTAGTCAACTCTTCAGTTCAGTTCAGTTCAGTCGCTCAGTCGTGTCCGACTCTTCGCAACCCCATGAATCGCAGCAGGCCAGGCCTCCCTGTCCATCACCAAATCCCGGAGTTCACCCAGACTCACGTCTGTCGAGTCAGTGATGCCATCCAGCCATCTCATCCTCTGTCGTTCCCTTCTCCTCCTGCCCCCAATCCCTCCCAGCATCACAGTCTTTTCCAATGAGTCAACTCTTCACATGAGGTGGCCAAAATACTGGAGTTTCAGCTTTAGCATCATTCCTTCCAAGGAACACCCAAGACTGAGCTCTTCAGAATGGACTGGTTGGATCTCCTTGCAGTCAAGGGACTCTCAAGAGTCTTCTCCAACACCACAATTCAAAAGCATCAATTCTTCGGCACTCAGCCTTCTTCACAGTCCAACTCTCACATCCATACATGACCACAGAAAAAACCATAGCCTTGACTAGATGGACCTTTGTTGGCAAAGTAATGTCTCTGCTTTTGAATATGCTATCTAGGTTGGTCATAACTTTCCTTCCAAGGAGTAAGCGTCTTTTAATTTCATGGCTGCAGTCACAACCTGCAGTGATTTTGGAGACCAAAAAAAAAATAAAGCCTGACACAGTTTCCACTGTTTCCCCATCTATTTCCCATGAAGTGGTGGGACCGGATGCCATGATCTTCGTTTTCTGAATGCTGAGCTTTAAGCCAACTTTTTCACTCTCCACTTTCACTTTCATCAAGAGGCTTTTTAGTTCCTCTTCACTTTCTGCCATAAGGGTGGTGTCATCTGCATATCTGAGGTTATTGATATTTCTCCCGGCAATCTTGATTCCAGTTTGTGTTTCTTCCAGCCCAGCATTTCTCATGATGTACTCTGCATATAAGTTAAACGAGCAGAGTGACAATATACAGCCTTAACGTACTCCTTTTCCTATTTGGAACCAGTCTGTTGTTTCATGTACAGTTCTAACTGTTGCTTCCTGACCTGCATACAAATTTCTCAAGAGGCAGGTCAGGTGGTCTGGTATTCCCATCTCTTTCAGAATTTTCCACAGTTTATTGTGATCCATACAGTCAAAGGCTTTGGCATAGTCTATAAAGCAGAAATAGATGTTTTTTCTGGAACTCTCTTGCTTTTTCAATGATCCAGCAGATGTTGGCAATTTGATCTCTGGTTCCTCTGCCTTTTCTAAAACCAGCTTGAACATCAGGAAGTTCACGATTCACATATTGCTGAAGCCTGGCTTGGAGAATTTTGAGCATTACTTTACTAGCATGTGAGATGAGTGCGATTGTGCAGTGGTTTGAGCATTCTTTGGCATTGCCTTTCTTTGGGATTGGAATGAAAACTGACGTTTTCCAGTCCTGTGGCCACTGCTGACTTTCCCAAATGTGCTGACATATTGAGTGCAGCACTTTCACAGCATCATCTTTCAGGATTTGAAATAGCTCAACTGGAATTCCATCCCCTTCACTAGCTTTGTTCGTAGTGATGCTTTCTAAGGCCCACTTGACTTCACATTCCAGGATGTCTGGCTCTAGGTCAGTGATCACACCATCGTGATTATCTGGGTTGTGAAGATCTTTTTTGTACATTTCTTCTGTGTATTCTTCTCACCTCTTCTTAATATCTTCTGCTTCTGTTAGGTCCACACCATTTCTGTCCTTTATTGAGCCCATCTTCACATTAAATGTTCCCTTGGTATCTCTAATTTTCTTGAAGAGATCTCTAGTCTTTCCCATTCTGTTGTTTCCCTCTATTTCTTTGCATTGATCGCTGAAGAAGGCTTTCTTATCTCTTCTTGCTATTCTTTGGAACTCTGCATTCAGATGCTTATATCTTTCCTTTTCTCCTTTGCTTTTTGCTTCTCTTCTTTTCACAGCTATTTGTAAGGCCTCCCCAGACAGCCATTTTGCATTTTTGCATTTCTTTTCCATGGGGATGGTCTTGATCCCTGTCTCCTGTACAGTGTCATGAACCTCATTCCATAGTTCAT
This sequence comes from Bos indicus, assembly GCF_029378745.1. NCBI lineage: Eukaryota > Metazoa > Chordata > Mammalia > Artiodactyla > Bovidae > Bos > Bos indicus. The sequence continues at coordinate 47,261,747 of NC_091767.1, read as the reverse complement.
CAGGCACTCTGTCTATCACATCTAGTCCTGTAAATCTATTTCTCACTTCCACTGTATAATCATAAGGGATTTGATTTAGGTCATACCTGAATGGTCTAGTGGTTTTCCCTACTTTCTTCAATTTAAGTCTGAATTTGGCAATAAGGAGTTCATGATCTGAGCCACAGTCAGCTCCCGGTCTTGTTTTTGCTGACTATATAGAGTTTTTCCATCTTTGGCTGCAAAGAATATAATCAATCTGATTTCGATGTTGCATCTGGTGATGTCCATGTATAGAGTCTTCTCTTGTGTTGTTGGAAGAGGGTGTTTGTTATGACCAGTGCATTTTCTTGGCAAAACTCTATTAGTCTGCCCTGCTTCATTCCGTATTCCAAGGCCAAATTTGCCTGTTACTCCAGGTGTTTCTTCACTTCCTACTTTTGCATTCCAGTCCCCTCTAATGAAAAGGACATCTTTTTGGGTGTTAGTTCTAAAAGGTCTTGTAGGTCTGACAGAATGTGGTCCACTGGAGAAGGGAATGGCAAACCACTTCAGTATTCTTGCCTTGAGAACCCCATAAACAGTATGAAAAGGCAAAATGATAGGATACTGAAAGAGGAACTCGCCAGGTCAGTAGGTGCCCAATATGCTACTGGAGATCAGTGGAGAAATAACTCCAGAAAGAATGAAGGGATGGAGCCAAAGCTAAAAGAATACCCAGGTGTGGATGTGACTGATGATAGAAGCAAGGTCCAATGCTGTAAAGAGCAATATTGCATAGGAACCTGGAATGTCAGGTCCATGAATCAAGGCAAATTGGAAGTGGTCAAACAAGAGATGGCAAAAGTGAATGTCGACATTCTAGGAATCAGCGAACTAAAATGGACTGGAATGGGTGAATTTAACTCAGATGACCATTATATCTACTACTGCGGGCAGGAATCCCTCAGGAGAAATGGAGTAGCCATCATGGTCAACAAAAGAGGCCGAAATGCAGTACTTGGATGTAATCTCAAAAACGACAGAATGATCTCTGTTCGTTTCCAAGGCAAACCATTTAATATCACAGTCAACTCATATAAGGTTAAGTCACCAGAAAGTTGAGGCAATGACTTAATTGCTGTGGCTGCCTTAACTATGAAAGAAGTAGGAGAGAAGAGAAAGCTTGTCTTTATAGTCTTGTAGACTAGTTTCAATCTAAATCCCGGTTTTATTAGTTATGTTAATTCCCAGGAGACCAAACCCAGGTCTCCTGCATTGCAGGCAGATTCTTTACCATCTGAGCTACCAGGAAAGTCTCAATTCTTAGCTGCTGCTGCTGCTAAGTCACTGCAGTTGTGTCCGACTCTGTGTGACCCCATAGATGGCAGCCCACCAGGCTCCCCCGTCCCTGGGATTCTCCAGGCAAGAACACCAGAGTGGGTTGCCATTTCCTTCTCCAATTCTTAGCTACTCATTACTAATTACTCCAGATCTCAATTGCTCAATCTGTGAAATGTGGATATGACAGTAGCATGTACTAAATAGGGTTATTGTTGATATGAACTTACATAATGCATTTAGAGTGCCTAGCGGAATGCCAGACACAGACATGTTAGATGTTAATGTTTTAAGCTGCCTTTAACATTTGCTGGAAATAGAATGATGACAGATAATGAACCATATGTGTGTGTGTGTCAGGGGGAGTCTATTAAAATGATATTGGTTAATAGAATGTAATCAGATGCATGAATTTTATTCCACAAGGCAAGTCAGTGGTCTGGATTCTACCAGTAGACTAGATTTTCTGCAATAGTGTCCTCAGATCTGTAACACAGGAGCATTGTGAGGGAAATACGGTTGTAATGCAATGTGTCAAGTATTTATTACACTCCAGGGAGGATCCATGTTGCTCCAAATTCTGAATTACAGCAGAGTCCCTGTGTTATCACATCTGCTCTCACATCTCCAATTCTGCTTCAGAATACGTAATAGTCATGGAGCTGGGATTTACCATTCTCTTCTAGTTAATTAAAAACTGAAAATCAGTACAATCATAGGGAGGGACATAAAGAGGGAAAATAAGTTTAAGACAGAAATGCTCTAAGGATGTGGGAGTTCTCCTGGGCAGCCGGAAGTCAGTCGACTGTACTCACTAAGGTCTGATTTCTGGAGATGAGGTAGTCTCAGTGGGTTGTGACTTCTTCCTCTTCCCAGGCACTGGAACTTCACCGCTCTAAGTGAAATTATTTAATTTACGCTTTCAAATTGAAAAGTTGCTTTATTCTCTCTCAACATAGGTGCCCTAAAGACTATTCATGCCAGCGTGGCAACTCTCTTAAAGCTATCCTTAGAAAATAATAGGGGTGGGTATTCCCCAATTCAGGAAACTCCATCTTTTATAGAAAGCATTCCATGTGGCACCTTAAGGGTTAAACTTTTGTTGCAGATAGAGTATCAAGTGGCTTTTCAGGAGAGGATAACCCCCAATTTAGAAACTGCCATTTCTAAATGGTAAGCCAAACATACGTTAGTTTACACTGCTTTCTATGAAAGGAATAACTCACGGCTTCTACTGTGTGTGTTAGTTTGCTTTTCTCTCTACCATCTACCTCCTGTCATCTATATCATGTGTATATTAGGGTGAGGACCGTCAATCACAGTTAATAAAAACCCCAGAACACGACAAAGATTCTTTTTATTGCAGATCCGTTTTACAATAGCTCTCAATTTATGATGTCATATAAATCAAAAGTGAAGTGTTTATCTTATCATTCCGAGGCATCCCTTCTCCTTCTGTGTCCTAGCCCCTCCCCCTGTGCCAATTTCCAGCCCTCAAAGATGCTTTGTATAAGAAAGTGCAAGTTCCCCGTTCTGGCTTTATTGATGTTCCCTTTTGCTCTCTTCCTGGCTCCCCCCCCAAACCTAGTGAGCAGAGCAAATGGCCCGGGTTTTCCCCCAATGCCTGACCTGCGTTTACTGGGAGGAGAGCAGGAGAGGGAGCGCGCATTCCGAGCAGGCTGCTCTGACTCCGACCGCAGGCTGTTCCGTGCAGGCTGTCCCTCTCCTTCAAAACCATGCATCCCCTCCCCGAAGCAGCAGGCAGTGTGCCTCTATTCAGCCACATTTGGTATGCATGAGCACGGCTGCAGGGAGAGGGGAGGTGGCTTTCTTAAGAAGGTTCAGTGGCTCAAGCAACGCCACTTGACTAGTCTCCCAAGTTGCAGGAAGCCTCTGCCCTGATGGAATTCGCAGGTGTGGAGATGACCATGGGATGCCAGGGCCGTGGGGGACCGTTTGTTTTCTAGGCATTGCTCAGGTTTGCGGTTTCTGGTTTTCCTGGTGGAATTTGGAAGGGGTCATGAATCAAACTGATGCTCCTCGACCCCTGAACTGGACCATCCGGAAGCTGTGCCACGCAGCCTTTCTCCCATCTGTCAGACTTCTTAAGGTACTGTAACTTGCTGCTTTGAATGGCTCTCATTGTGCTTTGCAGGTCTGAATACCCAACTTCGCGCTTGGGCTGGGACACACCTTTTGGGGAGTACAGATGCCTGCAGTACTGGCTGTGTTGCCCATGGCTATTGAGAGGTTCTCAGCTCCCCTCACCCCAGTGTCAGGGATGGAGGATGGTCTCAGCCACATTTGAGAATGAGATTATGGTTGCAGAGAATGGGCTGCCTGAGTGCTCCCCACCCCCCAAACATCCCTAAAATAGAATTAATTAACTTCTTTGGGAGGGTGGTAGCAGTCGTGGGAGTGAAATCTCTTACTCCTGTGTGTTTGACTCCTGGATTTTTTTCCCTCCCTGGGGAAGCCCTTCGACCCAGTTTCCATTTAAATGGAACCTGAGAGAACAAAGGATTCTCCTTATTATTTTAAAAGCCCTGTGTCCTTAGGTGGTCTCTCAGGTAAAGACAAAGAACAAACCTTATCAGATTGTGACTTTTTTGGCATACTTTTTTTTTTTTTAAAGGCATGATAATTTTAGTATCTTAAGTGAAGTCGGTGATGGGAAAGTATTGTTAAATATATACTGAGTGTGTGCTTCTAGCTTTCTTGCTAGCTCTGAGTTACACAAAAGAAACAGTACTATACCTCAGCTAGGATGCTACCTGGTGTCTGCAGCATTTCTCTTTCTAGAAGCAAATATATTAAAAACACTGAGAAAGTCCCCACAACTTCAAGATAATTCATCTTTACCATCTGCCTTGTAGGGAAGGAAATACAAGTAAAAATTTAAAGGTGCAGAAAACAAGTATTTCCCCTCAGAAAAGAGAATGTGGTAGTACTTTTTTGGGAAAAATGTATATCTCTGGATGTCCCTCCCACATCCAGGTGAAGTTTAAAAGCAAGATGAAGTTCTTAATCCTCCTTTCCATATTAATATGATACTGAGATTAATGATCACTGAAAAAATTACACTTAAAACATTTTTCTTTCTGAATCTGTGTTCTGGTTGGGTCAAGTTTGATGTGGACAATTAGTTCTGTACAGCTAAGTGGCTTCTTGCATTGGAGTATTAACCCAGTCTCACTCCAGTATTCTTGCCTGGAGAATCCCGTGGACAGAGGAGCCTGAAGGGCTACAGTCCATAGGGTTGCAAAGAGTCAGACATGATTTAGAGACTGAGCAGGCGTGCATTAACCCTGTCTGAGTTTCCTTTATCCTGTTAAACACAAACTGAATAACTTTCCCAAAGGTTACACCCACATCCTGTTCAAACACCCATCATTTTGTTATGATGGTGGTTTGCTTCCTTGAAAGAGTCTTTTGGAGGAAAAGGAGATTTGGGAGTAGGAGATAAGCTTCCTTGGATATAAGGGCTTTTGCTGTGTTGGAACAACATGCGTGATAGGGCATGAAAAAGAATGAGGCCAGGGACTAACAAACAAATGTAAATTTTCCTCCAGAATTACTCTTGAATCTAGGGTCTGGGGTGAAGAGTATCTTGGCAAACCTAACTATGACTGAAAAAATTGACTTCAGCTATTCCATGTGCAATAAGAAACATTTTTCATTTAAATCACTCCTTGGCTTTTCCCAGAAGTAATGTTTTTTAACTTATATAATGACTTTTTAACAGGTGTGTGTATACTACCTTCAATATATTATTCATTAATACTCTAATTTTTAAATGGAAAGTGATATTTATTATTTGCTTGTCATAAAATCAGCAGAGAAGTATTCTTTTGGGGTAGATTACTTATTTTTAGAAGAGCTCTCATCTTTTTTAACTGTGAGTACCATTCATGTTATATCTCAGCAACACTGGTCAATACTACACTGACACCATGGGTGGCGTACATCTCAGTCTTACCATCCTTCATGAACATGGTGTTTAATAACAAATTTTATTCATCTAAAAGGTGCATTAATGACTGCCCTTCAAATTCTCTCAATATCTGAAAGATAGGATTTGTTTCACTAGAGAACTTTGCTTTCAAACGACATCTGTATTTTTGGGAGATTAGATGTCCTAGAAGACTTCAGATATTGAACACATTTCAAACTTGAAGAAAAGTACTACAAAATTCTTCCAGTAATACTTAGAAAGAAATAAACCCTGCTTTTGTATATGAGTTATTGTATTATTAGCATTCTGGGTATGAATGCTGTGTGATTTTCCCGCTCCAGATTGTCGCTGTTTTGTCTTTATTGTGTTAATCCCTGTGTGTTCTTGCCCTGCTTTTATATTTCAAGTAAAATGGAAGTTCCAGAGTAATCATTTGCATCTTTTGGTCAGTGTTCTTCCTGATTTAGTCTATAAATTAGATATTTAATAGCAATAATTATACTGTTCTTTCCTTACTTTCTGCTTATTCCTTCCCTCCCCCCTCTGTCTCAATCTCTTATTCTGTCTCCCTCACACTGCCACCACCATGCTAATATAATGGATGGATTCTCTGGAGTCTATTGAAATTGTAAGCTAATAACCCCAATTCTCCTACTATTCAACAGGTAATTTTCGTTCCTCTTCCAAGCCTTTTTCTGATGCAATATGCCCTTTCCAATGCCCTGACATAGCCGTAAATGCAGTTTAGGACATGATGGCATGATTAGATTCGACTAAACCCAAATCAGTCACCATTTCTGACAAGACTGAGTGTGAGCCAATTTCCTCCCTGTCCTTTCCTGGAAAATGCGTTTCTTTGCTAACTTACTTCAGTACCACTCTGATGTTTAGAAATGGCTTCATAATCCTGTTTCCTCTATTTCCCATTTCTTAATAGAAACAAGATAGTAAAGAATTAGAAGGGAAAGGCCAGCATCTGAAGCACGAATTAAACCCAATGAGTGTTGGAATATAGTTATTATTCCTTCTGAAAACATCTTGTATTGTTATTTTGTCCATCTCAGAGAAAATTTTGAACATGCCAGCCAACTTACATTTTGAATTTGAGATTGCATTTGGGAATATCATTTGAAAGTGAATTTTTGGACAAGCACATGATGATGATAGCCAAAAATCAGAGGCTGTTTTCAAACGGATACATTTCAAATGGGACCCTTTCCAAACTGTTTCTCTTCAGTTGTCATTTGCTTCATTTTGATGTGTTTCAAGATTTATCTTACTATTAATTGCAGAAAGTCAAATTTATTTCAGTGATAGAATATTCTTAGCATATTTTATATGCATTTTAAGGTCTGTCTCTGCCATTATTTTCTTTGGGAGATTTTATTTTGGTTACTTCTGTTTAATTTGAATATTAATGTTAGAGCAGACAGCTTTTTCCTGCATTGAAATCTTGGTAGATTTAGTGAAGGGGGCCTTTGAAAAATAGGTTGCTTTGGGGGAAAGGGAAGCTGTGCATTTGTAACAGATTTTGGATAAAAACATTTAAGCCAATTTCTTGATGAAGACCAAATAATCTGCATCATTTTAGGATTTTCAAACAAAGAGTATTACTTTGCCACTAGAGCAATGTCAGAAAGAGATTAGAGAAATTATACTTTGGACAGTTAGGTCTAAAAGAATGAGTTCTAATTCCTTCATGTTCCTAACCACCTGTGTGACCTAGGGAAAGTTACTTAACCTCTCTGTAACTTGGTGTCCTTCTCTTTAAAATAAAGAATTTAGATCTTGACTTAGATTTAATGCTATGATTCCCCATGGAAAAGGCTGCCATGCTCTGTGGGCATGGAAAAACGTAGTCTATTGAGGCTAAAAGTAATTAAACTGGATTGGATATTAAAATGGAAGGAGGACTAGAACAGTCGGCAGAGTTTAGATCATAGAGGGCCTTGCTCACTAAACCAAGGCAGTTGACAATGATACTGAAAACTAGGGAGGGCCATTAAAAGGATCTTAGCCGCAAAGTGATTGCTAGATCCAGCTGTTAAATAGATTACTTTGACTGTAGTGTCTAGAATGCATGGGAGATGGTGAGACTGGAAGCTGAGAGATTAAAGTAGAGGCCTGAAGAGTTGAGAAGGACCAGGGGTAATACATTTAGTCTCTTAGTCATGTCCAACTCTTGGCAACCCCATGGACTATAGCCTGCCAGGCTTTTCTGTCAGTGGAATTCTCCAGGCAAAAATACTGGAGTGGGTAGCCATTCCCTTCTCTAGAGAATCTTCCCAACCCAGGGTTGGAACCTGGGTCTGCTGCATTGCAGACAGATTCTTTACTGTCTAGCGACTGAACAATAACAACAGCAGGACTAATGCAAAAGTAATGGAGGTAAAATAAATAGGGCCTTGTTAAATCAATTAGTTGTGGTAGAAGGAAGAATTTAGAATTTCTTCAGATATCTTACTTTGCTGTCTGATGGTCCCAGTGATGGTGGTTCCAGTGTCTGAAAATAAAGATCCTGAGAAGGAAGGACAGAACTCGGTGATTCTTTGGAGCTAGAAAGGGTATGCCACTTGCTGATTCTAATGAGACTGAGACAAAAGTAAGGAATGTAATTTCATGTTATCGATGGGACGAGTCCCATTTATACCAGAACTCTTTGATGTAAATAATATATAATCAGTAATATCACTTAAAGTTTTCTAAGATGGTTTTTTTCTTTGCTCTTATAAAACAATGCCTAGTAAACTCCCATTTTTTGAAATCCAGTTAAATATCTCAGAGTTTTAATTCATTTCCCCACTCCTTTCTCTCTTTTTATTATCAAAAGAGGGATTAGTGAAAGTGAACTGGGTATAAAACAAGAGAAATAATTGAAAGGACAGTGATCAAGTTAGGCTATGAGATCCCAAATTCTGCCCCAAAACACAGTGTTTTCTACTCCTATAATTTCATGTCATGGTAAACAGTGTGCATTATATTGTCCTTAAAGCATAGCAAGATCCTGATAACAAAATGAGTTGGGTCTTTTTTTCTACAGTTGATGCCAGACAGCAGAAACTGACTTCCTTTTGCTATCCTCAAACTCTTGGAAGACAATTATGTTGAGATTCATTTTGATTTGTTTTAAATTTGTTACTTTTAAGGACTCCTTTTCACATCTAAAATTCTGTATCTTTTTTTTTTAAATTCTGTATCTTTATATGGCAGGTAGAATAATATTAATAAACCAGAGCTTTTGTTTAGCTGGGACCAGACACTCCTGAACCATATGTCGGTGAGTAGCAGTTGAGTTTCCACAGGAAGAGAGGAAGCATATACCTATTATATACTAGACATGTTCGTGAATGGTGGTGAGTGAGATCAGGGAACTGGTTATGGACCAATTCCACTAAGTGCCTTAAAGATGGGAAGCCTAAGAATAAATTGCTTTTAGGAAAACACAGTGTGTGGTTAGGCAAAATTTTAAGGGCTGCTAATAAACTTCTATCTTTCCATCTCAGCATGCCAGGCTCAGATTCCCTTTAAGAGAATAAGAAAGAAAAAAAAAAAATGTACCCAAACTAAAACCCAGGAGAGACAAAATCTGTGTGGTGCATTTCAAGTGGTGGCTTCAACTCAAGCTGCTGAACAGTGACCATGTGAATTGCCTTTTTGTGAAATGTTCCTTGGACATCCTGAGGGAAATTCCTGAGGCACCAAGAAACCCTCCTATGTCTCTGGAGAGTTCTGCCTTCTGATACCCAGTATTGTGCAGTAAGGAATGAAACTGTGTGGTCACTGTAGAATGAGGGGGATATAGCTGGGTTGTCCAAGCCCAGGCCATCTGGCTTTGGGATGACTTGTGGAGTCAGTAAAATGGGACAAAGTCTGTCTCAAGGGCAATGGTTCTGCCTTCCCTGCAGATGATTTCCTGTGGAGGGAGGGGTGTGAACACTGCCCTTTCAGCAGTGGCTTCAAATTCTCCCCACCCCCATCTAAGTCTGTTGGTATAACCTCAACTGGCTCCAAGCTCATCTGCAGACAACTATCTCCCTTTCCATTAGCTAACATGAAAAAGTAGCTCACAAAAGGTATTCAGTAAATGTTTATTTAAATGAGTGAAAGAACATGTGAATGATACATGAAATCCTAAGAAAGCTTAAAAATCACTTGGGGAGCTTATGAGCAAAGCAAATATTCAAGCTCACCCCTGAGGATGCTGACTCAGTAGGTAGCTGGTGGGTCCAGAAATTTGCATTTTAACAAGCTCTCCTAGTGATTCTGATATGAACAGCTCTTAGAAGGACCACACATTGAGGAAAAACTGCCTTAGATTCTACAATGCTAGAGGGAAACTCAATTAAATGCCTTTTCTCTTTTGCTGGCATCTGGGCAGAACAGATTATGTGCTAGTTAACAGTAGGAGCAAAAGGTTTTTCAGAAACAGTTCACAAGTTTTCAAAATGTTTAATCATAAAAAATCATTTAGATACAGAAATAATTGAGTTCAGCTGCCCTGTTTTGGTTTACAGATGATGTATCATCATAAAGGGAAGGAATGTTTGTTCCTTTTTTTTTCTTTTCTGTTTATCTATTTTAGATTTCCCTATGTATTATTTTCATGATTTATTCAGGCATATGACATATAATTTTAGATTTTTTTCTAAAAATTAAAAACAAATTATGTTGAATTTATATAGAGATATGATTGTGAACCAGAGCTCCCAAAGATAGTGTACATCATCAAGATTCTGGAGCATCCTGCATATGCCCCTTTAAACTTCCCTAGGAAATGGTATGGACCTAACAGAAGCAGAAGATATTAAGAAGAGGTGAGAAGAATACACAGAAGAAATGTACAAAAAGATCTTCACGACCCAGATAATCAAGACGGTGTGATCACTCACCTAGAGCCAGATATCCTCGAATGTGAAGTCAAGTGGGCTTTAGGAAGCATCACTACAAACAAAGCTAGTGTGGAGGGGATGGAATTCCAGTTGAGCTATTTCAAATCCTAAAAGATGATGCTGTGAATGTGCTCCACTCAATATGTCAGCAAATCTGGAAAACTCAGCAGTGGCCACAGGACTGGAAAACGTCAGTTTTCATTCCAATCTCAAAGAAAGGCAATGCCAAAGAATGCTCAAACTACTGCACAATTGCACTCATCTCACACGCTAGTAAAATAATACTCAAAATTCTCCAAGCCAGGCTTTAGCAATACGTTAACCGTGAACTTCCAGATGTTCAAGCTGGTTTTAGAAAAGGCAGAGGAACCAGAGATCAAATTGCCAACATTCTCTGGATCATCAAAAAAGCAAGAGAGTTCCAGAAAAACATCTATTTCTGCTTTATTGACTATGCCAAAGCCTTTGGCTGTGTAGATCACAATAAACTGTGGAAAATTCTGAAAGAGATGGGAATACCAGACCACCTGACCTGCCTCTTGAGAAACCTGTATGCAGGTCAGGAAGCAACATTTCAAACTGGACATGGAACAACAGACTGGTTCCAAATGGGGAAAGGAGTATGTCAGGGCTGTATATTGTCACCCTGCTTATTTAACTTATATGCAGAGTACATCATGAGAAATACTGGGCTGGAGGAAGCACAGGCTGGAATCAAGATTGCCAGAAGAAATATCAATAACCTCAGACATGCAGATGACACCACCCTTATGGCAGAAAGTGAAGAGGAACTAAAGAGCCTCTTGATGAAAGTGAAAGAGGAGAGTGAAAAAGTTGGCTTAAAGCTCAACATTCAGAAAACTAAGATCGTGGCATCCGGTCCCATCATTTCATGGCAAATAGATGGGGAAACAGTGGCTGAGTTTATTTTTTGGGGTTCCAAAATCACTGCAGATGGTGATTGCAGTCATGAAATTAAAAGATGCTTACTCCTTGGAAAGAAAGTTATGACCAACCTAGACAACATGTTAAAAATCAGAGACATTCCTTTGTCAACAAAGGTTCATCTAGTCAAGGCTATGGTTTTTCCAGTAGTCATATATGAATGTGAGAGTTGGACTATAAAGAAAGCCGAGCACCGAAGAATTGATGGTTTTGAACTATGGTGTGGGAGAAGACTCTTGAGAGGCCCTTGGACTGCAAGGAGATCCAACTAGTACATCCTAAAGGAGATCAGTCCTGGGTGTTCATTTGAAGGACTGATGTTGAAGCTGAAACTCCAATACTTTGGCCACCTAATGCGAACAGCTGACTCATTTGAAAAGATCCTGATGCTGGGAAAGTTTGAGGGCAGGAGGAAAAGGGGACGACAGAGAATGGGATGGTTGGATGGCATCACTGACTCAATGGACATGGGTTTGGGTAGACTCCAGCAGTTGGTGATGGACAAGGAGGCCTGGCGTGCTGCAGTTCATGGGGATCACAAAGAATCGGATAGGACTGAGCAACTGAAATGATGATGATTCTTGGAACTGCAGTGGTCCCGCAAGTGCATGTCCTTTAGATTCCAGTGGTATGTGATAGTACCAACTGAGCTGTGGTCAGTTCACTTGGGGACCAAGGCCAAAGCAGCCATAATGATGCCTACATTAATAGAGACCCCCACCGGTGCCAGTGTCCATTCCACCCGATATCCTTCAAAAACTAAGGAAGAGATTCTGGACAGGGAAGGGGAGGAAGTGAACATATAGGGATTTCATTTTTAAAAATACATTCAAAATTAAAATTAATTTTACACTTCAATTTTTAAAAATGATGTCTGATATTAAATATTAAATGTGGGAAATTGAGCTGAACCAGATTTTCTTGGCTCCTGAACATGTGAGAAAATTACAGTGCTATAATTGCATGGGTGAGGTGGGGCAGGTATAACAAAATCTCTAAGAGGGAGACACTAGTATTTACTTTTATCTCACATAAAATTTATGTTAAAAGCATTTGGGGATTTTGTTCTAGCCAGTTGCTCTTCCCTACTTCCATTTTCAGAGGCATATACATAGGAATTTGCAGTTTAGAGATAGCATTGGTAACTTTTGCTTCTTTTCCCCCAAATAATTAAAGAATTTCAGGGTTTACTATAAAGACAGATAGGTGATAGATAGATGATAGGTAATAGACAAATACGTGATAGATAGATAGATGGATAGACAGATGAAAGAAGAAAGGAATTGATTCTGTTGTTTAAAAATCTATTGACAAGAACATTTTATATATTAAATTGCCTTCCTTGGAAGGAGATTTATCCACCAAATCAGTTCTTAAAGGAGTATTTCTCAAAGTGTGGTCCAAGACTACATATTATAGAATCAGTTTCACAGAACTCAATCCAAACCTATTAGTTTAAACCCGTGGGAGGACCTTGAGAATCTGCACTTTAACACACAACACAGATGAACTTTATACACTGTAACAGTTGAGAATCTCTCTTCTGAAGTGTGACACTTCAATAAACTGATGTTGGCTCATTAAAATTATGCCTCTAGCATGACCATACCTCAGTATCTGATATTTTATTGTTAAAATTTGAGTACCCACCATCTCCTTATAAACTTATACAGACTCATTATATTTCCACATCTTTCTAGTCCCCATGCTAACACGCAAAAAAGATGGCCTGTTCATTATAGGAAACTGGAATGCAAAAGTAGGAAGTCGAGAGCTACCTGGAGTAACAGGCAAATTTGACCTTGGAGTACAAAATGAAGCAGGTCAAAGGCTAACAGAGTTTTGCCAAGAGAATAGCACTGGTCATAGCAAACAACCTCTTCAACAGTGCAAGAGAAGACTCTACACATGGGTATCACCAGATAGTCAGTACTGAAATAAGATTGATTATATTCTTTGCAGTCAAAGATGGAGAAGCTCTATACAGTCAGCAAAAAACAAGACTGGGAGCTGACTGTGGCTCAGATTATGAACTCCTTGTTGCCAAATTCAGACTTAAGTTGAAGAAAGTGGGGAAAACCACTAGACCATTCAGGTATGACCTAAATCAAATCCCTTATGATTATACAGTGGAAGTAAGAAATAGATTCAAGGGATTAGATCTGACTGATAGAGTGCCTGAAGAACTATGGACAGAGGTTTGTGAAATTGTACAGGAGGCAGTGATCAAGACCATCCCCAAGAAAAAGAACAAAAAAAAGGCCAAATGGTTGTCTGAGGAGACCTTACAAATAGCTGAGAAAAGAAGAGAAGCTAAAGGCAAAGGAGAAAAGAAAAGATACACCCATTTGAATGCAGAGTTCCAAAGAAAAGCAAGGAAAGGCAGGAAAGCCTTCCTCAGAAATCAATGCAAAGAAATAGAGTGAAACAATAGAATGGAAAAGACTAGAGATCTCTTCAAGAAAATTAGAGATACCAAGGGAACATTTCATGCAAAGATGGGCACAATAAAGGACTGAAATGGTATGGACCTAACAGAAGCAGAAGATATTAAGAAGAGGTGGCAAGAATACACAGAAGAACTGTACAAAAAAGATCTTCACGACCCAGATAACCATGATGGTGTGATCACTCACCTAGAGCCAGACATCCTGGAATACAAAGTCAAATGGGCCTTAGGAAGCATCACTACCAACAAAGCTAGTGGAGGGGATGGAATTCCAGTTGAGCTATTTCAAATCCTAAAAGATGATGCTGTGAACATGCTGCACTCAATATGTCAGCAAATCTGTGAAACTCAGCAGTGGCCGAAGGACTGGAAAAGGTCAGTTTTCATTATCGTTCCAAAGAAAGGCAATGCCAAAGAATGTTCAAACTACTGCACAATTGCACTTGTCTCACACGCTAGCGAAGTAATGCTCAAAATTCTCAAGCCAGGCTTCAACAGTACCTGAACTGTGAACTTCCAGATGTTCAAGCTGGTTTTAGAAAAGGCAGAGGAATTGGAGATCAAATTGCCAACATTTGCGGGATCATCAAAAAAGCAAGAGATTTCCAGAAAAGCATCTACTTTTGCTTTATTGACTATGCCAAAGCCTTTGCCTGTGTAGATCGCAACAAACTGTGGAAAATTCTGAAAAAGATGGGAATACGAGACCACCTGACCTGCCTCCTGAGAAATCTGTATGCAGGTCAAGAAGCAGCAGTTAGAACTGGACATAGAACAACAGACTGGTTCCAAATAGTAAAAGGAGTATGTCAAGGCTATATATTGTCACCCTGCTTGTTTAACTTATATGCAGAATAAATCATGCGAAATGGTGAGCTGGAGGAAGCGCAAGCTGAAATCAAGATTGCTGGGAGAAATATCAATAACCTCAGATACACAGATGGCACCACCCTTGTGGCAGAAAGCAAAGAAGAACTAAAGAACCTCTTGATGAAAGTGAAAGAAGAGAGTGAAAAAGTTGGCTTAAAACTCAACTTTCAGAAAACTTTGATCATGGTTTCTGGTCTCATCACTTCATGGAAAATAGATGGGAAAACAATGGAAACAGTGAGAGACTTTATTTTTTGCGGTGCCAAAATCACTGCAGATGGTGATTGCAGGCAGGAAATTAAAAGACACTTGCTCCTTGGAAGAAAATCTGCAACCATCCTAGACAGAATATTAAAAAGCAGAGACATTACTTTACCTACAAAGATCTGTCTAATCAAAGCTATGGTTTTTCCAGTAGTCATTTATGGATGTGAGAGTTGGACTATAAAGAAAACTGAGCACCAAAGAATTGATGCTTTTGAACGGTGGTGTTGGAGAAGACTCTTGAGAGTCCCTCGGACTCCAGGGAGATCCAACCAGTTTATCCTAAAGGAAATCAACTCTGAATATTCATTGGAAGGACTGATGCTGAAGCTGAAACTCCAATACTTTGGCCACCTGATGTGAAGAGGTGACTCATTGGAAAAGACCCTAATGCTGGGAAAGATTGAAGGCAGGAGGAGAAGGGGACATCAGAGGATAAGATGGTTGGATGGCATCTTCGATGTGATGGACATGAGTTTGAGTAGGCTCCAGAAGTTGGTGAGGGACAGCGAAGTCTAGTGTGCTGCCTTCCATGGGGTCTCAAAGAGTCAGACATGACTGAGAGACTGAACTGAACTAATGCTCACAGGACACTTAATGACTTTCACAGTTTTTTCTTATGGGATCATGCAGGAAAGCTAACTTAGGTGTTAAGAATGTGTGGTCAATAAGTGATATCCTAGATTAGAAGAAAAAATGACATGTTAACCTCTGTCTTGTTTACTTCAAGTGGTTTTAACTTACATTTTGGAGGCAGAAATCCTGCAGAAAAGAAAGTTTAACTTCTGCTCTAATCATTTGGCCGTTGCTGAAATAAGCAAGCTCCCTCGCAACTGCTCGCTTTCTTCTGTTTCTCCCAATTGCATCACCCATTCACCACTTTGCCCAACTGGAAAGCTTAGGCTTATGCCTTTGCTTTGTTTGCCTTCATCCCTTATATAATCAGCCAATCAGTAAATATGTCTCTGTTCTACCCCCTTCTGTCTAAGTTCCCCAAACCAATTTTTCTTTTTCTTGGCCCCAAAATACTATAGCAGTCTACTTCAAATTGATCCTTTCCACAGCTATACCAGAATGGTTTCCTTAAATGCACATAAGATCAGGATACTGCCATGTTTGACATTCTTTAATAGTACCCCTTTTCTTGTAGAATAAAATCCTAATCTCCTTGAAATGGTATTTAGGACCTTCTGTGATCTGTCCTCCATCTACTTCTCTGCCTTTATACTTTGCTTTTCCCTTTCTCAAATCATGAATTTCCTTTTAGCTGGGCTTTTTGCACAAGCTATTTCCATTGCCTGGAAAATCTGAACCACATCTTCTCCTACCTAACCCCTACCAATATTTTAATTCTCAACTAAGTTGGATGAGTTTAAGAAAAAATTTCCTGAATTCCTAAACCCAGATTGGGCTCTCCTTTTACTCATACTCATAAAAGTTAGTGGGTATTTCCATCTTTGCGTTGAACATGTTATAGTATTATTAGCTCTTTCACCTCATTCTGAAAAGCTTCTTAAAGTTAGGAATCATATCTTAGACAATTTCATGCATTTATCATTTATCAGACAGCACAGGATAATTGGGGTGCTAAGGTATATGTGCTAAGTTACTTCAGTTGTGTCTGACTCTTTGTGACCCTATGGACTGTAATGTGTCAGGCTCCTCTGTCCATGGGATTTTCCTCCCGGGGATCTTCCCAACATAGGGATCAAACCCACATCTCTTATATATCCTGCATTGGTAGATGGATTCTTTACCTCTAGGGCCAGGGGTGCTAAATGAATAGGTAAATGTTGGAGGGAATGGATAACTATGCTCCTGATGCAGTGCTCTGAAGCCACTTAAAAGAACCAAATGAAATTATAAAGTCTTGGCATTTTGTCTAATTAAAGGATACTTTGAGCTTGAGTTGATATATTTCATATATTTCCCAAATTGGAAGATTAGTTAAGGAATTGAACCAATGATTAGTACTCAAAGTGATGCAGAATAAAATATTTACTTAAGGAAGAAACTGTAAGTAGGTAGAACCAGATGTCTGCTTTGAAAATATTTACTGAAATTTAAAGTGAGAAATTGAAATTACTTCATTTATTGCTTTTGTTGGAGAAAAGGGAATTCCTTAATTTAGTGATTAAGAGACTTTAATATCTTGCTTCATGTAACTTTAGTAGTGTTTTTGGCTAGGTTACACTGTAAATTAGAGAAAGTACTATTAGAGGAAAAACTACACTGTTAAACTCAGACTACTCTTGCTTTATCCTTTAAAAATGCCATTGGCTAATGTCTAGATATAATTATGTGGACACAACTATATTGAAGTATTTTGTCATTTTTATTTAAAGGCAAATATGGCTTGAGATTTTTCTGTTAGCATTAGATTATTTAACTGTATCCTAAATCACGGATAGAAGTATTCTATCATCAGGTATCATATATAGGGGCTTCCCAAGTGGCTCAGTGGTAAAGAATCCGCCTGCCAAAGCAGGAAACGCAGATTCGATCTCTGGGAGGGAAGATCCCCTCAAGAAGGAAATAGCAACCCACTCCAGTATTCTTGCCTGGGAAACCCCACGCACATAGGAGTCTGGTGAGCTATAGTCCATGGAGATGTAAAAGAGTCGGACACAATTTAGTGACTAAACAAGAGCAACATCATGGATAGATGGTATCAAATAGAAGTTCTAGTTTATTCTTTTGTGACAGCAACAAAAATGTCTCCAGACATAGTCAAATATCCTTTGGCACAGGGGTGGGAGATGAGGTGAAGTCATCCCCAGTTAAGAAGGGCTGCTTTAAACATTTCCTCTTAAGGATGGAGAGTAGGTTGTTGATTTCACTGGAAACCTAACAGAGATTTCCTAGTGATGTAAAGAGGATTAACTTTAGATACACTTTCTTTTTTATTTTACAAAGATTGAAATTTAGCTTACATTTAGAAAATTAATTGGTCAAGTTCTAGTCACTAAATCTAGAAAGACTAAATGATTATTTTCTCAACTTATTGTCAATCATCTCTTGTAAAGATAAGAAAATTAAATGTGACCAATGTGTCTGAAAGTATTTGAATTTCCATATATTACTGCTTTATGTATTGTAAGCAGAACATGTGTGATTTGATTGATGTATTAAACAAAATATTTAATTTTCACCATTATTCTATAATAACTTCTTAGAACTGTTTAAGAATAATACAATATAAAATTAATTTCAATGGATAAATGAAAAAATATTTTACTTCAAGATGAATTTTTTTGTATAATGTTAGTTCATGTGAGCAATCAAAGATTCTGAGATAAATCTAGTAATTAACACAAGGAGGGTACATAATTTAATTTAAAAGTGAGTATAATTAAAGCTAATTTTCAGTCATTAAATTGAGCATGATCAAATGGACAGAAAACTAGATTTTAGCCCTAATTCTGTATAATTATTAGTCCCAGCTGAGTTACCTGGAATAAATAGTTTTCTTTTAGTTTTCTCATATATAAAAAGACAGGATTGGAGTAGATAAGGACTGGCAAACTTTTTCTATAAAAGCTAGATGGAAAAGTGGCTTGATGGGTCATATAGTTGCCCTCTCTATCACAACTATTCAATTTTGCCATTGTAGCTTGAGAAAGTAGCCACATACAACACATAATAAATGAATGTATTTGTGATCCAGTTAAACTTATTTAGGAACACTGCACTATGGTCTGAGTGTTCATGTGTTGAAAATCCATATATTGAAATCCTGACCCCAAAGGTGATGATATTAGTAGGTGGAACGTTCAGGTGGTACATAAGTCATGAGGGAGGGATGCTTTTGAATGGTGTCTGTGCCTTGTAGAAAAGGCTCCAGAGAGCTCCCTACCCCTTCTAAAAAGACGTCTGTGCCCTAGAAGAGGGCCCTCTCTTGACCATGGTGGAAATTTGATCTTGAGCTTCCAGCCTCCAGAACTGTGAGCAATAAGTTTCTACTGTTTATAACCCACCCAATCTGTGGTATTTTGTTATAGTGGCCTGAAGAGACTAACGCTGAAATTTGAATTTCATGTAATTGTCACATATCATGAAATATTATTTTTATTTTTCAACCAGTTTGAAATATAAAAGCTATTCTTGGCTCATGAGCCATACATAGAGGGCAGATTGTACTTGCCTGTGGACTCCAGTTTGTCAAACATGGGATGATTGTTAAGTTCCCTTATAGCTCTCATATTCTTGGATTAATTCATGATGACAAAGCCATTGCATGCTCCTATTTATTTTAAAATTACTTTGAAAGAACTGAGAGCAAATCATTTATTGTTATAATTGTTATCTCATACTCATTGGAGAGTGGTGTGGGATATACTTACTGTCTCATAATGTAGGTCACATTTAGTAAATGTTTGTGGGGAATATTTGTTTTCTATCTCTAAAAATATGAATGCTTCAGTTCTTTAAAAGATGTCTTTTCAGAAACTATATTGAAATATACAGAGACTAAAAGTGAAGTGATACTAAAACTTAACATTTAAAAAGTCCTTTTCAATTTATGAAGTTCTTTGCTTTACATTAAATGAACTGAACTTTATAGCAACATTGTGAAACAAGTATAGAAAACTCAATTATCCCTCTTTTGAGCTGGAAAAATTAAGTACCTTTACTCTCTCTTCATCTGAGACCCAACTAGATTATGGAGTAATATATTGATAAGACAAACAATTAAATCATTTGGGTACTTGACAGCAAAAACAATTAAATGGCATGTTCTCAAATTGATCATTGACAAAACAGGAAACTTCTCTGAATTTTAATTTCCTTTAATTATAAATTCAGTAAAAATATTGCTTTATGTTCAGAAATTAATATGTTTGGTGTTGGCATACTCTGTAGCCAGTTTTAAGTTAATATGAGTTCCTTCCTTTCAGCCTAATAAAACAGAAATCAGTTCAGTTCAGTCGCTCAGTTCTGTCCGACTCTTTGCGACCCCATGAATCACAGCACTCCAGGCCTCCCTGTCCATCACCAACTCCCGGAGTTCACCCAGACTCACGTCCATCGAGTCAGTGATGCCATCCAGCCATCTCATCCTCTGTCATCCCCTTCTCCTCCTGCCCAATGGTGCAGTGCAAATGAACAAATTTAAAAAGTATTTTGTAATAATTTGGGTTTAGGGGAATATATACTATTCATGTGCAACTAATTACACTTTGTACTTATTGTACCATCAGAGTCGCCAGTTATTGTAGGTTTATTAGGGTTCTCCAAAGAAACAGAATCAAGTGTGTGTGTGTGTGTGTGTGTGTGTGTGTGTGTGTGTAAGTAAAACAGTTTATTCTAAGGAATTGGCTCACATGATTGTGGAGGCTTAGCAAGTTCAAAATATGAGGATGGACACTGGCAAGCTGGAGACTCAGGAAACAGTTGCATTTTTAGTCCAAATGCAGTCTTCAGTAGAACCAAGAATAACTGATGTTGCAGATAAAGTTCAAAGACAGTCTTCTGGAAAAGTCTGTCCTGTTTGGGGGAGGGTCAGTCTTTTATCCTATTCAGGCCTTCAGCAAATTGTATGAGGCCCACCCACAGTTTGGGGGGCAATGTGCTTTACTCAGATACCACTGATTTAAATATTAATTTCAGCCAAATACACTCTAACGGAAATATTCACAATAATGTTCAGAAAAATATCTGAGCATTGTGGCCTAGATAAGTTTACATATAAAATTAGTAATCACATCAATCTTTGTCACAATTAAAGCTACTATTTTACATGTACAATTGACCTTTGAACAATGGACTTGAACTGTGCAGGTCCGCTTATGTGTGGATTTTTTTTCAATAAATATATAGTGCAGTACCAATAATCCAAGATTGGTTGAATTTGCAGTTGTGAAACTGTGGATATGGAGGGCTGGCTTTAAAGTCATATGTGAATTTTCAGCTGTGTGATGAGTCAGTGTCCCTAACCCCGGTATTATTGTTCAAAGATCAACTGTAGTTTGCTTGAAAATAACAGAAATCCATTCATACACTAACCAAAATTCCTTCTAAGGTTAATCTCTGGAATATCTACCAAATGGAAATATATCCAGATAACAAAGGGACTCCACCAGGCTTTTCTGTAATAGGGCCCTCGAGTCACTCATTTTGGCTTCTCTTGACCCATCTATTCTGTATTTCTGGTTTTCTTTGTAGACTGCCTTCCTCTATCACTCTGTATCTCACTCATACTTGCCACAGTGTCCAGTTCTATATGATCCTGCTGCTGCATTTCTTCTTATATCTTACCAATTTGTTTCTCCTATTTTCCTAGGGAATCTTACTGACTCAGGTTTGGTCATATATTCATTACTGCCTACAAAGCTTTGGTCAAGGAAATTGAATCACCTGATATAAATACAGCCACCTAGACCTGTTCTTCTAGTAGGTAATGTGGGAAGGTAGCAGATTCTGTTAGCAGAGAAAAAGGCACAAATCTACACTTATTCAGTTAGCACGAATCCCCTACACACTCAATAGTTTAATGGTTCTGAAAGCCATTCAGCCTAAAAGATAAAATAAAAAAATCCATTCTGTAAGTGTAGATAAATAATTAGTGTGCACCTTTTTGCTAAAATCACTGCAGATGGTGATTGCAGACATGAAATTAAAAAACACTTGCTCCTTGGAAGGAAAGTTATGACCAACCTAGATAGCATATTCAAAAGCAGAGACATTACTTTGCCAACAAAGGTCTGTGTAGTCAAGGCTATGTTTTTTCCAGTAGTCGTGTGTGGATGTGAGAGTTGGGCTATAAAGAAAGCTGAGTGCAGAAGAATTGATGCTTTTGAACTGTGGTGTTGGAGAAGACTCTTGTGAGTCCCTTGGACTGCAAGGAGATCCAGCCAGTCCATCCTAAAGGAGAGCAGTCCTGGGTGTTCATTGGAAGGACTGATGTTGAAGCTGAAACTCAATACATTGGCTACCTGATGCGGAGAGCTGACTCATTTGAAAAGACCCTGATGCTGGGAAAGATTGAGGGCAGGAGGAGAAGGGGATGACAGAGGATGAGATGGTTGGATGGCATCACCGACACAATGGACATGGGTTTGGGTGGACTCTGGGAGTTGGTGATGGACAGGCAGGCCTGGCGTACTGCGATTCATGGGGTCACAAAGAGTCGGACACTACTGAGTGACTGAACTGAACTGAACTGAACAGGAGGAAATGGATTCCAACTGTAGAACCTGATTTGAGGTGTACTAGAAAAACAATATTTTTCAAGAACAGGCTTAGAGAACCAGGAAAAATATAATATCTCCTGCATTAGAATTAAGAAGAAATGCTTTTAGAGTCCACTACAGGATACTACTTTTCATGGTTTCACCACTGCTGAAAAGTCCTATGGAGCTTTTAACGGAATTTGTCAATTCTTCTGACTGAATGTGTACCATCCCAAATTTGTATCCTTAAAGAAAACCAAGTAGCACATTGTTTAGAAGTACTAACATGATGGTGAACTAAATATAAGAAAAATTTTATGTTTTTAAAAAATTAACTGTTTGGAAGGAATTCAGTCTAAGAGATTAGTGTTTTAATCAGATTATTCCTGTTTTCCTCAATATTCATTTGAAGAGGAAAAGTTCAACATTTAATGTTGTCATTTTGTTCATAGGTGTCCAGCAATTCACAGATCAAAACAGAAATATAAAATTAGCTTTTCTCCCCATTAATTTATTCATTCTTCACACATATTCATTCTACAATTATCTATTGCTATGTGTCAGAAATGTGCAAAAAATATTAGAAATTCAGAGATGAAAAATACTAGGCTCCCCATCAAAAGGAGATAAAATGGAGTTAGATGATCAAGCAAATTGGAAGGGATACCATGGTTTGATATGTTTTTATATTGGTAAGCATAGATAAAATAAACCAAATAATAGGCTGGAAGGTGCTAGAAAAGATAACTCCTGAACTAAGTATTGAAAGAGATACCTATGGGAACTTGGGATAGAAAGAATATTCCAGACAAATAAAGTGGCGTGTACAAAGGTAAGAAGGCATCCTAGAGAGTATTGCTCATGGAGATCATTCCCATGAGGGAAGCTGAAGATCAAGTGTAAAGGGATTGCCAAGGAAAGAAGTGGGCCAAGGGGAATGCCATGCAGCTAAGGGATTACATCCTGTGGTGAGTGTGGAGTGTATTTATATTGCTCTGGCATATACAGCTCATACTCGTTTTACAGTCTGCCGGTTTAGTTTGCTCACACAGAAGTACAAGCTGCCACCTCCTCGCCCTCTTCCTCACAGAATCTCTGTAGATAATACCACTGCCCCCAGCTGTGCAAATGCAGAGGCGAACTCAGATTCATTAGTCATTAAGTGTAGGAATTGTTCAGAAGCTGCAGGATGCTCTATTAAGAGTGTTACACTGTAGGAGAGATCTTCATTGTTCTTTTCCTTTGTTTTTTTTTTCTTTGTGTGCCCCTGGCAAACTCATTTTCCATATTCAAACAACTTTGCAAACTGCCTCATCATGGAAAAATGTTTTGTCCTGTTTTATAGATTTTAAAATGTCTTCAGAATGATAATGGACTTACAAAAATTATAGCAAACAAAAGCTATGACACATAGCATCCTTCTTTTGCTGTGGACAGCTATAAAATGTTAGGCACAGGAATAATGAGCTTACTGTGTAGCTGTCAATAACGGCACATCACTGAGTGCAGGGAGTAGGTGTGCATTCAGATGTGTCCCCATTTGGCAAACAAGTAACTCTGCACATCAAGACTGTGTAACTTCTCTGGGATTTCAGTCATCCTCCACCTTTCTGTAAAAGTATCTACCGGGTGAACTACCAAGTGAACAGATAAACATCATCAAGAAAACTTTCTAACGTTGAGGTAAACCTACATATAGTAAAATTCATGAGTTTTCTTTCTAAACTCAACAATTTTTAGAATGTAATCACCTACAAGACCACTACCCATATCAAGATACATTAAATTTATATCACTCTAAAGAATTCCTAGTCACCTTTCCCAGTTAATACCACTATAACCACCACCACCCACAACCACCACTGACAGGCTTTTATCACTCTATATGATTAATAGTTTTGCCTGACGTAGAATTTTGAATAAGGAGAATCATACAGTGTATACTCTTGCATCTGGCTTCTTCCACTCAACATAATGGTTCTGAGATTCATCCATTTTGTTTTGTCTATCAGTCTGTATAATATCACATTGTATGAATATGGTGCGACTTGTTTATCCTTTTTTCTGTTAATGGACAGGGCTCCTACAGATTATGGTGCTATGAACATACTTGTAAACCTATGCACTTATTTGTGTTGGGGATGCAAAAATAGGAAGTAAAAAACCTGAAATAACAGGCAAGTTTGGCCTTGGAGTACAAAATGGAGGGCAAAGGCTGCATTTGCCCAGAATTTTGCCCAGAGAATGCACTGGTCATAGTAAACGCCCTCCTCCAACAACACAAGATGACTCTCTACATGGTTACATATTAGGATTGGAGTTATTCACTTTTAGGGTAGGCATATATTTGACCTTAGTAGAAACTGCCAAAGAATTTTACAAAATGGTCATAGCATTTTATACTCCCTTTATATAACATATGAAAATTTCAGTTGCTATATATTCTCACCAAAATTAGCATTGTCTATCTTTCTTTACATTTTAGCCGTTCTGATGGGTGTGTAGTTGTAACTCATTAAGGAATTTTCATCTCCCTAATGAGTAATGTGATGTTAAATTTCACATGTAAATGTATAGTAGCAAAAAATATATGGGCAAACCTCGGGAAAAGGGAAGAAAATGAACTTTTATTGAGCTATTATTGTGGCCAGAAACCATGATGCATGATGTATATCTTGTCATCTCATCTTTGTTGTTGTTGTTGTTCAGTCACCTAGTTGTGTCCAACTCTTTGCGACCCATGGACTGCAGCACACCAGGCTTCCCTGCCCAAGTTCATATCCATTGTATTGGTTATACCATCCAGCCATCTCATCCTCTGTTACCCTCTTTTCCTTCTGCCTTGAGTCTTTCCCAGCATCAGGGTCTTTTCCAGTGAGTCAGCTGACCAACGTGTTGGAGCTTAAGCTTCAGCATCAGTCCTTTCAATGAATATTCAGGGTTGATCTCCTTTAAGATTGATTGGTTTGATCTTCATGTCCAAGGGACTCTCAAGAGTCTTCTCCAACACCACAGTTCAAAAGCGTCAATTCTTCAACACTCTGCCTTCTTTATGGTCCAGCTCTCACAACCATACTGGAAAGACCATAGCCTTGACTAAACGGACCTTTGTCAACAAAGTGATGTCTTTGCTTTTTACACACTGTCTAGATTTGTCATAGCTTTTCTGCCAAGAAGCAATCATCTACTGATTGCATGGCTGCAGTCACCAACCACAGTGATTTTAGAGCCCAAGAAGAGGAAATCTGTTATGGCTTCCAGCTTTTCTCCTTCTATTTGCCATGAAATGATGGGGCTAGATGCCATGATCTTAGTTTCTTTTAATATTGAGTTTTAAGCTGGGTTTATCACTCTCCTCCTTTGCCCTTTTCAAATGGTTCATTAGTTCCTCTTCGCTTTCTGCCGTTAGAGTGGTATCATCCTTGTATCTGAGGTTATTGATATTTCTCTCAGCAATCTTGATTCCAGTTTGTAATTCATCCAGCCCGCCATTTCTCATCATGTGTTCTGAGTATAAGTTAAATAAACAGGGTGACAGTAAACAGCCTTATACTTCTTTCTCCATCCCGAACCAGTCAGTTGTTCCATACAGGGTTCTTACTGTTGCTTCTTGACCAGCATACAGGTTTCTCAGCAGACAGTTAAGATGGTCTGGTATTCCCATCTGTTTAAGAGTTTTTCACAATTTGTTATAAACCACACAGTCAAAGGCTTTAGCCTAGTTGATGAAACAGTGGTAGATGATTTTCTGGAATTCCCTTGCATTTTCTGTGATCCAGAGAATGTTGGCAGTTTGATCTCTGGTTCCTCTGCCTTTTCTAAACCCAGCTTGAACATTTGGAAGTTCTTGGTTCATGTAATGCTGAAGCCTCACTTGGAGGATTTTGAGCATTACCTTACTAGCATGGGAGATAAATGAAATTTTCTGGTGGTTTGAACATTCTTTAGTACTGCCTTTCTTGGAAACTGGAATGAGGATTGACCTTTTCCAGTCCTGTGGCCACTGCTGGGCTTTCCAAATTTGCTGACATACTGAGTGCAGCACTTTGATAGCATCATCTTTTAGGATTTGAAATAGCTCAGCTGGAATTCCATCACCTTCACTAGCTTTATTGACAGCAGTGCTTCCTAAGGTCCACTTGACTTCGCATTCCAGAATGTCTGGCTCTAGATGAGTGACCACACCATGGTGGTTATCTGAGTCATTGTCATTTTTTGTACAATTCTTTCATGTATTCTTTCCATCTCTTCTTGATCTCTTCTGCTTCTATTAGATCTTCACTGTTTCTGTTCTTTATTGAGCCCATCTTTGGATGAAATTTTCCTTTGATATTTCCAATTTTCTTGAAGAGATCTCTGTCTTTCCTCTTCTGATGTTTTCCTCCGTTTCTTTGCACTGTTCATTGAATAAGACCTTTTTGTCTCTCCTTGCTATTTTCTGTAAATCTGCATTTAATAGGGTGTACCTATTCCTTTCTCCCTTGATTTTCTCTTCTCTTCTTTCTTCAGCTGTTGGTAAAGCCTCCTCAGATGACCACTTTGCTTTCTTGCTTTTCTTTTTCCTTGGGATGGATTTATTTGCTGCCTCCAGTACAATATTGTGGACCTCTGGCCATAGTTCTTCAGACACTCTGTTTACTAGATCTAATCCCTTGATTCTATTTGTCACCTCCACTGTATAATCATAGGGGATTTGATTTGCATTGTACCTGTCTGGCCTATTGGTTTTCCCCACTTTTTTTAGTTTAAGCCTGAATTTTGCTATCAGAAGCTGATGATCAGAGCCACAGTCAGCTCCAGGTCTTGTTTTTGTCAACTATATACAGATGAAGAATCTGTGATTAAGAGACATTAAATAAAGTAGAGATAGTTAATAATATTACTTTGCAATGTAGTTGGAAGAAATAAATGAATCATACATGTTTATACACATTGTATTGTATATTCTTAAGTACTGAGAATGGTGCTTGGCACATGAGAAACACTCAATTATGCATTTGCTGTTTTGAAACATAATGCTACAAATTGTAAATACAAACCAATTATCCTGTAGCTTTTAAGGAAAAATAGAGGTGTAGTAGGCTAAAAATTTATCCATCTGAAGTCAACATAGGAAGTTTCATGCAGTGTTGACTTTGTGACTACGGATGTGTCCATATTAGTGGTGATGGTCACCTTTGAGGAGTTCCCAAGCAGGTCTGATTGTTCTGAATTATAGTCATTCCATGGAATTTGATTTGAATGGAGAATGTTCATGTTTCAGAAAGAGGGCATTCTTTGTGACCCCATGGACTGTAGTCTACCAGGCTCCTCTGCCCATGGAATTTTCCCAGCAAGAATACTAGAGTGGGTTGCCATTTCCTCCTCCAGGAGATCTTCCTGACCCAGGGATAAAACCCACGCCTCCTGTGCCTCCTGCTTTGGCACGCTGATTCTTTACCACTGAGTCACCTGGAAATCTCAGGCTTCCTTTAGTTGAGTGATGAATTCACTGTTTCCACTAACCTTGTCAGATGCCTCCTACTTGTGGAATATCATACTGAGGGCTGGAAATACAAACTTTTGTAGTGATTGTAGTTAGACTTCATGGCGATCAAGAGAAGAAATGGGTATCCTTCTGAATGTACTCTGTTTCTCCAACCCATCACATCTGGTTCTTTAATCAATTATACTTAGACCACGTTGGGTGTTTTTGAAGACCTACCAGCTTCCAGGTTTTTGCAGTTAGCAATATCTTTGTGTTTGGGACAGGCTTTTGTTTTTGATTTTGTTTTTATTTTTGTTTTAAGGTTCCTGTAAATAAATTTCAAAGATTCCAGTGACACAAATAATTGTTGCTAGTAATCGATAATTTTTTTCAACTTCAACTTCAACTTCTGAAATCTCACCTTATTTGGAAGGCTTCTCAAATACATAGCCATATTTTGATCTCAGCAGGTTGAAAGATTAGTTTTTGTAGGATACTCAGGTGATAAGAGAGAAGATATTCATCAGTTTGTTCTAAGGTTCCTATTTCACCTTTTCTTCTTCAGTTCAGTTCAGTCACTCAGTCATCTCTGACTCTTTGAGACCCCATGGACTGCAGCATGCCAGGCTTCCCTGTCCATCACCAACTATTGCAGCTTGCTCAAACTCAAGTCCATCGAGTCGGTGATGCCATCCAACCATCTCATCCTCTGTCATCTGCTTCTCCTCCTGTCTTCAATCTTTCCCAGCATGAGGGTCTTTTCTAAGGAGTAGGTTCTTTGCATCAGATGGCTAAAGTATTGGAGCTTCAGCTTCAGCATCAGTCCTTCCAATGAATATTCAGGGTTGATTTCCTTTATGATTGACTTTTCTTCTTAGTAATTCTCATTTTGTAATAAGAAAATCTGATAAGAGTATTTATTTTGGTTACAAACAAGATTCAATGGGAAAAAAATAAAAATGTTTGCAAAAACTTGAAACAGTGCAATTCAGCATGTAATTTACTAGAAATAGGTGTTTTTACATGACCAAAGCTGTTATCCTTTTTTCTTATTTACATTCCTTTTATGTCAAAGAGGATCTGAGGTTATAATATTTTTACCTAAAGCTAAAACTTCTCTGACTAGTTCAAAAAGATTTTTACTTATACATCAGAGTTCTGTTAAAATACAAATATTGGGAGAGGGGAAAATGTCCTAATTTGTCAGAAGGGATGAAGCATATGTGCTGGACTCATAATTTGAAGTCAATTCAATAAATATTTTGAGCATTGCCTGTGTTCCAAGCTGCATGCTAAGTATTAGCAATATAAGATGAAGATGACATACTCTATACATTCTAGAATCTGAATGCCTAATGGGAGAAATCAACATGAACAATTAAGCATAATGCTTTCTAATGAAAAATGTAATAGAAAAATGCTTCTCATATTGAAAAAGAACACTGCAAAATAAATAGTATTTTCTGAAGAAAAACACATCATAAAATTGGTTTTATTGGTATCATATGAATCTTAAAAGTTGACTTCAGCATCTTTTAAGGAGGGAAAGGACATTCCAGGTAGAGAAAAGGGTATGTGGGAAAGCTAAGTTAAGATCTGTTCTTTATCAGTGGAATCTGTAAGGAGATTTAATACCTTAGAAAATATTGTTGAAGGATATAAAATTTCTAAAAATTTAATTTTAAAATTTGAGTGTGATTAAAGAGAAGAAAGCCAGGGCTGCTTTGGTAGCTTGGACGGTAAACAATCTGCCTGCAATGCAGGAGACCTGGTTCCATTCATGGGTCAGGAAGATATCCTGGAGAAGGGAATGGCAACCCACTCTAGTATTCTTGCCTGGAGAATTCCATGGACAGAGGAGCCTGGCAGGCTACAGCCCCTGGGGTCACAGAGAGCTGGACATGACTAAACGGCTGTCACTCACACTCACATGAATGAGCATGGCATGTGTGGTGATTTGAAGTTGATCAATGTAGCTAAGTAAAGTGGGCTTGAGGAAAAAGGAGGCACTGTGGAAGGAACTGGGTGGGGGTAAATGAGAATATTTTCATGTTCATTGTTCAGTAGCTTGGATTTTACATCTGAAGTTGTTTGTAAAATGTTCTTAGGGGAAAATGTGTTCAACAAATATTCAGAAAAATCAGCTGTGTGAGAGTCTGAACTAGGCCCTAGGAATACAGTATACAATACAGAATACAAATTACAGAATACAGAATAAAAATTCATTCCCAGCTCTCAGAAATCCCAGATGAAACTAGACCAACATAGAAACAATGTGGTTGATTCAAGGATAGGTGATTATCTTTACCTCATGGGAAGAACTTTGGGAGCAGAAAGGAAGGCATTTTGTCTTGCTTTACCTTTGAAAAGACACATTCCATTCACTATGGAGGTAGAAATGTTCAGGTTATGAACCAAAAGGTTAATGAATCTGTAATGTCATTTCTGATTTTGCTTTGGCATGGAGGAGATGCTTGAAATACATTTGAAAAGAAAAATTTGTGCTTGAACTTCACTTTCACAGTTTTGGTGTTCAGCACACACACATATCCCCTTAAAAGGAAAGCAGAAATGGAGTTTTGATTTAATAGCTTCTTCTGGAAGGCCCAGAGAGAAAGCTGTTGGGCTTTGCAATACTTTAGCCAGTTTCATTATCAATAATACAAGAGATAGGTGCTTAAATGTATGTTTCTCATAGGGGAAATGCTGCCACAGGAGCCAGTGACCTAAATTGTCTTTGAACATTGAACTTTCTAAAGTGAAGAGGACACATCTGCCCTTTGAATATTAAACAAGTCACTAAACTGGGTCAGAATGCCTACAAAGAGCATATTTACAGCGTTCCCTACTCATCCTCACAGGAAATAATGTCTTGGGCATTCATTAACTTGAAGAAACTAATGGTGTTTCCTGTACAATTCCTGTACAAAATCCTGCTTTTGATGGAACAGTTATTTTGCAGTATTCGTCTTTGAGAATATAGCCCTGTACCGAGTTTCAGATTTTCTCAATTGAATTTGAACTAATTTCTTGGGAATTACTTATCCATACAACCTGTATTCTGTTTTTCTCCTCCATATATGTATTCACTTATATTTTGGCCACCTCATGTGAAGAGTTGACTCATTGGAAAAGACTCTGATGCTGGGAGGGATTGGGGGCAGGAGGAGAAGGGGACGACAGAGGATGAGATGGCTGGATGGCATCACTGACTCGATGGATGTGAATCTGAGTGAACTCCGGGAGTTGGTGATGGACAGGGAGGCCTGGTGCTCTGCGATTCATGGGGTCGCAAAGAGTCGGACACGACTGAGCGACTGAACTGAACTGAACTGAATACACACACACACACACACTTCAGCTCTCCCTTCAGTCACTAGAAATTGTCTTAGCAATTGTTTGAGACTACATCAAGCTGCTTTCTTACATCAGCATCCTTGGAAGGAGGATATCAGCCAAGACTAAAAAAAATACCCTTGGGGTGAATGATTGAAGGGTCAAGAATGACTCAGTCAGGAGCTATGGTAGGGTGCTCAAGAAGCAAAACAGTCATCTCGAGAGTAGAGCCCATATCCTAATCGTGTTTAATTGCACAACACCAACATAAAGTCACAGACGTTTATGTGTTTCCTGAATGGATGAATAAATGGACACGTGGGAAGTAGAGGCAGGGACTATTTCAAGAAGATAAGCTGTGGAAGAGAGGTACCATAGTGGACTGGCTTCAGGTAGTTAGGTGGTCCCAAAGGAAAAGTATATTTAACCTCTAGACACAAGAGAGAAAATGAATAAAGAAAAGTAAATTTAGAATTCAAGCATGATTTAAGAAGGAAAGATGAGTCAAAATCAGAGGCCACATGTTTTTCTTGGAGAGAAATTGAGCTGTGTACACACAGTATTTGTTAAATAAGTCTATAAATGCGTAAAAACATTTCATCTTCTAAGACATAAAAATTGGCTCAAGGTATAAAGATTTTGATGGAGAAGAAAAGGATGATGGAAACTGTGACTTAATCATCCAAGATAATTGTAGTAAAGATTTAGGAAATGATTGCTGTATGCCAGGTGGCATATTATGTATTCTACATATGTTATTTCCCTTAATCCTTATCATAAAACTACAAGCCCATTGGGGGGAGGGGTAGTATTTTGGTCATTTATAGATAAAGAAACAAGTTGACCTTAAAATGATCTAGACGCAGTGAACAATTGTAGCCGAGCAAGGATTTGAACTTAGAGACTGCCTGCAGAGGTCATTGCCTCCTAATAGTAATAGAATGAGGCTGGAGGCTTGAGTATCCTTTACTTCTAATTTTCCAAGGATTTCTTATTTTCTCATGCTATGTGAATATTGCTATACGGATGATATACTCTTTAAGGATGAAGACATTGGCTTGTGTATTTGAATTTCTTTTAGTGGCTACCAAAATGCTTATATTTTGTAGTCAATTGAATGTTTGCTTATTAACTGATGTGTTAAACAAGATGTTAAAATTTGGGATATGAAAATCAGGAATTGTAAGTCAGAAAGGAATTAGTTTTTATAAAACATGATGAAATGTGGAAATTTATCAGTCCCTTGAAGTGTGGTCAATGAGAGGTGAGACAGTGCTGTGTGTCAGACAAAATTTCTAAAGCAAAAGAACATAAAATTTGATCCAGTGTTAAAAATAATGCTCAAGACTACAACACAGCGTCCAGCACGTTGTAGGTTCAATATACATCAACAAGGATGCAGGATATAGTCAGAGTTACATAGATCCAAATTTAACCTCTGTCACTGGAAACTTTGGGTAAATTACCTAATCTCTTTAAACCTCAGTTTCCTCATCTATAAAGGAAATAAGTGATACCTCCTTACTAGGGTTGTTAGTAATAATTAAATAAAGTAACAAACACAAAGTACTTAGTTAAGGCCTTACACATAGTAGATAATAAATATTAGGTATTATTGTTTGATGTTGAATGGAGGAAAGAGAGCTGAGTTATAACACAAATGTAGCATGAATCTCAGAGTCTTAAGTTGCATTTTCTATTCTGGTGTATATGTAATGGGTACAGTGGGCTTGCCCCAGGTTTCCTAGGAAATTGCTCAATTACAAGTATAGTCATACAAATGCTTAGATTATTAAAAAGGCCACACACCGGAGAGATTGTTGTGGAATACAGCATTGTACCTACCCTATGTATTTTAGGAGACAGGGATTATGTATAGTGTGGAGATGACGGAACTCTTTCCCTATAAAGTGCCTGAGATATTGGAAAGTAAAAGTCACTCAGTCATGTCTGACTCTTTGCGACCCCATGGACTGTACAGTCCATGGAATTCTCCTGGCCAGAATACTGGAGTGGGTAGCCTTTCCCTTCTCCAGGGGATCTTCCCAACCCAGGGATCAAACCCAGGTCTCCTGCACTACCAGCTGAACCACCAGGGAAGTCCAGAGACATTGGAAATACCAGCTAACATTGCTTTGGCTTCAGTGTCATATCATGAGGCCTGAGGAAAGGGGAACAAGCACTTCCCTCCTTGCCTGAGCAGTCCAGCCTGGTGCCCACTGCAGCACCACTCTGACAGCTCTGGGAAAGAAGGAAGTAGAGATGCCTACAGATGCATGGATACCACTTCCTGAATGGTGGGTCTGGAGGTGGTGACACTTGTGAAATGCTGTCTTAGGTTTCAAGGCCATTGAAATCACCAGGGGAGTCCAAGATCTCTGGACAAAATTTTAGGAGGATTAGAAATCCTCTGGTTGAGGTTTAGAGACAGATAACTACTCTAAGTCATATCTGTACATTTACAATTTCTGGGCTAGTGTGGTCAGGGCAGTAGGAATTATGTAGAATTCCAGAGCCGCGAAGAATGTAACCAGTCATCTGTTTGAATTTTATCTTTTAGCATTTGGTCCAGAGAGCCTAAGTGATGTTCTCAAGATCACCTGCCTTAAGAATCTGTGTAACAAAGTTTGAGTGACAGAGGAGTATTCACCACTGCTTGTGCCTGTTACCTACTAACATTTTGAAGTGTGAATGAGATGAATATGTTTGAAAATAGATGCACTAAACCAGAAAACACCAGTATGAACAACCAAGCAGCCTGCTTTGTTTGTTTCCTTCCATATATCTGCTCTTTTATCTGTGTTTAATGGTTGCCAGCTGATGATATGAAGACAGACTTCCTTAACTCCTATGCACTAAATCAGTTAATGTTGAGGTAAAACTAGGTTCCCTGAGAACTGTTGATTTCTATCCCGTTGTTTTAGCTGCTGCTTTATTTTTTCTCATTACTTTTGGTTTGAAATTGTGTTATTATAGTGAGAATATCTCCATGATCCATGGCCCAGTCAAAGGGACTAAGAGGAGGCAAACGTATTGCAGACATCCCAATGTTGACTATAGCACTGTCATTACACAATGAGACTGTCATGACCTGAGCATGCATCAGAGAGTCCATGCTGGTATTGGGTGAATTTTTGCATTTTCTTTTCTTTCTCTTAATAGAAGAACATTCATGAGAGTCCCGGATGGTTTGAGGAGCTATCTTCTTGGCATCTTTCCCTTTCTGGATTGATTTAATCATATGACCTTTCCCTTCCCTTCATCTCTAACTTCATGCCATCTGTGATATTTGGCAGCTGCTGTTATATCCAGAGTACCTCTTGGCTCCAACATCTGTTGGTCTGAATGAAGCTGGAAATACTTTATCTGTTGGTAATGTCTTTCAAAACTATAATTGGTTATTTTGTCACCTGTTACATAGGGATAATCATTTCCTTTCTATGTGGCACTGTTGGGCACTTTGATGTCTTGTTTCTTTTTAGGCCCTAAAATCCAGAGGCACATAAGCTTGAATAATGGAAAATTTTATTTTCCTTTGGGGTATATATTTGGTTCTAGGAGATATTCAGTGGTGGCATTCAGAATAAGGAGAATACAGAGTTGGGAAAGTCAGAAAGTTCTCTGTGGTGTGTTTTAAGCTCAGAAAAGTTTAGAAATAAAAAACTAAAAAAGAAATCTATATATAAAAATGTATTTTGTGTCCATAATATTAAGGATAAACAAATACCATATAGACACGTAAATTAAACATACCCTTATTGTTTGTGTTTGTGTATATACATATACATGTGTGTACAAAAAAAGTTGGCCAGTTGTATATGTGTGTATATCTGAAAGTATTCTTATTGCTACTATGTGACAGGATTGCAGAAAATTTATATTATGTATTTTATTGAGCAGGTGGAGCCCTTTTATAAAAAGAAGAACATTATAAAGCACAACCATGCTTGCAGTCTTTTAACAACAAAAAAGGCTGCCAGTCAGGAAAAACACAAAAATTGCAAATGTTACCTGGGCTCTGGCCAAACAGATCACGAGAATTGGTTCCCCATGCCCCCACCCCAGTCTACTTCTTTGAAGCACAAGCTATTTTGAGACATAATGATATGTGCGATCAATGAACTGACTGCAATGGTATAACCAAACAGTTACTCCAGCAACTCTCCTAGAGACAAAGTCTGATTATGTTTCAATTCTAAATTTGTATTTCCTCTTAAATAGTTCCAGAGAGTTCACTCACACAAACTGCAGAAAACGTAAAATAAATTGAACCACCAGCTGATTTGAAAGTTACTGTTTAATTATGAAGGACTGTTTGTTTATAGATAATGATGGCAGCATACCAGGTAAATAAAATCTGCTGGTGCCATCGTGGGTTCTTGTATTTCCTTCTCCGTTTTATTTCTTGCTCCAGAGGTCGCTCCAACAATCGGTGGGGAATCCTGCAAGCTTCTCATCTACAGAGTTCCATTCTCACTCTTAACCTCTGGAAGACTTCCATAACAACCAGAGGCAATGTAGTATGTAGTCTTTGCTTTTTTGCAAGTTTCCTGACTCAGATTATGCTAATGATTTTCAGTTAGAAATTTGACCATGGATATGGCTGTTGTCTCCTTTTAGATCCTAGCAGATTAATTCTAGCAATTTTTAGTAAAGAAAGACAAAAACAACTGTATAAAAAAATTGATTTCAATAAGAGCTTCCCACACTCTGCTGTTTTGATTCTGATAAAAGCATAGCATTTATTACATTATTTGAAATTTACTGTTCTTTTTCAAAGCACTGATCCATTTTTGTTGTTGTTGTTTAGTTGCTAAGTCATGTCCGACTCTTTTGTGACCTCATGGACTGTACCCGGCCAGGCTCCTCAGTCCCTGGGATTTCTTAAGCAAGAATACTGAGTGGGTTGCCATTTCCTTCTCCAGGGGGTCTTCCTGAACCAGGATCGAACCCTGAAGGCAGAGTCTTTACCACTGAGCAAAAATGAACTTATTTTTAAAACATTAACTTGACTTAATCAGATTTTCCCCCCAGAATCAAGAAAGCTAATCTTGAAAAGTTATCCTGCTTGAATAAACATCTTTTTTTTAAACTTAACTTGATAAAGCCGTGGTAGTCTCCAGAAAAGAAAAACATAGGCCCACTTTAATTTTTGTGACTGATCTAGCTAAAAATGGAAGAGGAGAATTGTAATTCCTTGAGAAGTTATTCTAATGAAAATCTCAAGTGTCCACTCCCTATCTCTGGCAGCTAAGTGAGCAATGGAAATATCCTTATAACTATGAGAAGAGAATAAACTTAAACGGAAAATTCTCATTCTCCTGCCTTGGAAAAGTTCCTTTTATCTTCTACATGTTTTAATTTGCGTTAAGAGCTTATAAGAAACAGTCTGAGAGCGTAAATAAAAGTCTCTCCCTTCATGCCCTGCATCACACCCTCCTCCAATTCCATGTTCTTTCATGAGAGAAGAAACAGAAAGGAATCTGGAAAATGGTTCCATTTCTTATACATGATGATGGAGTCAGGTTGACCCCTCTATATTCATTTAATAAGCAAAACCTTTGTTAGTGAAAACAGGAGAGTTTTTGTTCACATGAATTTTAACAGCCAAATGTAATCAGAAACTCAGTCCCAGAAGTAAAAAGGGAAATAGTAATATGTCCTTTGAGCCTTACTTTAGATAAAAGCCATGACATTTCCCAGGGCTTGGATTACAGTCCATTTTGCAGATACTCATCTGCAGGGATGATATAGATCCTATTCTGAATACGTAGTAGTTGTTTTGAATGGAGTATGCTAAGAGGACTTAGGAACTTCCTGGAGCTTCACGTACTTCTAAAACTGGAGAGCTTTACGGCTGTATTTTTCCTGGTCCTCCCTGTAAACCCTGACTATATTCATTGAGATCAATGTTATATTACTGAGTTGCAAGTCTGTATTCTGGGAATAGATCTTTTTTTTGTTGTTGAAGTATAGTTGATTTACAGTGGTGTGTAATTTCTGGTGTACAGCAAAGTGATTCAGTTACACATATATAAACATTCTTTTTTTATTATTTTCCATTATGGTTTACCATAGGATACTGAATATAGTCCTCTGTGTATACAGTAGAACCTTGTTGTTTACCCATTCTGTATATACTAGTTTGCATCTACCAACCCCAACCTCCTACTCCCGCCTTCCCCTTGCCCCCTCCCCCCTTGAAAACAATACGTCAGTTCTCTATGCCTGTGAGTCTCTTTCTGTTTCAAAGATAAGCTCATTTAGGTCATATTTTCAGTTCCGTTCAGTTCAGTCGCTCAGTTGTGTCCTACTCTTTGTGACCCCATGAACCACAGCAAACCAGGCCTCCCTGTCCATCACCAACTCCTGGAGTCCACCCAAACACATGTCCATTGTGTCGGTGATGCCATCCAACCATCTCATCCTTTGTCATCCCCTTCTCCTCCTGCCCTCAATCTTTCCCAGCATCAGGGTCTTTTCAAATGAGTCAGCTCTTCGCATCATGTGGCCAAAGTATTGGAGTTTCAGCTTCAACATCAGTCCTTCCAATGAACACTCAGGACTGATCTCTTTTAGGATGGACTGGTTGGATATCCTTGTAGTCCAAGGGACTCTCAAGAGTCTTCTCCAACACCACAGTTCAAAAGCATCAATTCTTTGGCGCTCAGCTTTCTTTATAGTCCAACTTTCACATCCATACATGACTACTGGGAAAACCATAGCCTTGACTAGACGGACCTTTGTTGACAAAGGAATGTCTCTGCTTTTTAATATGCTATCTAGGTTGGTCGTAACTTTCCTTCCAAGGAACAAGCGTCTTTTAATTTCATGGCTGCAGTCACCATCTGCAGTGGTTTTGGGGCCCAGAAAAATAAAGTCAGCCACTGTTTCCCCATCTATTTGCCATGAAGTGATGGGACCAGATGCCATGATCTTAGCTTGCAGAATGTTGAGCTTTTAGCCAACTTTTTCACTCTCCATTTTCACTTTCATCAAGAGGCTTTTGAGTTCCTCTTCACTTTCTGCCATAAGGGTGGTGTCATCTGCATATCTGAGGTTATTGATATTTCTCCCAGCAATCTTGACTCCAGCTTGTGTTTCTTCCAGCCCAGCCTTTCTCATGATGTACTTTTCATATAAGTTAAATAAGCAGGGTGACAATATACAGCCTTGACGTACTCCTTTTCCTATTTGAAACCAATCTGTTGTTCCATGTCTAGTTCTAACTGGTGCTTCCTGGCCTGCATACAGGTTTCTCAAGAGGCAGGTCAGGTGGTCTGGTATGCCCATCTCCTTAAGAATTTTCCACAGTTTATTGTGATCCACACAGTCAAAGGCTTTGGCATAGTCAATAAAGCAGAAGTAGATGTTTTTCTGAAATACTCTTGCTTTTTCGATGATCCAGAGGATGTTAGCAATTTGATCTCTAGTTCCTCTGCCTTTTCTTGAAACCAGCTTGAACATCTGGAAGTTCACGTTTCACGTATTGCTGAAGCCTGGCTTGGAGAATTTTGAGCATTACTTTACTAGCGTGTGAGATGAGTGCAATTGTGCGGTAGTTTGAGCATTATTTGGCATGACCTTTCTTTGGGATTGAAATGAAAACGGACATTTTCCAGTCCTGTGGCCACTGCTGAGTTTTCCAAATTTGCTGGCATTTTGAGTGCAGCACTTTCACAGCATTATCTTTCAGGATTTGAAATAGCTCAACTGGAATTCCATCACCTCCACTAGCTTTGTTTGTAGTGATGCTTCCTAAGGCCCACTTGACTTCACATTCCAGGATGTCTGGTTCTAGGTGAGTGTTAGTGATCACACCTTCATGATTATCTGAGACATGAAACTCTTTTTGTACAGTTCTTCTGTGTATTCTTGCCACCTCTTCTTAATATCTTCTGCTTCTGTTAGGTCCATACCATTTCTGTCCTTTATTGAGCCCAAATAAGTGATATATGGTATTTATCTTTTTAAAAAAAACTTTTTATTTTATATTGGCATACAGCTGATTAACAATGTTGTGATAGTTTTAGGTGGAAAGGAAAGGGGCTCAGTCATACATATATATGTATCCATTCTCCCCCAAACTCCCTTCCCATTAAGACTGCCACATAACAGTGAGTACGGTTCCCTGTACTATATAGTCAGGCCTCCTCCCTCCCTTCCCCCTTGAAAACAGTGTGTTTGTTTCCTATGCCTCTAAGTCTATTTGTTTCACAGATTAAGGTCATTTGTGTCATATGTTAGGTTCCACCTGTAAGTAATATATGGTCTTTGTCTTTCTTTTCCTGACTTACATAACTTAGTACAATGATCTCTAGGTTCATCCATGTTGCCACAAATGGCATTTTTTTCATTCCTTTTTTATGACTAAGTAGTACATTTTCTTTGTACTACATTTTCTTTGTGAGAATGGATTTTTCTTTATATATAATTAAACCAGAGGCAAAGCCTAATTTTTATAATGTGCCTTGATAGCAATATCTAATGTACCACAGAACAGTTATTGTCTGACAGGCATGGTGCTTACTTCCTTTCATACATTTCTCTCTTTCATTTTCCCAACAGACCTGTGACAAATGATTGCCTGTTCAATATACAACTGAGAGCATTAGATGCTATGCTTTTAGGAAATAGTAGGAAGTGGTAGCTGATATTTGAACCTGGTCTGTGCTGTTAATTGGTAACTGATTTTCTCCTATTATGTTCTTCTTGCTATGCTCTTCTGTTTCTTCCATGAAATACTATGGATTCTCTTAAAAAAAAGCATGGAACCTAGAATTGGAAGAGAAATAGAGAAACAGATAAGCTAATAAAATGAGAATATACAGGACTGAAAGAAGATTCAATTTTGTAATCTTAAATAGCTGTCAGAGATGGCTTATATAAGAATAAGAACCTCATCCATTTTTCTTTTTCATTCTTTTGTCCCTAGCATTTAGTACAGTACTTGGCAAGTGGAGGCAACCAAATATTTTAAAATAAATTCATGTTTATTTTAAATTTATTACAATGTTTAATGTAAAAGATACATTATAATACCATTCAAGGAACTGAGGACATTGATTTCATCAATTCAAATAAATGCTGCTGTGTTGGTCTTAAAGATTCAGAAATTTAGGATAAGGGCAGAAAAAAGTAGAAACTTATTTTGCTATTGTTATTCTTAAGTCAGTATTACAGTCTTATTTTGCTGTTGCTATTCTTAAATCAATATTACAGTCTTAAAATACATACTGACATTATTTGT
The DNA here is from genome assembly GCF_029378745.1 of Bos indicus. Lineage (NCBI taxonomy): Eukaryota > Metazoa > Chordata > Mammalia > Artiodactyla > Bovidae > Bos > Bos indicus. The sequence goes on along the minus strand of NC_091767.1, from coordinate 47,221,851 downwards.
GAATACCTTCCTAATCAGATCCTAAAATTTCAAGTTGAGTATATTTTATACTTTATAAAATTATATTTTATAATTTATGAAATATTAACAGAAAGCAGAAAAATCTATGCTTGGTAAGTGAAGAAGTTAGTCTTATTTCCATTAGGGTAACAAATTTGTGAGAAATCACACTTAAATTTTAATAAACCCATTATCTCCATATGTTTATCATGAAAACAGATAATCTGTTTTGCTTTATTTTCTATCATTTAAAAAGCTTGCTCAGGTTGCTTTACTGCACAACTCCAGAGGGCACCATCCTCAGTGAAGTGAATCTATGTGAATAGTGCCCTGGGCTAAACAGGTGCCCTAGTTTCACAGCCATTGGCAACTTTGCCTTTCCTTCTGTCCATATCGATGACTTAGGTCTAACCAATAGACTCGTGTTAGGTCCTTGTCATTTCTGTCCTTTATTGTGCCCATCGTTGCATGAAATATTCCCTTGGTATCTCCAGTTTTCTTGAAGAGATTGTTAGTCTTTCCTATTCTATTGTTTCCCTCTGTTTCTTTGCATTGTTCACTTAAGAAGGCTTTCTTGTCTCATCTTTGGAACTCTGCATTCAGTTGGGTATATCTTTCCTTTTCTCCTTTGCCTTTTGTTTCTCTTCTCAGTCATTTGTAAGGCCTCCTTAGACAACCACTTTGTCTTCTTGCATTTGTTTTTCTTGAGGGTGGTTTTGATCACCACTTCCTGTACAATGTTACGAACTTCTGTTTACAGTTCTTCACGCACTCTGTCTACCAGATCTAATCCCTTGAATCTATTTGTCATCTTTACTGTACAATCATAAAAGATTTGATTTAGGTCATATCTAAATGACCTATATCTATACCATATCTAAATCAAATCTAGTTCTAGTGATTATCCCTGCTGCTACCGCTGCTGCTGCTGCTGCTGCTGCTGCTGCTGCTAAATCGCTTCAGTCATGTCCGACTCTGTGCGACCCCATTGACGGCAGCCCACCAGGCTCCCCGTCCCTGGGATTCTCCAGGCAAGAACACTGGAGCGGGTTGCCATTTCCTTCTCCAATGCATGAAAGTGAAAAGTGAAAGTGAAGTCGCTCAGTCGTGCCTGACTCCCAGCGACCCCATGGACTGCAGCCTACCAGGCTCCTCCATCCATGGGATTTTCCAGGCAAGAGTACTGGAGTGGGGTGCCATTGCCTTCTCCAAGTGATGATCCCTACTTTCTTCAATTTGAACCTGAATTTTGCAATAAGGAGTTCATGATCATCTGATCCACAGTCAGCTCTAGGTCTTGTTTTTGCTGTTTGTATAGATCTTCTCCATCTGCAGCTGCAATGAATATAATCAATCTGATTTGGGTATTGACCATCTGGTGATGTCCTGTGTAGAGTCACAGTCAGACATGACTTAGTGACTGAACAACAACAACAATAGATTCCTGGTTGCAAAGAACAGTTTATCCAGGGAATTTTCATATTTATGTAATGTGATAATTTATTTTTATTTTATAATTTATTGAATACATATCTCAAATTTTGGGCTAAAGCTTGCAGATAAGTAAGACATGATGTCTAAAAGAGATCTGCTATTTGTAAGAATGAAAATTATTAAACTGATGTGATAAATCTTTATCTACAAATAGTTGTGATTGATGATTAAGTGGTACAGATAGTGGTATAGATATATAGAGAGATAAAGGATACATGCTTGTGCTTGGATAGCTATAAATCAAGGTTATTGTGTTATTTTTCATTTATTGGAGTTTATTTCTTTATAATGTTGTATTGATCTTATAATGATATTTTAAAATTGAGCCATCCATGCAAAATTCTTTATCCTTCAGGTATATCTTGCTGTTTACAATAGCCAAAACTCAATCTTTCCATGGGCTTTCCAGTATTAGAAGATGCTTGGAAACTTGCCTCTTCTAGGCTTTATATTCTGGATTTTCTTTGCCTGCATGCTCAGTAATGTCTGACTCTTTGTGACCCCATGGATTATAGCCTGCCAAGCTCCTCCGTCCATATTTCCCAGGCAAGAATAATGGAGTGAGTTGCCATTTCCTTCTTCAGGGGATCTTCCCAACCCAGGAATCAAACCTGTATCTCCTGTGTCTCCTGCATCAGGAGGCAAATTCTATACAACTGCACCAACTGGGAAACCTTTGAGCCAGGGGAGCTGAATTTCTTTAGCAGTACATGTAATGGGTGATTTCATTTGTGTCAGCTATACACTCATCTCACATGCTAGCAAAGTAATGCTCAAAACTCTTCAAGCAAGACCTCAACACTACGTGAACCAAGAGCTTCCAGATGTTCAAGCTGGATTTAGAAAAGGCAGAGGAACCAGAGATCAAATTGCCAACATCCATTATATCATAGAAGAAGCAAGAATAACATCCAGTTATTCTTGAATAACAGTCCAGAATAACATCTACTTCTGTTTTCTTGACTATGCCAAAGCCTTTGACTGTATGGATCACAACAAACTGGAAAATTCTTAAAGGGATGGGAATGCCAGACCACCTTACCTGCCTCCTGAGAAATCTGTATGCAGGTCAAGAAACAACAGTTAGAACTAGACTTGGAACAGTGGACTGGTTCTATATTGGGAAAGGAGTATATCAAGGCTGTATATTGCCATTAAATAAGCTTATTTAACTTATATGAGGAATACATCATAAGAAATGCCAGGCTGGATGTAGCACAAGCTAGAATCAAGATTGCAGGGAGAAATATCAATAACCTCAGATATGCAGATGGCACCACCCTTACAGCAGAAAGTGAAGAGGAACTAAAGAGCCTCTTGATGAAAGTGAAAGAGGACAGTGGAAAAAACTGGCTTAAAACTCCACATTCAAAAAACGAAGATCATGGCATCTAGTCCTATCACTTCATGGCAAATAGATGGAGAAACAATAGAAACAGTGACAGACTTTTTATTTTCTTGGACTCCAAATTCACTGCAGATGGTGATTGCAGCCATGAAATTAAAAGACGCTTGCTCCTTGGAAGAAAAGCTATGAGCAACTTGGACAGCATGTTAAAAAGCAGAGACATTATTCTGCCAACAAAGGTTTGTATAGTCAAAGCTATGGTTTTTCCAGTAGTCATGTATGGATGTGAGAGATGGACCATAAAGAAAGCTGAGCACTGAAGAATTGATACTTTTGAACCGTGGTGTTGGAGAAGACTCTTGAGAGTGTCAGGCTACAAGGAGATCCAACCAGTCCATCCTCAGGGAAATCAGTCCTGAATATTTATTGGAAGGACTGATGCTGAAGCTTAAGCTCCAATACTTTGGCCACCTGAGACAAAGAACTGCCTCATTGGAAAAGACCTTGATACTGGGAAAGATTGAAGGCAGGAGAAGAGAATGACAGACCATGAGATGGTTGGATGGCATCACCGCTCGACGGACATGAGTTTGAGCAAGCTCCAGGATTTGGGGATGGACAGGGAAGCCTGGTGTGCTGCAGTCCATGGGGTCGGAAACAGTTGGACACGACAGATCGACTGAACTGACTCATGGCTCTTTGTGAGCTGAAAATAACGGAAAATGCAATCCCAACCAATTAAAAGCACAAAGTAAAATTTTGGATCCTCTAACTGAAAATCCCAAGAGCTGTTTGGCTTCAAGTAGACAACGTTGCTAGTATTTGGTTTCCCTTGTTCCATTTTTTATTACACTTACTCTCGGTTGTTTCCGTTCTCTTGTGGCCCAAGATGGTGGCAACAATTCTGGACTTACATTATATTTTTTCAAAGGTTCTAATCAGACCCTGGCAAATCGAAACCAACCATTGTGGCATTGGGAGTGTGATGCTCTGACTGGTTTAAACCTACATTACATGCTCTAAACCTGAACTGGTATGTATTCTCCAGCTGAAGAATAGTGACTGAAACTGAGAGAGGGGTGGTTCCTCAGGAATTTGAGTTTCAGTCATTAGAAGTGGGGTGAAAGGAGTTCTGGGAAGCAGGAGCAATAGATGTCAATCACATAGGCCACAGAGAAAACTGACCTTCTTTATCCTTTAACACAATTAACACAAGTTTTGTAATAAAAGCTGTCAACATGCTAAAGAATAAGATGTTCTTCTGCAAGGGAATGGCAAGCAGAGCATTTTTAAGTTTTGATATTTCAAGGTGTTCCTTATTACACTATTACAAAAAGTAGGGTCAGTAACCATTAAGCAAAAGTCAATTTAGATTGTAGAAAGTAACACTAAATTTTTGTGACTTGTTAAAAGAAAGGAGTAAGGGAGGTGTTTAAAAATTCCTACTACAGATATAAATCAAGAATCTGAAAGTTTTACTGGCAATTTAAAATCATTGCACATGACTACTACTGACAGTACCTAATGTCATGCCTTACTACATGCCTGGCATTAAACTCAATACTTATAATCCTCACTTAATCTTCTCAGTATTCTCATGAAGTATAGGAATGTATCCTCATTTTACAAATGAAGAGGCTGAGGCATGGAGAAGTTAAAAAACTTGTCTAAGATCACAGAGTGAGTGTAGTGAAGTTTGCCCTAAAATTTGGTGCAGTTTAAGAGATTACAACTTAGACTGTGCCTACAACTTTTTTCCATTAACAGAAACAACCCATAGCTAGAAAAACCTGCTTTTTTTTAGTGTTAAGGACAGATAGGAAGAGCAGGGTAACAGCCTGAAACTGTATTTTATGGGAGACCTTCCTAAACATGAAGTTGTGGTGTAGAAGATGGCCAACATGGTGATGATTCTGGAAATTGGCAGCTGAGAAAGTTCATATCAAGGAAAGAGACATAATGACTTTGCCCCTGTCTGAGTTCAGACTGTTATAACAAATTATCATAGACTAAGTGAGTTAAATAGCAAATGTTTATTTCTCACAGTTCTAAAAGCTAGAAATTTGAGGTCAGTGTACCTTCAGATTTCTGGTGAGGGTTCTCTTCTTGGTTCCCAGACAGCTGCCCTTTCATGGCTCTTCATTTAAGGGCCTTGATCCCATCATGACAGTTCACCTTCACAACCTGATTACCTCCCAAAGGCCCCATTTCCAAATGCTATCACATGGGGTTTGGGATTTTAACATAAGGACTTTGAAGACACACATTCAGTTCGTACCATTCTACTTGTTAAACTGGCTTGTAGTTATGGAATTATACTTACCGTGCATAGAGTAGTTGTTGGATGTTTCATAAAGACAGTTTGCAGAGAAGACAAGACTTACTAGCGGCTACCTTTTGGTATATTCTTTTATTTTTGTCTTCAATGCTTCTCCATTCTTTTTACATGTTTAAATACAACTAGTCCTTGAAACCTTAAAAAGCCCTTTATTCCATGAAACCTTGCTTGATTCCTCCCTTCACCAGTGCCATCACGTGGGTTATCTCCTCCCAGTAGCTTCCAGAGTACTAAGACAGTTGCCTTAGGACCTTGTGTATCTCTGACTTCAATCTTTAAGTTCTTCAAGGACAAGTGCTTTGCCAGCTCCATCCATGAACATTATCAGAGTGCCCCATTTGGCCTTGCACACAGCAGATGCTCAGGACACCTCCTGAAGTGGCCTGGCTGGTGAGATGTGAGCTCCCGTCCCTGGTCATCTTCAACAGAGTGCTGAAGACAATGATTATAGGGATAAATTCCTGCATTAAGTGAAAGGCACATTCAATAACTTCCAAGACCTTGTTTCGTTCTAAGATTCTGTGTTATTTATGGTATAATTTTATTCTATTTTTTTTTTTTACCTCATTGTTGAAACATGACTCTATACATTTGATACACACACACAAAAGTCCTTAATGAATTTCTGACTGTTAAGTATCTAGATGTCTCTAGCTAGACAGAAATACTTCCAGATCATATAAAGGAAGATACAGATAATATAGATATAGAATGTGATACTCTTATCTATCCCTAAGTGGATGATTTATATAAATTTTATGGACCTATGAAAGCTATGTATTGTATATATGTGTTTGTGCATGTATGCTATATCCTTGTATAGCATGTTTAGAATTATAAAATCCTTCTGCAAAACGCATTTCATTTTATAGTTATGTAGAAACTATATATCAGACCAGATCAGATCAGATCAGTCGCTCAGTCGTGTCCGACTCTTTGCGACCCCATGAATCGCAGCACGCCAGGCCTCCCTGTCCATCACCAACTCCCGGAGTTCACTGAGACTCACGTCCATCGAGTCAGTGATGCCATCCAGCCATCTCATCCTCTGTCGTCCCCTTCTCCTCCTGCCCCCAATCCCTCCCAGCATCAGGGTCTTTTCCAATGAATCAACTCTTCTCATGAGGTGGCCAAAGTACTGGAGTTTCAGCTTTAGCATCATTCCTTCCAAAGAAATCCCAGGGCTGATCTCCTTCAGAATGGACTGGTTGGATCTCCTTGCAGTCCAGGGGACTCTCAAACTATATATACAGACAAGCAAATGTTTGTATATATAGCCCTACATATATATATATTATAAATGTATACATGTGTATATACAATGCATATATATATATATATATTATACACAGTCATATTCACACACTGTGATTTATAAACTTGGCTTGATATTTAAAGCTGCCTTTTACCCTGGAAGCCAGCTGAGATAGTGTCAGGATTATTTTTCAGAAAGGATGAACTAGAGAAAGAGGAGAAAAAGGTATCAGCAGCTGTCTTCTTCCCCTTCAAGTTTCCATTACACCCTCTTCCCACATTTTTCCCATCTTTCTACTTATGAATCTTATCATCTGGTCCCAATGTACAAGTGCAAATAATGTATGTGAATGGAGTGAGTTTCAAAATCAAAAGAGCAAAAGAATCTTTCCAAGAGAGGAAAATTGTGTGAAATGGTGTTGTGGAAATTTAGTACCTTGCCAACATTCACATACTAATTTTGTTGTTACCTTGGGTCAGGCAAGAATGAGGAAACCTCATTATACCAGAAATTCTGCTGCTTATACCTAGAAATACCAGTTGACTTTTTTGGTTAGGGCAGAAAATTTTGAACTTTCTAAGTTATGGTAGTTATCGTGAGTCTAGAACAAGAGAGAAATGTTGTTTATATATTTGGAAACATTTTATAACCATATACAGTTTAGTTTGTATATCAACTATAATTTAATTTGTATATAAACTATATATATTTTATATCAATATTTAAAATGTGATATAATAGATTTGGGGGTATACCAAACCCATTCAGACCTTTCTGTTCTCACTTCATGGAATGAAGTTCCTCCCTCTCTGAAGGTCTTAGTCAGAATCTGAATAGCTTCTGTCCTGAAATCTGTTTTCTCTTTTCAGCTATAACCAAATATTCTGTCTTCTTATAATATGGGTTCATAAATGTTTCTTTCTACCAACACTTGTATCAAGCTACTTTTCTTCCACAAATGTCTATGGAGTCCCTGTAATCTGATGGGTATAACTGTATCTCATTGTTAACAAGAGCTTACTGAAGAATATGTTTTGGTCTTATTTGTATTTCTAGCAGCTAGTCAATCTCAAGCACAATTGAGATACATAGAAACACACTTGATTAAAGAATGAATGACAGTGTATGAGTTGAGGCAGATGGACTACCACAGATGCAATTTCTTTCTGGAAACTTTTAAATCCAAAGAATGTCATGTCCTAAAGAAGGCTGAAGAAGATGTGTTTTATATATATGTGTATATATATATATATATATATATATATATATATATATACACACACATATATATATATATATACACACACACACATATATATATATATACATATATAAAATGGAGAAAAGATGAAATCTTTCCCTTTGTGGCAACTTGGATGGACCTTGAGATTATTACACTAAGTGATGTAGATGGAAAAAAGACAAATACCATATGATTTCACTCACATGTGGAATAGGATAAACATAAATATAATAAACAAGACAAAAACAAACACACAGATACAGAGAGTAAAGTAGTGGTTACCAAAGGGGAAGCAAGATGGAGGATAGGTGAAATGGATAAGGGGAGTCAACCTTATGGTGATGGATGAAAACTAAACCTTTGGTGGTGAACACGCTGCAGTATATACAGAAGTAGAAATATAATGTTGTGCACATGGAACTCTCATAAACCAATGTTGTTTTGATTTTTAAATAAAACAACATCATGTCTACATTTTTTGAGCTTTTCAAATGTTTGAACTTCAAATACTTGGTTTGTATTTATGCAATGTGTAATTTTCAAAATACAATTACTCTATGTACTTACCCTGAAGTCCTTTTTTAGTTATAAGTGTTTTCCTAGATTTATACCCAATAGAATTGGCCTAAGCATACAACCTATGTTTAAAATCTACTTTGCTGATTAAAAGAAGGAAATGAGCTTGTACTTTCTTGCTCTCCCCCAAAGCTTATTAATCCACGTATATTTATTTTACTAAAGAATGTACCCAGTCATACAGTGAAGTGCAAATACATTGAGCTCCCACCATGCACACTTCACTGCTGGATTCTGTTGGAGTACAGAGACAGAGAAAATGGACTCTTCCCTATAGGAGTCTAAAATGGTATTCACAGAATAGATATAACTCAAATAATTTTTTTTTTTAATAAAGAAGCCCTTAGACAGGTGCTGTCTCAAGGTTGTGAGCAGAGAGAGTGGTAGAACAAAGGACAAAATTAATTCCCATGGGTAGGATCTGAAAAGGTCTTTCAGAGGAAAGTGCATTTGAATCAAACTCTGCAGTCCATGGTATAAACATTATATAGTAAATCAGTATGAAGAAAAAAATCCAAGAGGAAGAAATGTCTTGGTCAAAAGGCTGGGAGTAGCAAGGTTAAAAGATATTATTTGGCAGAGGTAGGGTATAAGAAGGGAGATGGCATATCAGATAAGACTGGAAAGTCAGATTTGGGTCAGAAGTTCCTGATGAGAGGTGAGGATCTTGCCTTAATTTCTCAGGCAACAGGGAGAAAAGGTTTTTAAGACAACATAAAGAAGAGACAAGCCATTATGTGTAAAAGTTTTCAATAATCAGAAACATCAGAGTCAATGACCAGTGAATTCGTAAGTAGGAGGAAACATGGTAATTTCATAAGGAAATGAAATGCTCAGACATTACTTTCTTCTCAAATAAGCACTCGGACTAGGACAAAGCATGTGACATGTGTAGGGTGTAAATTTAAAGAGTCATGAAAGTGCATGAAGTGCACTTAACCTAGTTCTGACCCTGCCTGGAATATTAAATTGGCATTAGTTTAAAAATTACTTGTCAACTTTTCTATGAGAACTCTCTTCCTAAGAGTGCTCTCAAAGTGGTCTACTTGATTCTTTCCTTGGGCCACTATTTTCAGTTTCTGCAAGGGGAGAGGAAGGCTACTTTGCATGAAAAGTTGTACTGCAATGAGATATTACACTGAACCAGGACAATTAGAAGAAGATCTTACTCTCAGTGAGCCTGAAACTCCCATTTATCCTGATAGGATACGACTCCCAGATCTTTGTCATTTTCACCACTTTCATTTAGATTCCCAGTCTGAGGTAGAGCAAAGGACATCAACTTAATGTTGATAAGCACTAAACTCTGAGCCATAAATTTGTGTCAGTGATCCATCATGATAATCCAAACTTAATGCTCATTTTTAAGGTTGCTGAGAAGAGGAGAAAAAAATTAGAATGAATCGCTTCTTTTTTAAAACTGAAAATTAGGTGACACAGACCATTTGCTCATTTGTGGCCAAGATCCCTTCATTGCTAATTCATTATTGATTGCCTGTGTGATGCCATGTGCAATCAAAGATGCTTAGTTTTTTTTTTATAAATATACTGCATGATCCATTGTTAAAATTAGTGTACACTACTTCTGACTATCCCTCAGGACTATCTACTCTACAGTCAGTCATCCTGTTTCTTACCCAAGATAAATGCAGGAAATATTCAGGAAGCACCTAGCACATCATTGGCATTTGCAGGTCCTCGGTCAAATACTGGCTCGTTTTCTTTTCCTCTCTCAAAAATCTCCTTCCTCTGTAGAATTACTTTCTCCCCCAAAGATTGGGTCCACATCACTCAACTTCAAGATTCAACTGCTAAGATAATTTTTCTAAAGTATTGTTTGAATATCCTAAGCTGGGCATTTGACTGCTTTTAATGTATTTTACTACCTCGTAGAAAGAAAGTTGGTGTAAAAAAGTACACTCACACATGCACACATACACATACCCTTCAATGTATAGGTCTGCTGATTTCAAAAACAATGCATAATATGTAAAGTAATAGTCATTGAAAACAGGGCTACACTGACTTTTTAGAAAAAACTTTATTTTGTATTGGGGTATAGCTGATGAACAATGTTGTGCTAGTTTCAGGTAAACAGTGCAGGGACTCAGCCACACATATCCATGTGTTCATTATATGTTCCCATCCATCAAAAACTGCAAAGTGTATTCAGAGAATTGTGATGTTTATAATTTCAGAACATAAATTCTTAAGCTTGGCTTTTTAATATTGACTCACTCAGTAAGATTCAGAGAGATGCAGAATGGAAGATAGGAAAGAGCATGGACTTTGAATCTGTAAGGCTTGGGTTTAAATCTCCTATCGGCCTTGTAGCTTGAGCAGGTTGCTTACTATTCTGAATATTCATTTAAGATATTAAGTTGCCCTCTGGCAATGCTGTAAGTATTAGATGAGGTAATAATGTATGTAAACCATACAGTGTAGTTCTTGATCCATGGTTGGCATTCAATGGTGCTGCTGCTGCTAAGTCGCTTCAGTCGTGTCCGACTCTGTGTGACCCCATAGACGGCAGCCCACCAGGCTCCCCCGTCCTTGGGATTCTCCAGGCAAGAACACTGGAGTGGGTTGCCATTTCCTTCTCCAACGCATGAAAGTGAAAACTGAAAGTCAAGTCTCTCAGTCATGTCCGACTCTTGGTGACCTCATGGACTGCAGCCTACCAGGCTCCTCCGTCCATGGGATTTTCCAGGCAAGAGTACTGGAGTGGGGTGCCATTGCCTTCTCCGTGGCATTCAATAAGTGGTAACAATAAATAACATTGATTACAATTTTAGGAAATTATTTCCTAACACAGTCAGTCATCCACTTTAGTTTATGTATATTCTAAGAATATATACTTGAAATTCAAACTCAAACCTCCTTTATGTGTTCAATGGATTCTTGAAATGCATTACTTGCCATGTCATCTAAATGAAGGCTGTTCTTTAGAACACATACATAGAGATATTTGAAAGATTTTCCTGTTCAAGATAAGTGGATATCTCCATATGAAATCTTCATGTAAAGCAATTTTTAAAATTATCTTCCAAGATGTTATCTGTCCTGTTCCTGTCTTTTCAGTTCCTTCCTGCTATCCCTAAATCTCCTATAATGAGTAAAATTTAGAGTTTATTATGTTTTTATATGACTCTACTTGCCTTTACTGCCACAGAGATCCTGTTCCTGGTAAACCTACTTTCATTGGTTACATTATTAATCTTTTGACTTCTTTTCCCTGACTCAGATCATTTTAATTCCAACAGCTGTTCCTTCTTCCTTGATTTGACGGGATATCAGGCCATGTAGGATCACATAATCCACTCAGAATCATAGACCATTAGATCTAGAAGGCATTTTATGTCTGTGAACACAAGATGAAAGAGAAATTCTGAGAAATTAAGACAACTTGTGAACTATTATTCAGTGTCTGAGATTTATGTCTTAAAACCAAAGATGCCCTTTAATTACCTAGGATGAAATTGGAAAGTGGCTCTAATCTACCTTATGGTCATCCTCTTTGCTCCTTGTGTTGGTAGGTATTACATGAGAAGACATGACAGAATAATGCAATTATACAGCCTTGTTAATAAGGTAACATTCCATCAATGTCAGCAAAATTGGCATCATTTGAATGGTTTCCTAACTTTTATTTTTGACATCAGCTATTTGCAGCCCATGTATATACTATAGGAACAAACACTTACAAATCCAAAGCAACTAAATGATCATCAGTATACACTGAGGGAATTTCCCTTAGCATGCTAAGTATATTTCCATGATCTTGGGATTGGTGCTAGGATTAGTTGAGAGTATATAACTATTAACATGCAGTTAACTAAATTGGTATTTCAGGAACACTATTACATGTAAAACATTCATAGCCAGATAGATGTACTTTTTCTGTGTTCTTTCCAATAGGATTTATTTTAAAACATCCATTGATGTTGTTACATCTGTGCAGAGACATAAGGTTCTGCTAGTAGAAAAATCAAAAGATTGGAAGTAGGCAGATGTGACTGTTATCTTATTCAGAATCTTTCCAAATTACAACTCCAATAAGTCAGTGTGGCAGTATAGCTAAGGAAAGAGCCAGAATGTAAGACAGATGTTTACACTTTTATTAGAACTGCTTGATACCAAATCAAGATTCTGTGATCTTTGGAAAAACCATGGACAATCATTTCAGAAATAGCTTACAAAGTGTGTAGTTAAATTAAGTCTCTTATTTCTAAGTGCTCTCGTGTGTATGTGTGTTTTCAAATAACAATAACATTAGGCATTTTCATCTAGATAGTCTACCAGAGTTCTTCCTTTAATGAAAGTCATTAACTTAAGCTCACAGCTCTCTCTTAGCAAAGCCATACAAATTTTCAATAAACGGCGTTTGTCTTGGCACCTTACGAATCTTTCCGTAATTACTCTGAATCTCTCAAAAATTTCCCTTGTGTTGAAGCCTTATATATGAACCCTTATATTTAACACTAGTGAAGCACTTTTATGTGCTGGGCACTATTCTAAGTATTTAATCCTTTCAACCTTTACTAGAGAAGTTATTCTAATCATCCTGTATTTAAAGATGAAAATACTGAAATACAGAGGCCAGCTTGTCCAGAGTCATGCAGCCTGTGGGAGATGAGGCAGGAGTAGAATCCAGGCACGGCCTTCCTAATTATGTCTATAGATTGCTTCACTATTAATTATGCTTCCCTAGTACTATATCCTGTCTTCCCACGTAGTTGGTTAATGCATTATAGGCACTGTTCCTCTTTATACTCTTTTAAGGCAGAGTAAATTTCATTTTGTTAAAGACTGGTCTTGCTTCATGCCCAGAAGGTTGAGGGTTGAGGAAGTGTCCTGGACTTGCTGAGGGCTGTAGCTTGAAGGATCAGGCCTGTCTCCAGGAGCTCCAGTGGCGCAATCAGTTAGCATGCGGTAGTTATAAGTCCTGTCTCCAGCCACCTGGCATTTCCGGTTTCTTCCCTCAAATGCCCCTGGTCTTTGGTTTTATCCTTTGTAGGTGATGATTGACTCCATAATGTGTATTTAGAAGAGGTTTAGTCATCCCTGTGGAAAAACTTTCATAAACACAAAACCAGCTACATAACTTGCTAGGTCTAGTGCAAAATAAAAATGTGTAATTTTTTTATTAAAAAAAAAAAGGAAATGGTTTACTCCTTCCTTCTGTGGTCTCTCTATCAACCTGTCATGGTGGTTTTTATTTGTTATTTGATGGTGTGCTCCCTTGGGCATGGAAAACTCACTAGTGAGTACCTAGGGCCCCTGCAGGAGGGAGAGGGGAAAAGGCCAATGGCTGAGGAGAGAAGCAGTTAGAGATGACCAAAGCTCCACCCTAAGGAGGCATTGGGAGGTCGACCGTGGCTGAGCCTAGACTCTGAAGGTGCATCCTTCATTGTCTCCTCAGACCTCACAGAATGCAAATTAAAATGAAAGTAGTAGGAGTTTCAAGATGGCAGCTCCAGAGTGAACCCCCAAGGGCAGACCCTTTCAGAGCACTGGTTGCAGACCCATGAAGCTGGCTTTATAAAAAAATTTTATTGAAGTAGTTGATGTATGTGTTAATTTCTGCTGTGTAGTTATGTATTTCTCATATTCTATTATGGTTTATCACAGGATATCGAATGTAGTTCCCTTTGCTATATAGTAGGACCTTGTTGTGGAGAAGGCAATGGCACCCCACTCTAGTACTTTTGCCTAGAAAATCCCATGGACGGTGAAGCCTGGTAGGCTGCAGTCCATGGGGTCGCTAGAGTCGGACACGACTGAGCGACTTCCCTTTCACTTTTCACTTTCATGCATTGGAGAAGGAAATGGCAACCCACTCCAGTGTTCTTGCCTGGAGAGTCCCAGGGACAGGGGAGCCTGGTGGGCTGCCGTCTATGGGGTCGCACAGAGTCAGACACGACTGAAGTGACTTAGCAGCAGCAGCAGGACCTTGTTGTTTACCCATGCTACATATAATAGTTTTATGTCTGCTAATCCCGAACTACCAATCCTTTCTTCCCCCACCCATGCAAGCTAGCTTTTACACATGTTTGTTTGGTTTGACTTAGGGATCAGAGCTGATGTAGAATATGGCTGAAGCCCATCTAAACTATCTCTCACTCCTGCTTTTGTTAGGGTGATAGCATTTGAGGTTGTTATTGTTGTCTTATTCCAATGACTAGATTTCAATTCTTCAAGGGCAAAGCATCTCCTCTGTATCATTATAAACTCTCACAAGGTGACCAGAGGACCACTGGGAGTACTGTGGGCACTGTGGAAAGTCCATTTGAGGATGAACAAGCCTTTGCAATCCAACAGAAAGATTACTTGCACCACTTTATGATGGCCGAGAGTCTTAATGTCCACTGGACTCACTGAAAAACATTGTTGTCTACTAAGCAAGCTGGAAAGGGGACAGATGGATGAAATTTGCATAACCAATCACTAAACTCCATTGGGAAGACTCACGTGTATTTTTAATAAAGAACTGTTTGCTTCTCAGCTTGTTTCCAAATGGTACTGTCCTAAGTGTGCAAACTGAAGGGGACTTTCAAAATCATCCCTTTTCAGTCAGGCACTTTACCAAAAAGAAAAGTGAGACCTGGGGAGGTGTCTTGACTTACCTAAGGTTACCCTTCTCCAGAGATATAGTTTTCATTTGGCCTGGTCTTAATTATAGCACACCTTTCCCTCGAAACCTGGCACTATTATTTTGGGACAGAAGCCAACTTGAGGGAACAGTGTGGAGTGCTACCCTCTCAATCATTCCTTCACTCCAAACCCCAACTTGTCAGTGTCCAGAAACAATACAAATAAACTTTTTCCTTCCCCAGAGAGCACATTCTTTGTTCACCTTGTGCATTAGTCAGATATTCTATCCAGTGTTTTGTTTCAGGACAAATTATACTTTGAGACTGAGATTGTTTTTTGCCAATATTTTATTTAACAAAGACTCACTGTAGGAATTACAATTTCATAAGCCAATAGCATGCAGGGTAGTGTCTCTTAATAAGCCAATAAAGAGGAAAAGTGAAAGTCGCTCAGTTATGTCCAACTCTTTACGACCCCATGGACTATACAGTCCACGGAATTCTCCAGGCCAGAATACTAGAGTGGGTAGACTTTCCCTTCTCCCGGGGATCTTCCCAACCCAGGGATGGAACCCAGGTCTCCCACATTGCAAGCAATTCTTTACCAGCTGAACCACCATGGAAGCCAAAGAATACTGGAGTGGGTAGCCTATCCCTTCTCCAGGGGATCTTCCCAACCCAGGAATCTAACTGGGGTCTCTTGCATTGCAGGCGGATTCTTTACCAACTGAGCTATCAGGGAAGCCCAGTAAAGAAGTAACATACTATAAATCAATGACACTTTTCTAGGCAGAAATAGTCCACATTTAGTTGAGGTGTACCTTTATATGAGTTAGTACTCTGGGAAGGTAGCTTAATCAGTCGTCAGCTGATGTCCAGCTTCTGGTGAAAACAAAAGTCCCCTGTTGTTGGAGCACGTTGCTAGGGAGTGATGGTGCTGGTACTGGCGAGATGATCTCCTTCGTGAGGCCCCTGCATGCCCTTCACCTCTGCTAGTGTAAGAGTGGACTTTACAGAGGTAAGAGCTAATGTGCTAAGGTCTTTCCATAGATATTAGATCAGCAACAGCAAGGAGCCACCTTGCACAGATGAAATACTCTCAGATGGTCCTCATAAACTCTGAGATTCGTAGGCCAAATGTCCCATTGCCATTCTTGCTTCTATGTGTGTCCCTTTTAAAAACATTTTTTTTTCTTTTTGATGTGAACCATTTTTAAAGTCTTTACTTAATTTGTTATAATGTTGGGTTTTTTTTTTTTTTGGTCCACAAGCCATGTTGGATCTTAGCACCCCCCAGGGATTGAACCTGTATCTCCTGCATTGACTGTCAGGCAGATTGTTAACCACTGGACCACTAGGGAAGAATCTGAACACTTGTTCTTATTGATAAGCCCCAGTGGTGCCCCCAGCAGCTGAACTACTGAGTATTCATCAGCAAATGCACACGTGGATGGCAACATCCCCACACATAACTTCACTTTTATATCAAAACAATGTATAAAAACTTCATTCTTAGATCAGAACTTTACTCTTAGAAACCACTTTATTTTGGTCATAAAAAATTAGTGGATTTGAAATCAACTATCAACTGAGAAAAATACACATCTTAGAAGTTGAGTGTTATATTTTATTTAAGTGCTTTGCTGAGGACTATAGCCCAGAGAATCAGCCTTTTTAAATAACTCTGAGGGGCTGTTCCAGGGCGGTAAGGGAGGAGCCAGGATATTTAGGCATTTTTTTGTTGGAAAGAAAAGAACATATAGTTGAACATCAGAAGTTTACTGCTAATCACAGAAACACAGACATTTCAAGTTAATGATTTTAGTGCTTTTCTATGTATGGAAAAATGTAAGAGTCTAGGCTTATCGAAATTATTCCTTTGATTTGTGTCTTAACTATCTAGGACTGGTATCCTGTTTCACTCCATTCTGAATTCCCCTCAGGGCACACTGTTATGGGCAGCTGATGACAGGCAGTATTAGTTGTTTGCTGGAATGTCAGGCAACATTCTTGTCTGCAATATCAAACCACTACACAACATCTACTACCAATTCTGCTGGACCCCGTAGAGCATTTCCTCTCCTTTGAGATGTTTGGATTGTACAGAGCCCTAGGCAGGCCAGCAGAGCGGCTTCTCCCCTCTGCCTCCCCAGGAATTCAAGGTGGATATGAAGGTATGCTATTTAGGCCTGATGTGGGAACATCGGTTTTTGTTCTGCTCTTCTGGCATCGAGTAGTTTGAGGACCCTGAAGTTGGCCCAGGCTAAGCAGGAAAGAGGGCCTTGACTTTCAGTAGTGGCTTCTAGGTGCCAGGGGTAAAAGGATGGTAGTTCTGCCGTGTATTTGCTTTGTCCTGACTTCTGTGCTTACTCTGGATTTCTTCCTGGATTTCTTATGCTATCATTTAAAGTGCTATTGGAAATATTTTAGCTGGAATTCTAGGTTCATAAACGAACTTTTATAACAGGCTCCTCGATTAGGACCTGCCAGTAGAAATCCTCTCAGTATGTATTTAAAGAAGCAGGATGATCAGGGGATGAGCCTATTGGTAAATGTAACATTGCAAATTTTTATTTAACAAAATGTTATACATATATATATATATATATATATATATGTAAGTCTAAATACCTTAAAACTCTTTTTACTTATGGTGATTTCTGTTTTTTAAGAATTACTATTTGAAGAAGTAATCCAGCTTACAGCAAAAATTTTAGAGTAAAAGAAAGCATGCAATGAAAACTATTATGACATCTCATCACCAATAATTAATTCCAAATTCTCTCTCCCAAGAGGCAATTACTGTTAAAAATTCCTTCTTTATCTTTCTAGAAATTTGCTATATATAAACAAAAGTGTGTGTTTATACACATGAGAAGATATTTTACATATTTTTCCCCAGCTTGCTTTTTTTTTTAAAGTAAGATTATACCTAGGAGACAGCTATCAGCACAAATGATCTCATTTTCTAACATCTACATATATTTCCATTCCAAAGATGTTTCTTAGTTTATGTAACAAATCATCTAAAGAGGATAGTTTCTAGATGTTTACAATTGTAAACAACACTGTAAAAAGCCTCATGACTATGTTTTTGCCCACATATGCACATATATGTATGATTTCCTAGAGGTAGATTTACTGGCTCAAAAGATACATGCAGTTAAAAGTTGTGATAGTATTTCCAAACACTCTAAGAAGTTTGCGTGACTGGCTAGCATTTGAAAAACTGTGATGGAATAGAAAAAAAATATATAAAACCAAAGCAGATGACTATGAATTGAATTCATATATTCTACTAAAAGCAAAGGAAATAGTAATTTAAATCGATCTAAAAACAATAAGTAGTTCAGTTTATCAAACACTTGCACCTGTTGTATACTGAGCAGTGTTAGATGGATGAGAAGGAGCTGGAAGGCATGGGGAAGAAGGTGTACACAGGTGAGTATGACTATATGCTTGTCTTACCTTTATGGGGTCCCCAGTCCACTGGTGTAGGCAGTTGAGGATGCAAACACAGGTGTTATGGAAGCATGGGTGAGAAGGTTTAAGACAGATATGGAGTTGATAGGAAGAGGGCTCATGTTTATAGACATTTTTGTACCTCACATTTTTAAAAAATATTTCAGCCAATAATATTTATGTACAGTTCAGGAAGAACTTATTTACTGGATGTTCCATGTTTAACCATGGATTGTATTCCCAAAGTTGCTTTTTAAGTCTATTTGCAGGTTAGAGTACCTTTCCTCATAGAAACGTTGCCATGAATTATTTCAATTCCTAAACCATCATATAAAAGCAATCTTACCCACAATGTAGCAGAAAAGCTGTGCATATGTGGTTAAAGAAGGCAATAATTTTGTGGTTGCTGTTGTTTAGTCACTAAGTTGTGCCCAACTCTTTGTGATTCCATGGACTGTAGTTCACCAGTCTCCTCTGTCCATGAATTTTGCAAGCAAGAATACTGAAACGGGTTGCAATTTCCTTCTCCTGGGAATCTTCCCAACCCAGGCATCAAGCCCTGCATCTCCTGCTTGGCAGGTGGATTCTTTACCACTCAGTCACCTGGGAAAACAGGTAATTAGGCAAAAGATAAAACCATCAATTTAAATAAGTAGCTTACCATCAATGCCTGCACTTGAAGACTACCAGGCTTAGTTGGAGGAAGATGAAAAGGTCTCTGGAGATTCTGAAAAACACTGGCTGTTTCTGGGGAAGCTTTCAAGGGTTTTAGGAATTAACCAGTCCATCCTAATTTCTATTTTTTGTCCTTTGCACTGCTTTGTTTTTTTTTATGAATCAGAAGGAGAGATTTTCCTGATGTGAAAGGGAAAGAGAAGAGTGAGTAGAAAGAAAAATGAATTCAAGTAGAGTGTGTATCCCCATGAAAAGAGGTGTTCTTAAATGGAATTGAGGCCTGTGTGGATAGGCAAGTGATTAAGCTTAGAGTCACACAATTCTGCAATCTGCCCAGGAGGTCATGATGTTTGTCCCAAAAGCCTTAGCTATTCTTCAAGAGGGAGAGTGAGCTTGGTAGTGCTTGCTTTAAATCAAGAGTTATAAAACCTGGAAGTACTTCAGAGTCCTTTGGAAATTTTAGAAATGCACATTCCTGGCACCAACACTGGAGATTTGATAAGGAATTCCTATTTTCCTGTCCAAGTGCATGATATATCTAGGTGATTCTGATACTTAGCCAGGGCCAAGAACTGTTATAGGGTTGGCCTTCATAGCCTTAGGTGAAAAGGAAGAAAGACTATATAAAGCTTGGTGATGGTGTAACAAACACTTCTTTAGGCCAAGTGACTGTAATATATGGAATGCTTATTTGTAACTCAGGAAAGTGCAGTCTCCTATTTTTGGTAGAATGGAAATTGGTAATCCTCTGTTTCTGGGGACAGGCTGGTAAACAAGGCAGGTCTCTGATGTCGTTGAGTTCATATTCTGGTTTTTGCTCTATTCAGTGATTCTGATAAGTAATTCTCAATTGTACTACACTTGATGCTTGTCCAATCTAGGATGTGATTCCCTAGTTCCTGGTTGCAACTCAAGTGTTGATATCTTTAAAGGTCCCCAGGCTATTCTTAGCAATGAAACTTATTGAGAACCTTGTCTGATTTGCATGAGGTAGAAGAGGAAACTGCCTCTCTGCAGTATTTTTCCTCTCCCAACTCAGCTCACCTCCCTCACTGGATTTTTTGTGTAAGGAAAGATGCTAGTACTGTCAAAAATTTTTGAGATGAGGAAAGGGGGTGTGTCATTCACTATACAAAGCAGCAGTGAACCTAAGAACAGCAGAGCAGTGATGTTCAGTGATTTCCAGAGGATCTTCCCCGGTGTGGAGCAACTCACTTTCCCAGTGAGTGATTGATGCAGGGAACTCCCCACCCAATCCAGGAATCTGAGAGCAGATAAAAGCTTTCCTCGTATTCAAAGAATGTATACCCAGTAGCAAATTAGTTCCTTGTTTTTATTATAAGATTTTGTGATGTGCTAGTGAACGTTTAATAACCAGCTCTGGAAAAACACAGAATTCCTGGTTAGTAGTGTTTGCTAATTTCATGATGTAAATACTGACTGATTTCAAGTAACAGCAGTTACACACCTCTCTTGCACGATACCTGAAACTTGAACAGTTCATAATCCTGAGCAGTTAGAAGCCAGCACACCACTAGATGTATCTTTCCTCCACCCCTCCCCGCACCACATTTCAGTGAGTTTTTAAACTTAGACCTCCGAAAACTCTTCATTGATATGAACATCACAATTAAAAATAGTTTGCAGTATTTCTAATCTGAAATATCTTGCTATAAAACTCATGCCAATAGAATTACAGTTTTCCTTAAACCGAACAAAATAATTCATTTTACTCTTTGCTTCTTTTCAAAATTTAGAAAAATCACCCAGATATTATTTATGGTTTATTTATGAGCCACAGGATATTCATTAGATAGCTTTATAAGGTTGACTTATAATGTGGAAATTTTATAGATTTAAAAAATAAAGCATGTATATTTAATATGCAAAGCAATCAATGTGATACTCTATATTAACAAATGGAAAGATAAAAGCCTTATGATAACCTCAATAGATACAGAAAAAGCCTTTGACAAAATTTAGCACCCATTATGATTAAAACTCTTCAAAAAATGGGCAGAGAACAGCCTACCTCAACCTAGTAAACGCCATATATGATAAGCTTATAGCAAACATTATTCTCAGTGGTGAAAGCTGAAAGCATTCCCCCTAAGATCAGCAACAAGACAAGGATGTCCACTTTCACCACTATTATTCAACATAGTTCTGGAAGTACTAGCTACAGCAATCAGAGAAGAAAAAGAAATAAAAGAAATCCAGACTGGAAAAGAAGTAAAGCTTTCTCTGTTTGTAGATGACATGATATTGTACATGAGTTCAGTTCAGTTCAGTTGCTCAGTCGTGTCCGACTCTTTGTGACCCCATGAATCGCAGCAAACCAGGCCTCCCTGTCCATCACCAACTCCTGGAGTTTACTCAAACTCATGTCCGTTGAGTCAGTGATGCGTTCCGGCCATCTCATCCTCTGTCGTCTCCTTCTCCTACTGTCCCCCAATCCCTCCCAGCATCAGAGACTTTTCCAATGAGTCAACTCTTCGCATGAGGTGGCAAAAGTATTGGACTTTCAGCTTCAGCATCAGTCCTTCCAATGAACACCTAGGACTGATGTCCTTTAGGATGACTAGTTGGACCTCCTTGCAGTCCAAGGGACTCTCAAGAGTCTTCTCCAACACCACAGTTCAAAAGCATCAATTCTTCGGTGCTCAGCTTTCCTCACAGTCCAACTCTCACATCCATACATGACCCCTGGAAAAACCATAGCCTTGACTAGACGGACCTTTGTTGACAAAGTAATGTCTCTGCTTTCCAATATGCTATCTAGGTTGGTCATAACTTTCCTTCCAAGGAGTAAGCATCTTTTAATTTCATGGCTGCAGTCACCATCTGCAGTGATTTTGGAGCCCAAAAAAATAAAGTCTGACACTGTTTCCACTGTTTCCCCATCGATTTCCCATGAAGTGATGGGACCAGATTCTGTGATCTTAGTTTTGTGAATGTTGAGCTTTAAGCCAACTTTTTCACTCTCCTCTTTCACTTTCATCAAGAGGCTTTTTAGTTCCTCTTCACTTTCTGCCATAAGGGTGGTGTCATCTGCATATCTGAGGTTATTGATATTTCTCCCGGCAGTCTTGATTCCAGCTTGTGCTTCTTCCAGCCCAGTGTTGCTCATGATGTACTCTGCATATAAGTTAAATAAGTAGGGTGACAATATGCAGCCTTGACGTACTCCTTTTTCTATTTGGAACCAGTCTGTTGTTCCATGTCCAGTTCTAACTGTTGCTTCCTGACCTGCATGTTGGTTTCTCAAGAGGCAGATCAGGTGGTCTGGTGTGCACATCTCTTTCAGAATTTTCCACAGTTTATTGTGATCCACACAGTCAAAGGCTTTGGTGTGGTGAATAAAGCAAAATAGATGTTTTTCTGGAACTCTCTTGCTTTTTCGATGATCCAGCGGATGTTGGCAATTTGATCTCTAGTTCCTCTGCCTTTTCTAAAACCAGCTTGAACATCTGGAAGTTCATGTTTCACGTATTGCTGAAGCCTGGCTTGGAAAATTTTGAGCATTACTTTACTAGCGTGTGAGATGAGTGCAATTGTGCGGTAGTTTGAGCATTATTTGGCATTACCTTTCTTTGGGATTGGAATGAAAACTGACTAGGACTTTTTCAGTCCTGTGGCCACTGCTGAGTTTTCCAAATGTGCTGGCATATTGAGTGCAGCACTTTCACAGCATCATCTTTTAGGATTTGAAATAGCTCAACTGGAATTCCATCATGTCCAGTAGCTTTGTTCGTAGTGATGCTTTCTAGGGCCCACTTGACTTCACATTCCAGGATGTCTGGCTCTAGGTCAGTGATCACACCATTGTGATTATCTGGGTCATGAAGATCTTTTTGTACAATTCTTTTGTATATTGTTGCCACCTCTTCTTAATATCTTCTGCTTCTGTTAGGTCCACACCATTTCTGTCCTTTATGGAGCCCATCTTCACATTAAATGTTCCCTTGGTATCTCTAATTTTCTTGAAGAGATCTCTAGTCTTTCCCATTCTGTTGTTTCCCTCTATTTCTTTGCATTGATTGCTGAGGAAGGCTTTCTTTTCTCTTCTTGCTATTCTTTGGAACTCTGCATTCAGAGGCATATATCTTTACTCCTTTGGTTTTTGCTTCTCTTCTCTTCATACCTATTTGTAAGGCCTCCTCAGACAGCCATTTTGCTTTTTTGCATTTCTTTTTCTTGGGGATGGTCTTGATCCCTGTCTCCTGTACAGTGTCACAAAGCTCCATCTGTAGTTCATCAGGCACTCTGTCTATCAGATATAGTCCCTTAAATCTATTTCTCACATCCACTGTATAACCATAAGTGAATGATTTAGGTCATACCTGAATGGTCTAGTTGTTTTCCCCACTTTCTTCAATTTAAGTCTGAATTTGGCAACAAGGAGTTCATGATCTGTGCCAGAGTCAGCTCCCAGTCATGTTTTTGCTGACTGTATAGAGCTTCTCCATCTTTGACTGCAAAGAATATAATCAATCTGATTTCGGTGTTGACCATCTGGTAATGTCCATGTGTAGAGTCTTCTCTTGTGTTGTTGGAAGAGGGTGTTTGCTATGAGCAGTGCATTTTCTTGGCAAAACTCTATTATTCTTTGCCCTGCTTCATTCCGTATTCCAAGGCCAAATTTGCCTGTTACTCCAGGTGTTTCCTGACCTCCTACTTTTTTGCATTCCAGTCCCCTATAATGAAAAGGACATCTTTTTTGGGTGTTAGTTCTAAAAAGTCTTGTAGGTCTTCATAGAACCGTTCAACTTCAGCTTCTTCAGCGTTACTGGTTGGGGCATAGACTTGGATTACTGTGATATTGAATGGTTTGCCTTGGAAATGAACAGAGATCATTCTGTCATTTTTGAGATTGCATCCAAGAAATGCATTTTGGACTCTATTGTTGACCATGAGGGCTACTCCATTTCTCCTAAGGGATTCCTGCCCACAGTAGTAGATATAATGGTCATCTGAGTTAAACTCACCCATTCCAGTCCATTTCAGTTTGCTGATTCCTAGAATGTCAACATTCACTCTTGCCATCTCTTGTTTGACCACTTCCAATGTGCCTTGATTTATGAACCTGACATTCCAGGTTCATATGCAATATTGCTCTTTACAGCATTGGACCTTGCTTCTATCACCAGTCACGTCCACAACAGGGTATTGTTTTTGCTTTGCTTCCAACTTTTCATTCTTTCTGGAGTTATTTCTCCACTGATCTCCAGTAGCATATTGGGCCCCTACTTACCTGGGGAATTCCTCTTTCAGTATCCTATCATTTTGCCTTTTCATACTGTCATGGGGTTCTCAAGGCAAGAATACTGAAGTGGTTTGCCATTCCCTTCTCCAGTGGACCACATTCTGTCAGACCTCTCCACCATGACCCGCCCGTCTTGTGTTGGCCCCACACGGCATGGCTTAGTTTCATTGAGTTAGACAAGGCTGTGGTCTGTGTGATTAAATTGGCTAGTTTTCTGTGATTATGGTTTCAGTGTGTCTGCCCTCTGATTCCCTCTCGCAACACCTACCGTCTTACTTGGGTTTCTCTTACCATGGACATGGGGTATCTCTTCACGGCTGCTCCAGCAAAGCACAGCTGCTGCTCCTTACATTGGACGAGGGGTATCTCCTCACGGCCACCCCTCCTGACCTTGAACATGGAGTAGCTCCTCTCGGCCCTCTTGGCCCATACAACCACGATACTGTACATAGAAAACCCTAAAAATAGTACCAGAAAATTACTAGAGCTAATTAGTGAATTTGGTAAAGTTGAAGGATACAAAATCAATACACAGGAATCAGTTGCATTTCTATACACTAACAATGAAAAATCAGAAGTAATTAAGGAATCAATCCCATTCACCAATGCAACAAAAATAATTAAATATCTAGGAATAAACTTACCTAAGGAACAAAAGAGCTGTACACATAAAATTATAAGACACTAAGGAAAGAAATCAAAGATGATATAAACAGATGGAGAAAGATTCCATGTTCCTGGGTAGGAAGAATCAATATTGTGTAAATGACTATATTACTAAATGCAATCTACAGATTCAATGTGATCCCTATCAAATTACCAATGGCATTTTTCACAGAACTAGAAAAAATTTCACAATTCATTTGGAAACACGAAAGACCCCAAATAGCCAAAGCAGTCTTGAGAAAGAAGAATGGAACTGGAGGAATCAACCTTCCTGACTTCAGATTATACTACAAAGCTACAGTCATCAAGACAGTATTGTACTGGTACAAAAACAGAAATATAGACCAATGGAACAAGATAGAAAGCCCAGAAATAAACCCATGTACCTATGGGTACCTTATTTTTGACAAAGGAGGCAAGGATATACAATGGGGCAAAGACAGCCTCTTCAATAAATGGTGCTGGGAAAACTGGACAGCTAATGTAAAAGAATGAAATTAAAACACTTACTAACACCATAGGAAATAGATAGGGAAACAGTGGAAACAGTGTCAGACTTTATTTTTCTGGGCTCCAAAATCACTGCAGATGGTGACTGCAGCCATGAAATTAAAAGACGCTTACTCCTTGGAAGAAAAGTTATGACCAACCTAGATAGCATTTTGAAAAGCAGAGATATTACTTTGCCAACAAAGGTCCGTCTAGTCAAGGCTATGGTTTTTCCAGTGGTCATGTATGGATGTGAGAGTCAGACTGTGAAGAAAGCTAAGCACCGAAGAATTGATGCTTTTGAACTGTGGTGTTGGAGAAGCCTCTTGAGAGTCCCTTGGACTGCAAGGAGATCCAACCAGTCCATTCTGAAGGAGATCAGCCCTGGGATTTCTTTGGAAGGAATGATGCTAAAGCTGAAACTCCAATACTTTGGCCACTTCATGTGAAGAGTTGACTCATTGGAAAAGACTCTGATGCTGGGAGGGATTGGGGGCAGGAGGAGAAGGGGATGACAGAGGACGAGATGGCTGGATGGCATCACTGACTCGATGCATGTGAGTCTGAGTGAACTCAGGGAGTTGGTGATGGACAGGGAGGCCTGGCGTGCTGCAATTCATGGGGTCGCAAAGAGTTGGACATGACTGAGTGACTGAACTGAACTGAACTGAACACCATACACAAAGATAAACTCAAAATGGATTAAAGACCCAAAATGGATTAAAGACTAAAATGTAAGACCAGAAAGTATAAAACTCTTAAAGGAAAACTTAAGAAGAACACTTGATGACATAAATCAAAGCAAGATCCTCTATGACCCACCTCCTAGAGTAATGTAAATAAAAGCAAAAGCAAACAAGTAGGACCTGATTATACTTAAGAGCTTTTGCACAGCAAAAGAAACTATAAACAAGGTGAAAAGACAACCCTCAGAATGGAAGAAAATAATAACAAATGAAACAACTGAAAAAGGATTAATTTCCAAAATATACCAGCGGTTCATACAACACAATGCCAGAAAAACAAACAAGCCAATCAAAAAGGTGGAAGACCTAAACAGACATTTCTCCAGAGAAGACATACAGATGGCTAACAAACAGATGAAAAGGTGTTCAACATCACTCATTGTTCAGATCAGATCAGATCAATTGCTCAGTTGTGTCCGACTCTTTGTGACCCCATGAATCGCAGCACGCCAGGCCTCCCTCTCCATCACCAACTCCTGGAGTTCACTCAGACTCATGTGCATCGAGTCGGTGATGCCATCCCACCATCTTATCCTCTATCATCCCCTTCTCCTCCTGCCCACAATCCCACCCAGCATCAGAGTCTTTTCCAATGAGTCAACTCTTCACATGAGGTGGCCAAAGTCTGGAGTTTTAGTTTTAGCATCATTCCTTCCAAAGAAATCCCAGGGCTGATCTCCTTCAGAATGGACTGGTTGGATCTCCTTGCAGTCCAAGGGACTCCCAAGAGTCTTCTCCAACACCACAGTTCAAAACATCAGTTCTTCGGTGCTCAGCTTTCTTCACAGTCCAACACTCACATCCATACATGACCACTGGAAAAACCTTAGCCTTGGCTAGACGGACCTTCGTTGGCAAAGTAATATCTCTGCTTTTCAAAATGCTATCTAGGTTGGTCA